>NC_090442.1:506393751-506700231 GCF_031143425.1 Pleurodeles waltl
GCAATCTCAAACTGAATACTTCATTAAATATGTGTATATATACATATATTATATAGACATAAGCAATAAGCACACACATATATATGTGGTTTTATGCTCAACATGTATATATGTCACTGAATAATTTGCATAGACGTTATTTGATTATATGCTTATGGCTCTCTGTTTTATTTTATGTTATCTACCATAGGGTTTAAATCTGATAATGCAAATTGTATCTATAAGTGATTCATTATTGAAATGTTTGAAAAAAATCAAATAAAAAAAAAAAAAAAATGAATAAATAAATTAGCTTTATGTACATCCACCCTTGAAAGTCTGCATTTCTAAATATTTATCCTTGCACGTACATATGGAATTTTATATAAGACGACTTTATATCTCTTCATTATTTTCCATATAGATGTATACCTTTTTTATGTAGTTACGTGTCTATATATGTATTACTTTACTCCCAATGTAGGAAAAAATAGTTCAACTCTCTCAAACTCACTACTCTATGTCTGATCCTATACTTATTTTAATATAACCTCTACCTTCACTTTCTGACTCATCACAACCCTGATCACAACCCTGATTTTACTATTATGATCTCCCAAATAATCCTTTCTAGCCTCTTTCCTCCTCTACCCCTCCCTTGAAAAGTTCTTCACTCCCTTCCACACCTAGGACGTAATGGTTACGTCTGGTGGTGCGGTGTCAGGCGCCATGCACGTTACCATTACGTCCTGGGACCGGCCCATGGGGGGAGGGCTATCACTCTCCCATAGGCCTCAGGGAGGAATCACGCACTGACATCATAAGAGGGCGCTGGTCGCGCTGGAAGCCATTTGCTTTCAGCATGTCTCAGGAAAAGAAGGTGAGTTTCTCCTCCGGCTGGGGGAGGGGGATTTCTCCAAAAGAGGCATTGGGGAAAGGAAAGAGTTTTCCTTTCCCTCGTTGTCTCTTTCAGTCTTCCTGCTGCCCGATTGCATCACGATCCGGCAGCAGGAATGCCTCCTAGACACCAGGGATTTTGTTTTTTTGTTAATTTCATAATGGGGAGCGGCCCCTCTGGTGGCAGATTGGCCTATTATTTTTAGGTTGATTGGGGGGGCTGGCTAAGAGGGGCAGAAACCACAATGACACCAGTGATTGTTTACTTTTGTTTTTTTTGGTGTGCAGGGTGGCCCCTTGTGTAAGGGTCACCCCTCAAAGGGGGCACAGCACTGTTGGCCATTTCTGCCCTCATTGGGGTCGGATCAACCTATTTTGTTTAGGCCCATCTGCCCCCAAGCAGAGCAGAAGCCACTAAGGCACCAGGGATTCTTTTGTTTTGTTTTTCTTGTGTGTGGGGAGGCCCCTTGGCCAAGGGTCACCCCCCTCCCCCCCCAAAGGGCGCACATGACTGTTGGCCATTTCTGCCCCATTGGGGGCAGATCAACCTATTTATTTTAGACCCATCAGCCACTAAGGCACCAGAGATTATTGTTGTTTCATTTTTTGTGTGTGTGGGGAGTCCCCTTGGGCAAGGGTCACCCCTCAAACGGGGCACATGATTGTTGGCCATTTCTGCCTCCCTTGGGGGCAGATCAGCCTATTATTTTCAGGCCCTTCTGCCCCAAAGCAGGGCAGAAGCCACTAAGGCACCAGGGATTTATGCCTTTTGTTATTTTTTGTGGGGGGGGGTGGACCCTTAGTCAAGGGTCACCCCCCAAAGGGGGTACACACCTGTTGGCCATTTCTGCCTCCTTTGGGGAAGATCGGGCAATTTTGTTTTCAGGCCCATCTGCCCCCAAGGGGGGCAGAAGCCACTAAGACACCAGGGATTGTTTTTTTCTGTTGTTTTGTGTGTGGGGGTAGTCACTTGGGCAAGGGTCGCAGCCCCAAAGGGGGCACATGACTGCCCCCTTTGGGGACAGATTGGCATATTGTTTTTGGACCCATTTGCCCCCAAGGGAGACAGAAATCACTAAATACCAGGGGAAATTTTTAAATGTTTGGTGGCTGGGTGTTTGTCGACTGGCAAAATATTTGCTTTTGTCATTATAATGTTTTATGTCTCCTTTTTGTTCTAGTTCAAAGCTTTTTCTTCCTTTGCTGTGACTCCATGCAATTTTAGCAGTGGTTGACCAGCAGTTTGTGTAGTTGCATGTTTTAGATAAGAAAAAAACAATTAACTTCAATTTACTATTGTTGCCATGCATGAATGACATTTTGTGAGTGGTGTACTAAACGCAGGATTGTGTGTGAAATTGTCCTTAGATAAGTGCACAATGATATTTGTGTTGTCTTTTCAGTGGATATCATTGGTGATTGCTGAGCAGAAAAGTTGCTGGTGAGTCTAGCTTTTTCAGGCAAGTGAGTGGTATAGTTTTTGAGTTTATAACTCTTAGTGATAAAGCCACACTTTGTTTATTACTTATCGTACACAGTGCTGGTTGTTGGTGGTGCATTTGTCCAGTTACTTTTCATAGGAAGGATCATGGCTAGCCACAGGGTGACCACTCAGCAGGCTGTTGGTATGCTTTATGAGTCGTCTTCTGACCTTGATTATGAGACTGACTCTGCATTTGAGACAGAGGAGGAAGTGTGTGATTCTTGCAATGAATTTTCTGTCCAAGAGGAATCTTCTGATGAGGAAGCCACTCTCAGTGCAGATGAACGGCCTGTTTTAGAGGAAGACACTGATGTGCCAATAGTGCAGCATCCTGGGGATGAAAGGTTTCCCATTGGAAGACCTGAACTCTGGGTTGCCCCAAACATGGAGCAGCCATAGTTGCCTGCCTTAACTCGTTTCCAGGAGTGTAGAGTGAATGCAGAAAACTTTTTGCCTGTCAATTTCTTTCAGATGTTTATGGAGGAAGTATTTTTTTAAGAGATTGTTGAGCAGACTATTTTGTATGTGGAGCAGTAATTGAGAGACAACACTGCTTGACTTAAGCCACACTCTAGCTAGCTGGTGGATTCTCACAAATCTGGAAGAGTTGAAAAAAGTTCTTGGGTTTAACATTTTTGATGGGGCTGATAAGGAAGCAGTCACTGGCTTCATATTGGTCTACTGGTCCCTTGATGGTAACTGCTATATTTCCTGCAACCATGAGTCATAACCAGTATGAGCTTCTTCTTCAGATGCTGCATTTTGTTGATAATATTTTAGCCTTGCCACAAGATCACCCTGATTATGACCGTCTTTTTAAGATCAGGCCTGTCCTTGACCATTTTGTAGATTGGTTTTCAGAGATCTCTGTTCTAAGGAAAGAAATAGCTGTGGACGAATCTTTGGTCCTGTTCAAGGGTCCATTGTTTTTTAGGCAGTACATTCCTATCAAGAGGGCACGTTATAGAATTAAAATGTATCTGCTGTCTGAAAGTAGTACAGGATATGTTTATAATTTTCGGGTCTACACTGGCAGGGATTGCAGTATTTACCCCCCCTCCCCCGGTTGTCCGCCCACTTTCGGACTTAGTGAGAAAATTGTGTGGGAACTTGCTAGACGACTGTTTAATAAAGGTCACCATTTGTACGTAGATAACATCTGCACTGGAGTGCAGTTGTTCAGTGAATTGTTCAGAGTGAACACTGTTACCTGTGGCACAATCCACTCTAACCGGAAAGACTATACAAGGGATCTTGTGTGAAAGAGGGGTAGTGCAGTGTCTTGCAGAATGATGAGCTGCTACCTCTGAAATTTACAGACGAAGGGATGTCTACATGCTAACTACCATCCATGATGAGAATACTTCCCCTGTGACTGTTTGTGGTCAGGTTGCTGAAGTGAGCAAACCTGTGTGCATTTTGGACTACAGTAAGCACATGGGTGGTGTTGATAGAGTAGATCAGAGGTTGGAACCTTAAACGCTTCTGTTCGTAAGGCTTAGGTTTGGTGTAAGAAATTAGCAATTTATCTTTTCCATTTGGCAACTTTTAGTGCTTTTTTGTGTTCAAGAATAGTTCTTCAGAATCAAGGATAACATTTGTGAAATTTCAGGAGTCTGTCATAACGAGCCTTGTTGTGATGGAACATGCAAGAGTTCCAAGAGAAGCAGTGATGGAGGATGTGGCTAGATTAAAAGATCACCATTTTCCTGAGCACATTCCCCCATGCCCAAAAAAGAATTTCCTGCTAACAAATGTAGAGTCTATGACCGACGAGGTATCCGGAGGGAGACTCGTATGTACTACCCCAATTGTCCTTCAAAGCCTGGGCTGTGTGTGGCTGGCTGTTTCAAGAGTTACCACACCCAAAAGAATAATTGGGAACTACTATGAGCGTAAACTGCCTGTTTTATATTTTCATTAATTCAGTTTCACAGTTGGCATTACTGTAATGTATTTAATTAGAGCTTTTTTGTTTGTAGTTTTGTACTTATGTATAATCAGTTAGTGGTTTCTTTCTTGTTTAAAAAAGTGATGGTGGTGTGCGCGGAGTGGCACTTGGCTGGCGGCGTGTGTGGAGTGGCGCTTGGGTGGCGGTGTGCGTGGAGTGGCGCTTGGGTGGCGGTGTACGTGGATTGGTGTGTGGTGTGCGTGGAGTAATGCTTGGCTGGCAGTGTGCGTAGTGAGGTGCTTGGCTGGCGGTGTGCGTGGAGTGGTGCTTGGCTGGCGGTGTAAATAGTGACTTGCTGTTGGCCACTACAACACACTGCTTGCCAAACGCCAGTCTACAGACTCCCATCAGCTGGTGTGATTGCTGTATCAGGCATGTGGGCATAAGAAAGTGATGGGCCCTTGAATGGCACTGTCTGTTCATGTGAGTGTTGTAATGTGCTGGGCCTGCAGCTGGCAGCGTGAATGGTCTTGTGCATGACATGTATGAAAGGTGTGTGAATGGACAGTAAAGCAGTTGGTGCCCTGATGCGGCTTTACAGCTCACGAGCTGCGAGTCATTAGTTCAGTTTTTTGGTCTTTCATTTATTAACAGTGCATTTCACTTTTGTGAAATCTCTTGTTAATAAAATTTTATCTACTGAACCATCACTCACCCTTGTGCCAAATCCAACCAGTATGTGTAGTAAAAATGAAAAAAAAAATGCTCCGCTGTAATCAGGCGTTGAAGCACACTCTTGACATGCTAGGTATCTCGGGTGGGACCCCAATGATGAAGCATGTCACCAACTAGGTTGGTGGGTGAGCGGTCTTTTTAACATAATCTAAGTGTGTTTCTTTTCACAATTTTAGTGTTTGGAACATCACAGAAGGACATGGACACCTCAAAATGATCTATTACAAAACTACCTGCTTTTGCAAAGGGGGAGCCTGTGTTTTTGGTCCTGGGTGTGGTGGTCATCTAGGGAAACCTACCAAACCCAGACATTCTTGAAAACTAGACACTCAGTGGAGTCCAGGGAGGTGTGGTTTGCATGGATCCCCCAATATTTGCTTATCCATACTCCCTGCAAACCTCAACACTTTCTTAAAAAGCATATTTTCCTCACTTTTCTTTGTATGACTACATTTATCTAAGCCCTTTCTCCATCTTGTATAGTGGAGATCACCATCTTCTCGATCTTAGACAATGGAATTCTCTATATTTTCCTATTTATACAGAATCATTGTCATGTCTGAGAAGTGGTCCGACCTTATCTTTCTAAGAACTGTCAATGCATCAAGTCATTTGTCTAATGACAGAGGTGCAACACCTGATGCAACATTCATCTGGGTCAGATGTCTACTTTTTACCATGTCCTGGTTAAATAATAACATATACTGACATATGACTGAAATAGTGAAGTCTGAATTGACATCCTTTCACCTTATATGTTCATAGGAAAACATCTGAGATGTATACCTTGATGCAAATAATCTATGTCAGACATTCCTAAACCTATGACAGAAAATCCAATTTCAATTTCTGATAAGGTTTAGTAGATAAGGACTGTCACTTGACCACTTGTCAGGAGAGGTCTTCACCCAGATTATCACCTAAGATTCTGCTGACAGTGTCACCTATTGTCAGCACACTTCGCACTTCGCTATTGCTACATCTTGACTGAAGCCAATAAAGGTAAGTCCCAGAAGAAGACTGCAGCATGCATTTGCCCTTTTGAGGAGAACACTGTCTCCATGTATTCGCTGATAAAGACAGATTTTGCTGTCAACAATGTATGCAGTGCATCACTTCTCCCTAAGAAACTCTAGACTGCAGGTTGCTCTGCCTTCAATGCTCTCTTATTGTAGTGTATAGAAGTAGATGTTAGAGTGTTAGGTTCTATGTGGCATTTTAACTATGGTAGAAATGTTCATTTTATTCTTGTTATTTAGACAGGGCCTTCTTGACGTTTTTGTAATATTCTGTGTTGTTGTTTTAGATATACTGAGAAACAGGTTGTTCCTATAGTAATAAATACTATTTACTATTAAATACTATTTACTTAAAAGTGTTCATTTTTCTTAGTGCAGCGGATGTGTGATACTGTGATTAAATAAATTAATTGTTATAGTTACCACAGAGCCCCTGATGCCTTCACAGGGATTGTTAGCAACCCAAAAGCAATGTCCCCATTTCAATATAGCATAAGATAGAGTTCTGCTGGACTACAGTAACCTGTCTTTTACATTCATCGTAGATGCATTGACCCAAGCTCACCCATGTTACCCATGGGTGGGAAAGCACACTTTGTAGAGCTACGTGGAAGTCAAGCTTACATAAGATGTATATCTCACACAGCCACACTTTCAAGCGCCATACTGAATTTAAAAGGAGTCGTCAGTCGTCAGTTTGCTCAACAGAACAACATTACATATAATTTCTGGTAAGCCTTTATTTTAGAGCATACTGACCGAGCCATAATATCATTGCTGTAACTGAATCCTAATACTCTATGGCTCTTTCAGTGAGGTACTGACTACTGACTTAACTAAGGTACCTTACCAGAGTTTAGCCCCTAACTCTTTGTGTCTTTTTACATTTCTTTCATTAAGTACAGCTTAACAAAATATAAGAAATTGAGACATTGACCCGTTTATTATTGCATGATATTACTAGTGCATTTCATGTATGTAAGCAAAAACAAAACCACTAATGAGAAATCTTTGGATATAGTGGTCTGCTCCTCACCTTTGTATTAGAAGCCAATTACCATGTAGCATACATGTTCTTTCCCTCTTTGCTAACGTTTTATTACCTGGGGGAAAAGTTATCATAATGTCACGCAACGCAGCTCAGCAAGACACATTGCACCATGGTGAAAGGGTGCCTGTCTTGCAGGCAGGATTGTTTTTGTGCATGAAGGGACACCTTCCTACACAAAAACAATTCTTTGAGGTTGTTTTCTCTCTCTATGTGTGGGTCAGAATGCAGAACATGCAGAAAGAAGAAAAATTAGAAGAAATAAAGATATTCCTCCGCGTTCCACCTTCCCTAGGAAGGCGTAGCATTTCAACGCATTCCTAGGTCCACCCGTCATTGCAAATCTGGGAATGCACCAAATTCCATAGGTGGATGTGTGGGAACACCTACACTCTACCCATGGAATGCCTCCCTGGGGCAGAGTTACACAAGGCAGCTACTTGCGCTGCCTTGTGTTACTCCAGATTTATCAAGCCATGCTGGGCCACACAAGGTGGTCTTGCATGCCTTGCTATATCTCATTGTAGGTTTTTTGTCACCCTGTGTCCCCTTTATGCCCTCTGGTGTATTTTACTTTTCAGTACTGCACACATATGCCTCTAATAATTGACCATTATTTCTTCTTTTGTTGATTTTAAAATACTCTTTCTTTATGTGCAATCTCAGCCTTATGAACACCTTATTTCAGGAGACCAACATAGGATGAAACATGTGTAGTATAAATTGTTTCAACAGTTAGTAGGTGAGAGGAGCACCTTAAAAAAGTTGCTGAGGTGGTGGATGAGAGAGGGGAATAAGCTGTGATCACAATGGGAAGTGATAGGCAAGTAAAGGGTGACAGCATTCCGCAAAGCAGCCCTTTCCCCAGCAGTGCACCAATATCACCCACCTCAGACACCTAGAAATGGCACAAGAGTCAAATGGAGACACCAAAGCACACAGTGAGTGCCCAAATTCACACATTGAGCCTACCACCACATAGTTCTCAGAAGTCACTTGCGTCAGTAGCACCAGAAAAGAAAAAAATCCAGGCTACTATTATGAACATGTTTAGACAGGAGTGGTCCTATGAACACAACCACCCAACAGCATATTTGTACACTAGGAAGTGTTTAAAATGTTGGTGCAGGACATCCTCCCTTTTTCTTTTGTGGAAGGACTGGGATTTTTAGAATTTGTGGCTGCCATCTGCCCCAAATTGGAGGTTCCCAGTTGGACCTATTTTGCCAGAGTTGCTGATCTAGTGCTGCATCATGATGTGCTGCATCTGGTTGGACAAGAATTGCAGCAGAGTGCTGGTCACACTATAGACCTGAAGACAGATATGTGGACTAGTACTCAAGCCACTGACTACATGTGTACCACTGCACACTGGATCTCTTTTGTGAAGACTAGGCAACAGCTGTCTACAGGTCTCAGTGCTGAAGAAACTTTTTAGGGCATTCAACTGCATGCAATGGTAGCTACGTTTGCATTGGAGAAATCCCACTTAGCTGCAAACATCTTGGAAGACTTTAAAAGGAAGGTTTTGAATGGCTGCAACCCAGAGGTCTGGCAATTGGATTTCTTGACACAGACAAAGGCAATAATAGAGTTTATTTCAGGGTCCTGTGTTTGGTGCACATCATCAACCTGGTTCTGCAGGACTTTCTAAAAAAAGAAGACATAAGCCCTCATTACAACCCTGGCGGTAAATACCACTTACCGCAGTGCAGACGGCTGCCAAAATACTGTGGCTGCGGCGGTAATCTGCTACAGGTTTTATGACCCACACAGAGAATACCGCCACAATACAGACACCCACACAAGTCCGCCACACCAAAGATCAGTGATAAACTGGCGATAGCAAACACACACCGTTACGGCAACAGGAATACGCCCATAGTATCACAACCCACGAATCAACGCAGCGGTCTTTCAGCCGTGCTAAACCATTGGCGGTACACACCGCCCCGCTCAAAATAAACACACTCAAACAAAACTACACCACATTGGACAATTCAAAATACACACACCTGACACCCATTCACACACCACACCCACACACTCACAACACTATAAAACACACACCCACATTACCCACAACCCTTTCAACGAAAAAAGAGACCAAGCACAGAGAGACAAGGAAACAGCACACACCCAGCAGAGGCACAGAACACCATCACTCATACACCATCTACGCACATTACAGTATACATCCCAACACATCACCACACACATCACCTCACACATATCACTCACAGCACATCCATGGCACCTCAAAGACACCCCAGGTTTTCTGAGGAGGAGCTAAGGGTCATGGTGGAGGAAATCATCCGGGTAGAGCCACAGTTATTCGGATCACAGGTGTGGCAGATGTCCATTGCAAGGAAGATGGAGCTATGGCGGAGAATCATGGACAGGGTCAATGCCGTGGGACAGCATTCAAGAACCAGGGATGAAAACAGGAAGAGATGGAATGACCTACGGGGGAAGGTGCGTTCTGTGGTTTGAAGGCCCTAGATTGCTGTACAGAGGACTGGCGGTGGACCCCACAACTAACAACATGGGAGGAGCAAGTCTTGGCGATCATGCATCCTGAGGGCCTCGCAGGAGGACTGGACACTGGTGAGGCAAATCTTTACTATTTTCACCCCCCCACCTGCATGCCATCACATATCCCCACCTGTACCCTCACTCCCATCACTCCATCACCTCCACATCTACCACACCATCACAACCCACACATCCCAATACCAAGCCATGCATGCAACACCAATGCATGGACACCCATCACCACAGCATGCCCAGTAGAGAGACTCACCCAGCCCACGCAATCAGCAATCACACAAGGCCAATGTGACAGGGAAACCACTATTATATAAGGGAAACACACCTATTGCACATGATGGCACACACAGATACAATAACAATGCATTTGCATCCCAACAGGACCTTCCTCCACCATCACCCCAGCCCCTTGCACGTACCCCCATACTATTTAGCACAAAAAATAAACACCATTGAAATATAAACCTTACTGGAGTCAGTGTAATGATTAAAATATGTATTCTTACAACATTCTCAAAGCATTGCAACATCCTTGTTCATTGAATTATACCAATGTATGACAGTTGGTAGGCAGCAGTACACATAGCAGAAGCCAGAATGGGGTACACAGATCTGAAAAAAGGAAACCCAAAGGGAACAGTCAGTGGCCATACACATAGGGTAAGAGGCTGCCATGTACAATGTCATAAAGTATACTGAAATGTGAAGAAGAGTTACAGTCTCATACCTGTGTGTCACTGGAAGTAATGCTGGATAATGTTTGTTCTGTTGTCCACATCTTCTTCATCTGCCTCCTCTTCCTCACTGTCCACAGGCTCCACCGCTGCCACAAGACCATCACCAGACTCATCCTCCAGCAGGAAAGGCACCTGGTGTCTCAATGCCAGGTTGTGCAACATACAGCATAATACGATGATCTGGCACACCTTCTTGGGTGAGTAGTACAGGGATCCACCTGTCAGATGGAGGCACCAGAACCTTGCCTTCAGGAGGCCGAAGGTCCTTTCAATAATCCTCCTTTTTCACCCATGTGCCTCATTATAACGTTCCTCTGCCCTTGTCCTGAGATTCCTCACTGGGGTCAGTAGCCATGACAGGTTGGGGTAACCAGAGTCACCTGTAAATATTGAGGGACAATTGTGAGACACACACTAACCCTTAGGGACAACCCCATACCCAGACACCTATATGTACTGTGTGGGGACCTTGGGCTCACCTATTAGCCACACCCAGTGCCTCTGGAGTTGGCCCATCACATAAGGGATGCTGCTATTTCTCAAGATACAGGCGTCAAGCACTGAGCCAGGATATTTGGCATTCACATGGGAGATGTACTGGTCCGCCAAACACACCATTTACACATTTATCGAATGATAGCTTTTCCTGTTCCTGTACACCTGTTCATTTCTGTGGGGGGAGACAAATGCCACATTTGTACCATCAATGGCACCAATGATGTTGGGGATATGTCCCAGGCATAGAAGTCAGCTTTCACTGTGGCCAAATCCTCTACCTGGGGGAACACGATGTAGCTGTGCATGTGTTTCAGCAGGGCAGACAACACTCTGGTCAACATGTTAGAGAACATTGGCTGAGACATCCCTGATGCCATGGCCACTGTAGTTTGAAAGGAGCCACTTGTCTGGAAATGGAGCACTGACAGGGCCTCCACCAGAGAGGGGATTCTGGTGGGGTGGCAGATAGCTGACATCAGGTCTGGCTACAACTGGGCACATAGTTCTTGGATTATGGCACAATCAAGTCTGTATGTGATTATAATGTATCTGTCCTCCATTGTCGACAGGTCCACCAGGGGTCTGAACACCGGAAGATGCTGCCATCTCATATGATGCCTCAGCAGTTGTAGCTTATGGAGCAGAACGGTGAGCAGAAGGTCATTTACCACATAGATAGCACAACTGTGTTTGCACTAATGTCACAGAAGCAATGTGTGTAATCTAGAGTCAGTATATGTGACAATGGGGGTCATTACAACATTGGCGGTATAAGGCGCTTTCCGCCGTGCAGAAGACCGCCAATACACCGCCACAGCCGCGGTAGACTGCCACAGCTATTATGACACACATCTCGGAATCCGCCGAAATGCAGACACCCACACAACACCGCCACACCAAAGGTCAGCGATAAACATGCGGAAACAAATCCTCCACCTCCACGCCAACAGAAACACGCCCATGCTATTACGACCCCAGGAATCCACGCGTGGTCTTTCAACCGCGCTCAAAATACACACACAGCTCCAAAACACCACCACATTGGACAATTCCAAATACACACACCTGAGGCACATACACACACCACTCCCACACACCCAACACAAAATAAAATACACACCCACATCACCCACAAACCCCTACAACCAAAAATTCTGAGAGAAGGCGAGAGATAGAGCACAGCCATTGACAACCCCATCACACCGAGCCACACAACACCATCACCCACACAACATCCACGCACAAAATATCACATACCCCTGACACTAGCCATGACGATGAACTGCCCACCACCTCCGCCGGTGCTAGTGGACAGGACGCCCCGCCACAGGACCACCACACCAGCACCCCATCCCCTGCAGACGGACAACCACCACGCAAGTGGTCTCTGAGATCCAGGAACAGGACAAAGCAAGATGGCAAGACCGCCGCCAGGAAATGAGACCACCCTGATTGTCCTCCCACTGTCCCACTTTGTCACCCTGTCCATACTTGAACTGCCCCAGCTCCACTTCCAATTGCTGTATGACTGAATCCCTGTTGTCGTTTTCTTCTTTCTCAGCTTCATCCTCATCACTGTCCACAGGCTCCACAGGCTCCACACCTGCCACAACGCCGTCATCTGGATAATCCTCCTGCAGAAAAGATACCTGGCGTTGCAATGCCAAATTATGGAGCATGGAGCAGGCGACGATGATGTCGCACACCTTCTTCGGTGAGTAGAATAGGGATCCACCTGTCATATGGAGGCACCTGAACCTGGCCTAGTCCGCCCATGGGCCTCATTGTACCATTCCTCTGCCCTGGTCCTGGGATTCCTCACTGGGGTCAATAGCCAGGAAAGGTTGGGGTAACCAGAGTCCCCCAATAGCCATACACGGTGCCTCTGGAGTTGACCCATCATATCAGGGATGCTGCTATTCCGCATGATGTAGGCGCCATGCACTGAGCCAGGGAACTTAGCATTTACCTGCGAGATGTACTGGTCTGCCAAACAGGCCATTTGGACATTCATCGAATGATAACTCTTCCTTTTCCTGTACACCTGTTCACTCCTGTGGGGGGGACCAGAGCTACATGGGTCCCATCAATGGCACCTATGATGTTGGGGATATGTCCAAGGGCATAGAAGTCACCTTTCACTGTAGGCAAATCCTCCACCTGAGGGAATATGATGTATCTCCTTACGTGTTTCAGCAGGGCAGTCAACACTCTGGACAACACGTTGGAAAACATAGGCTGGGACATCCCTGATGCCATGGCCACAGTTGTCTGAAAAGACCCACTTGCAAGGAAATGGAGCACTGACAGCACCTGCACGTCAGGGGGGATTCCAGTCGGATGGTGGATTGGTGACATCAGGTCTGGCTCCAACTGGGTACATAATTCCTGGATTGTGGCACGGTCAAACCTGTAGGTGACGATGACATGTCTTTCTTCCATTGTCAACAGGTCCACCAGCAGTCGGTACACCGGAGGATTCCGCCATCTTCTCATATGTCCCAGCTGACGGTGCCTAAGAAGGACAACAGTGAAGAACCAGTCACTATTCCTCCAGGTATGTACCCACAGTTACACACAAGACCACACCAGACAATAAACCCTTCCTGTATGTGTGTTGAGTATAGGCCTAGCTATGTGTGACGCAGTAGTAAATGAAGCCATGTGGGCCCCTGAAATGGCGGCTGCCTGACCTCTAAACTGGGACAATAGGAATGTGGGGTAACTCCGCTGACGTTGCACACCGTCACGGTAGGCGGTCGTAGACCGCGGCGCACTGCTGCTTTGGTTAACATTGTACCCTATGGGTCCCAAGAGCCAACGAACAGGTGCGCCTGCGGTGATGATGCACCCCGCCGCGGACATCACCGCCGCGGATGTGACCGCCATTTTCTATCTGTTCAATCACTAGATACCTGACCTTCGACAGGAGAGGACCTACACTGCTAGTGCTGCTGTGACCTCGGTCTGGAAGCGACGATGGCTGCTGCATCTGGGGAAAGGGCCCCTGCCTTCACTGCACAGGAGTTGGAGAAACTTGTAGATGGGGTCCTCTCCCAGTACATGCTACTCTACGGTCCTCCAGACCAACAGGTTAGTACAGAGGGAGCACGTTGTATGGGCTAGGCCTGGGTGGAGAGGGCTGGGTGGAAGAGGGAAGGGGCCAGAGTTCATAGTACATTAATGCATGGGAATGAATGGGCCACATGGTCATAGTAGGGAGGGGGCCAATCACATTGACGGTGCAGTTGGTAATGCCATTTACATGTCCCCTGTGTCCTCTCCCAGTGTGTCTGTGACGCCCCCTCCCAAAGTACACAAACGCCGGCAATCACTCACCCAACATCCATCCACCTCACAACAGCCTACAATACCTGCACCTGCACCCAAAACACCTAAAGTGACACCTCCTACAACCACCTCCTCTTCCTCCACTCCCAGACCCCCTCCAGCTACCCACCCCAGTGTCCGTCAGAAACTGTCCCTATGTCAAATTGGCATTTTTGCCCCCACCCCCCCCTCCAATTCATCAGTCCCGTCGTAGCGCCTCAACCAAAAAGCCTCCAGTACCAGTGGTGCGTGTTTCAGGTTTTTGGAGTGCACCGGCCACCAGGGCAGGCAGTAGGACCCGGAGCCAAGGCACTGCCAGCCCACCCGCTGTAAAGGCTCTGAAATTGGAGAGTGGACGACGGGACCGTGTTAAGACTCCTGGTGGGACAACAAGTGACATGGGATCGAAGGCGATTGGTGAGTCGGCTGTAACTCCAAAAAAGGTGGGGATGGTCCAGAGGAAGTCTGCCCAGCCTGTTGTGAGTGTCACGGCGGAGAAATGCGCCATCTTTTGCGGCGGTCCAGACACAACCGCCAGCACCGTCGTCACTGGTCCAGAGACCACCGCCAGAGTCACAGCCCAGGAGGGCCCAAGTATCGTCACTGGTCCAGAAACCACCGCCGAAGTCACAGCCCAGGAGGGCCCAAGTATCGTCACTGATCCAGAGACCACCGCCAGATTCACAGCCCAGGAGGGCCCAAGTATCATCACTGGTCCAGAAACCACCGCCGGAGTCACAGCTCAGGAGGGCCCAAGTATCGTCACTGGTCCAGAGACCACCGCCAGAGTCACAGCCCAGGAGGGCCCAAGTATCGTCACTGGTCCAGAGACCACCGCCGGAGTTACAGCCCAGGAGGGCCCAAGTATCGTCACTGGACCAGAAACCACCGCCGAAGTCACAGCCCAGGAGGACCCAAGTATCGTCACTGGTCAGGAGACCACCGCCGGATTCACAGCCCAGGAGGGCACAAGTATCGTCACTGGTCAGGAGACCACCGCCGGAGTCACAGCCCAGAAGGGCACAAGTATCGTCACTGGTCCAGAAACCACCACCGGAGTCACAGCCCAGGAAGGCACAAGTATCGTCACTGGTCAGGAGATCACCGCCGGAGTCACAGCCCAGGAGGGCACAAGTATCGTTACTGGTCCAGAAACCACCACCGGAGTCACAGCCCAGGAGGGGCCAGGGTGCCACAGCCCCGCTGGGCAATGATGGAACGTCATGCCACACACCAATGCCCATTGTAGGGATCGTCATGCCACACACCAATGCCCATTGTAGGGATCGTCATGCCACACACCAATGCCCAGTGTAGAGATTGTCATGCCTCACACCAATGTCCAGTGTGGAGAACGTCATGCCACACACCAATTTCCAGTGTGGAGATCGTCATGCCATACACCATTGTCCGTATCAGAACCGCCATGGCAAAGCACCGCTGAACAGGGCAAAGACCACCATGTCAAAGCACCGCTGAACAGTCCAGACCCGCCATGGCAAAGCACCGCTGAACAGGGCAAAGACCGCCATGTCAAAGCACCGCTGAATAGGGCAAAGACCGCCATGTCAAAGCACCGCTGAACAGTTCAGACCTGCCATGGCAAAGCACCGCTGAACAGGGCAAAGACCGCCATGGCAAAGCACCGCTGAACAGGGCAAAGACAGCCATGTCAATGCACCGCTGAACAGGGCAAAGACCGCCATGTCAAAGCACCGCTGAACAGGGCAAAGACCGCCATGTCAAAGCACCGCTGAACAGTCCAGACCCGCCATGGCAAAGCACCGCTGAACATGGCAAAGACCGCCATGTCAAAGCACCGCTGAACAGGGCAAAGACCGCCATGTCAAAGCACCGCTGAACAGTCCAGACCCGCCATGGCAAAGCACCGCTGAACAGGGCAAAGACCGCCATGTCAAAGCACCGCTGAACAGGGCAAGGACCGCCATGTCAAAGCACCGCTGAACAGTCCAGACCCGCCATGGCAAAGCACAGCTGAACAGGGCAAAGACCGCCATGTCAAAGCACCGCTGAACAGGGCAAAGACCGCCATGTCAAAGCCCCGCTGAACAGTCCTGAACCGCCATGTCAAAGCACCGCTGAATAGGGCATGCACCGTGTAGGAATGAATGGACCGCCACATCAGGCATCCTTATCCCATGTGCAGCTGGGACAGTCACAGGACAGGAACTTTCACGGGGAGACTCATCCAGTCTGGGCACCAGTCCCCCTCCAGAACCAGTGGAGACCTGCATCTACTTGAGAGACTGTGGCTTTGCACTCCCCAGGAAGGTACAGTGGGCAACCCACCCACTGTAGAGACTTGAGAGACTGTGGCTTTGCACTCCCCAGGATGGCACAGTGGGCAACCCACCCACTGTAGAGACTTGAGAGACTGTGGCTTTGCACTCCCCAGGATGGCACAGTGGGCAAACCACCCACTGTAGAGACTTGAGAGACTGTGGATTTGCACTCCCCAGGATGGCACAGTGGGCAAACCACCCACTGTAGAGACTTGAGAGACTGTGGCTTAGCACTCCCCAGGATACATCAATGGGCATGGAGCCCCGTCGTGGATCTGGCTTCGCATTCATGTGGCTGAGGTGCCCCCCCTTCCTTTCCCCTGAGGTGCCTGTAGTGTTTCCATCTGATGCCCCAGCAGTGTTCTCTCCGATTTTGGTCAGGTATCTATTGTGGGCCTCCCCCATGCATTTTTGGACTGTTGGTGCACGGATATTTGTGTGTACATATCTGCACTACTTCTCGGATTGTATGTGTAAATAAGAGCGATTTAGAGATATATATCTGTATATTTTCGTATGACATGTATATTGGCACATTACAATGTTTGCCCGAATTTCGCATTGTCTTTGCATTCTTCCAGGGGGATTGTGGGTTGTTAATGTGATTTTTGTGACTGCATTGGTGTGTATGTTGTATAATGCGAGGGTGGGGTTGTTTGGTGGGTGTCCCCCTGACTTTTGCCTCCCCATTCCCCCGTGTCGTAGATGCAGTACTCACCGGTATCTTCTGCGCCTACGTAGCTGTTGGTCGTAAAGGAGCAGAAAGACAAGGGCAGGGAGTATTTGTAGTTCCGGCTCCATGGTGTCCTCGTTACTCGTGGGATGTGTTCAGGTGAGCGTTTTCCCATTGCAGAAACTGTTTCTGCCGTGTTTTTATCCACGGTGAATCTGCCCCGGAAAAGGTGGTGGATTGGCAGGTTGTAATAGTGTGGGCAGTACATTGGCTCCCGCCTGTCTGTTGGCGGTAACCGCTGCGCTGCTTGTCTGTACCGCCGTGGCGGGCGGTGTGTTAAAGTGGCTGTCTTTGTTGGCGGTTTCCGCCAGGGTCGTAATTCAATTTTTTTGTCCGATGGCCTGTTTGCGGTATTACCGCACCTTTAACACCATCCGCCAGGGTTGTAATGACCACCAATATGTGCTGTGACGCAGTTAGGTGCCATGTCACATGCCCCCTGAAATGGCGTCTGCCTGACCTGTGAGGAGGGACAAGGCAAAATGAGGTAACTGCGCTCGTGTTGTGCAGCGTCGCGGTAGGTGGTCGTAGATCGCTGTGCAACTTCGCATTGGTTATCATTGGGCCCTATGGGTTCCAGGAGCCAATGGCGATGTACGCCGGCGGTGATGGTACGCACCGCCGCAGACGTCACCGCTATTTTCTACCTATTCACTCACTTGCTACTTGACCATCAACCGGAGAGGACCCACACTGCAAGTGCTGCTGTGACCTGAGTCTGGAAGCGACAATGGCTAGTGTGTCTGGGGAAACGGCCACTGCCTTTATTGTGGAGGAGTTGGAGAAACTGGTGGATGGGGTCCTCCCACAGTACACGTTACTCTACGGTCCTCCAGACAAACAGGTGAGTACACTGTGAGCATGATGTGTGGGCAATGCCTGTTTGGAGTGGTGTGGATGTAAGTCACATGTTGGGGGGTGCTAAAGCGTCCTGGCCTGAATGCTGCATGAGAGGTGGTCAGTGTATGTGTGTTAGGGTATGGGAGGGAACTGGTGGGCAATGAATATGACGGTCTGGACGGGTGAGTAATTACATTTTCCGCTGTCTTATCACTCTAGGTCAGCGCCCACCAGAAGATGGGTATTTGGCGTGCCATCGCCAAGGAGGTGCATCTATCACAGGCGGAGCACCCACTGCCGCAAGAGATGGGAGCACCTGTGCCGCTGGACCAAGAAGACGGCAGAGGCCCAACGTGGAAGGGGTGCCTGTCGCACCATGACCCCCCTGATGTTCCCCATCCTGGCTGTTGCCTATTTGGAGTTGGATGGCCGCTTGACGGCATCACAGCAGCCACAAGGGGGTGAGTACAGATTCTGAATCCTGACTTTGCGTGCTTTAAGAGGTAGCTGGGTGGGGGATGTGGGCTGTGGGTGGCCCTAGGACAGGGTGATCATGCCAGGGTAGGTCCCTTGTTTGCAGGCTCTGAAGCACCCCTACCCCAATGGTACAAGTGGCCAACTACCACTGGGCAGGGTCCTGTGGGTGTCAGGTGTGCAGGTGCTGGCGTTAGGCTTTGTACCCCATGGGCTGGTGACTGTCTTGGTAAATGGTTGGGCATGGCCTAGTGCATAAGGCAGCTCAGTGTGTGTTGTGTACGCCAACGGTAGTGGTGTTGCTGGCATTGACCATGTGTATCCTTTGTCTATTTCCCCTTCTTGTTTTGTCACCCTGTCCTTGTGTGCATTAGCATCATCTGGCGGAGGAGCAGAGGCACCGGCGACGGAGGGAGCTGCATCCCACATGGCCCATGAGGGTGAATCCACTGATGGTGAAGGCACCAGTGGGATGGAGGGCGAGGGGGGCTCCACGACGGGGACAAGAGGGAATACCAGTGACAGCGACTCCTCCCTTGATGGAAGCTCCTTTGCGGTGGCGGACACCTCTGTGCCAACCCCAACAACAGGCATAGCCGCCACCCCCCTACCAGCACCGCCCTCCTGTACCCACTCACCCAGGAGGGTGGGTATTTCCTTCACCCCAGGCACCTCAGGCCCTGCCCCAGTCAGCCCTGCTGCCCTCAGTGAGGAGGCTATTGACCTCCTGAGATCCCTCACTGTTGGGCTATCAACCATTCTGAATGCCATCCAGGGTGTCAAGAGGCATTTGCAGCAAACAAATGCATACCTGGAGGACATTCATTCTGGCGTGGCAGCCCAACAGAGAGCATTTCAGGCTCTGGCCTCAGCACAGATGGCAACCATTGTCCCTGTGTCCAGCCTCCTCCCTCCAACTTCCACTACCCAGACCCAATCCCCTGTACCTCAGCCTATCCCAAGCACACCATCAGACCAGCATGCACACTCATCAACACACAAGAGTGGATATGGCAAACATAAGCACCACACATCGCACAGGTACTCACACAAGCACCATCCCCATGCAGACACACCAACATCCACTGCCTCCACTGTGTCCCCCTCCTCCACGTCCTCCTCCTCCCTCCCAGTCTCGTCTCCACTCACACCTGCATGCACTACATCCTCAGCCACTACCTCCATCACCAGCACGTCCACCACCACACACGCTCACATGCAATCACCACCCCCACAACCATGCACACATCCCCTGTGTCCTCTCCCAGTGTGTCTGTGAGCCCTTCTCCCAAAGTACACAAACGCAGGCACACACCCACTCAACAGCCATCCACCTCACAACAGCCTCCAGCCCAAGCACCTTCACCCAAACTCAGCAGACGTACACCTCCTACAACCTCTACCTCTTTCTCCACTCCCACACCCCCTCCATCTTCCCATCCCAGTGTGTCAAAAAAACTTTTCCTGGCTAACGTTGACTTCTTCCCTACACCTCCCCCCGTCCTTACCTTAAGGCCAGGATGTCTAGATCCTAGGCCAGCACCTCAGCCACAAAATTGGACTCCGCTGTGGTCCCTGCAAGTCCGAGAGAGCACCCGTCAGGGCTCCAAGTGTGCCATGTACCAATGCTAAGGACCACCCTATTCCACCACCTTCCAAGGTTAATAAGGGCCCAGCATGCAGCAGGGAAAAGATGCACCAACCACCCAGCCAAGCCTCATCCAAAACCAAAGAGGACAGTGCCAAGGTCCCCGCAGTGACTACCAAGGTGGGGAAGGTACACATAAGCAAGGGAAAGTCACCTCAGGGCATGGAGCCTCCTGGTGAGAGACTGGTGACCACCATTTCAACTGACAGGCCAGCAACCTGTACCATGGTAAGCACCGCCACAACGACCGCCACCTGCACCGCCACCTGCACCGCCACCTTCCCCGCCATCTGCACCACCACCTGCACCACCCCCTGCACCGCCACTGCCACAACGACAGTCACCAGCATCCTCCCCAGTGGTCAGCCGTCCGAGGCTGCTGGAGATGGCCTGGTGTCTCCCTCCACTACTACAGACACCTGCACCATGGGCATCACCGGCAGCATCTCCACCCCAGCCATCGCCGCAACCTCTGCCATTTGCACCACCACGTGCCCATGCCCAGCCGGTGCCACTACATCGGACATCTGCAGCATCCCCAGTGGGCAGCTGTCCGAGGCTGCAGGAGATATCCTGGACCCTGCACACACCACATGAGGCACCACCACCAGCACTGGCACTACCAGCAGTTTGCAGCCTAAGTCGCCGCAGGATGGAGTGTGTCTCTGCCTCCATGGAGTATTATGCTACCTGTTCCCTGCACATCTCGTGCTTCAGACACCCAGGTGAGGGAATGGGAACTGCCCCACCCCAGGTGCAGCATCACTGGGCACAAGGCCCCCTCCAGAACCAGTGGAGATATGCATCCACTATCACTTTCCTGGGCAGGATGAAGCACAGTGGGCACAAAGCCCCCTCAAGAACCAGTGGTGAGATGCATCCACTCACCCAATCTTTGGCAGGATGAAGCACATGCGATGCGAGGGAGACATGGTTCTGCCCTAGATGTGATTGGACTCTGGAAAAGCCTATGGGTCCTGGCTCAGATCAGGCAGAACCCTCCAAATATTATGTGTGGATTCTGCTAATAAATTGCTGCTCTCTGCCAGCACACAAACTAGACATAAATCTCTTGCTGAGCGAGGGGGCACCAGATGCCCTCTTTTTGACAGAAACGTGGCTCCATGAGGGTTCAGGGCCGGATTTAGCTCTTGCCGTACCCAAAGGGTATGTGATAGCAAGAACCGATAGAGATAAAGGGAAAGGAGGGGGAATAGCAATTATTTTTAAACAAGATTTTCTTTTTAACTATAGTCCCCTTGACCTCGCAGGGTGTGAGGGAATGATTTTTTCCATTACCTTCAATCCTACGTTTACATTTACAGGAGCACTACTCTACCGCCCCCGGGGACTTATGATGAATTCCTGAACCTATTACCAGAGCGGATGGCAAGTCTCATTTGCAATAGGCCGAATTTTACTTTATTAGGAGATTTTAATATCCAAGTTGATAATTTAGAACTGATGGCAACTAAGCGGTTAGTGAATGATCTGGAAGCTCTGGGATTACACCAATTGATCAGAGGCCCCACACAGGAGAAAGGGCATACTTTAGACCTGGTGTTTAGTAATCTTTTGTTGTTGGTCACACTACCCCCTACCCCTGTAGCATGGTCCGATCATTTTTTAATCACCTTAAAGGCTAATATAACTAATAGGTTTGGACACCACCACCACTCCAACAGTAAGATTAGGAAGTGGAATAAACTAAAGACAACAGAATGGGTCAATTCACTGAATAGAAATAAAAAATATTTTATGAGGGACCGGCAGATAGACCCTACCTCTTTTAATGAGTGGATCTCTGATAGTCTGGACAGAGTGCTGCCCTATACACCCCTCTCTGGGCAAAAGAAGGGAGGAAAGGCTCCCTGGTTCAATAACCACTTAATGACATTAAAGAAGAACTGTAGGAAGATTGAAAGGAAATGGAGGAAATCACTAAATGAGGAGGACAGAGAAGAGTACAGAGGTTCAATTAGGTTGTACCAGAAGGAGATCAGATTAGCCCAAGCGACATTTTATGGAGATAAAATTGAAAAAGCGGCATGATCTCTTAAAGACATTTTTGGTGCTCAAGGAGCTATTGTTATTCCTGCATGCCCAGAAGCAATGGAAGCCTCAGAAGAACATAGTAACAATTTTGCCTCCTTCTTCTTAAAGAAGATTGAGGACATCTATGAAAACTTCCCAGGGGAAGCAGGGGGAGTCGCAGGGCATGTGATGGAGAGGAAGGAAGGTGACAATGTTTTACAGAGTTTTCTTCCCATCTCTGAGGAAGGAGCTTTGGGGCTCCTCAGTAAATTAAAATCAGGCTCGCCACTTGATCCCGCACCTCCCCATATTATTATGCAGGGAAGAGTAGTGCTAAATCCGGTAATAACCGAACTGTTAAACAGCTCGCTACAAAGTGGGATGGTTCCGGACTCCTGGAAACATGCAGTGGTCAAGCCCCTTCTAAAGAAGCCTAATCTAAATTGAACGGTATTTAAAAACTACAGGCCTATCTCGCTCCTTCCCATGATGGCCAAACTTATTGATAAGCACAACTATTGCGCTTTCTGGAAGAACATAAGATTTAGCATATAACTCAAATGGGCTTTAGACCGGGCCACAGCACTGAATCTGCCATGATTGCGGTTACGGAAAAAGCGAGAAAACGAATGGACCAAGGTCAGGCAACTGTAATAATAATGCTAGATTTGAGCGCGGCATTTGATACGGTCAATCGTGATCTACTCATTCAAAGAATGGGAAATAATGGGATTAAAGGAAGGGCGCTTAAATGGTAAAGCTCGTTCTTACAAAATAGAACCTTTCAAGTCCTGGATCGTTCTTTTTTCTCAGCCCAGTTGAAACTTTTATGCAGAGTTCTGCAGGGCTCATCGTTGAGTCCCACTCTGTTCAACATTTACTTTTCCCCCTAGCAGAAGTCATAGAACCCTTTGGGGTATCCCTGGTGTCATATGCGGATTACACGCAGCTGGTGGTTTCCTTCTCCCCCAATAAGGAGGCGGACAACTCGGCCGTGCCTGCCTGTCTCCAAGCGATTGCAGCCTGGATGACAGAAAGCAGGCTGCAACTCAACAAAGAAAAGACAGAAATTATGTTTTTAGGAAAACTGGCCAACACTGCTAAAAATATAGGACCAGTAATACATTTAGATTACTTACAGCCCCCCCCCCCCCCAAAGCTCAGATTAAAGCCTTGGGAGTTTAGTTGGATCCCAAACTCACCATGTAACATCAAGCCAAGAGAACGTCAGCCACCTGTTTTGGGATGCTTAAGCTACTAAGGAAGTTTATTGGTCTGCTTCCGTCATTGGCCAAAAGATTGGCCGTGCAAGCCCTGATTTTATCCAGATTAGATTATGGAAACAGCCTCTTTTTGGGATCTCCAGGTTATGTGGTTAACAAACTACAGGTGGTACAAAATGCTGCAGCACGTCTGCTCTTTAATCTGCCTAGGACCACATCAGCTAAAAAAGCTCTGATTGAAAAGCACTGGCTTCCAGTGGCAAAAAGGATAAAGTTTAAGGCTCTTTGCTTCTTCCACAGAGCTCTATATAGAAAGGATCCTCATTATCTAAAATCATTAATTTCACTATATACACCCACAAAAGTTTTGAGATCGGCCTCTAAAGTCCTGGTAGTGGTACCCAAAGTAAAGAGAACATCATGGGGAGGAAGATCCCTGAAGTACCAGGGAGCCAGACTTTGGAACTCCCTACACATGAATATTCGCATGATGAATCAGGAGACTGAATTTAGGAAGGCCATTAAAACCTGGCTATTCTAGATTCTTCTAAGTTCCCCCTCTCCAGGGAAGTTTGAGATTCCTCCAGTATGTTCTAAACTTTTCAAACTGATCAGCGCTACGAGGCCTCCGGGTAGCTGGCGCTATAGAAGTCTCAATAACAAAAAACATAACATAACACACTGGGCACAGAACCACCTCCAGAACCAGTGGAGAGATGCATCCACTCACCCAATCCTTGGCTGGATGAAGCACACTGGGCACAGTCCCCCTCCAGAACCAGTCGAGGGGGCATCCACTCACCCAATCCTTGGCAGGATGAAGTACACTGGGCACAGATCCCCCTCCAGAACAAGTGGAGAAGCCATCCACTTGAGAAACTGTGGCCTTGCACTCCCCAGGACCAAGCTGTGGGAAAACCACCCGCTAGAGAGACTTGTGAGATTGTGGCTTTGCACTCCCCAGGACCAATCAGTGGGCAACCCACCCACTTGAGAGAATTGAGAGACTGTGGCTTTGCAGTCCCCAGGAGCAAGCAGTGGTCAAACCACCTACTTGAGAGACTTGTGAGACTGTGGCTTTGCACTCCCCAGGATTAAGCAGTAGGCAACCCACCCACTTGAGAGACTTGAGAGACTGTGGCTTTGCACTCCTCAGGACATCGCTGTGGGCATGTTGCCCCCTCAAGGAGCAGTGGCGTAGTACCATATTCCAGCTGAGGTTCCCCCCTCCCCTTCCCCCTGAGGTACCTGTGTTTTTTGACCTGATGCCCCGGCAGTGTTCTCTCTGTTTTGAGGCAGGAGTCAAGTGTGGGCTTGGCCCAGGATGTTTTGGCCCACTGGTCCACAGACATTTACAAGGGACAGTGTACCGCCTTCTATACATTATGTAAATATTTGTATATACTGATCTTTTTAATTTCATTTGCTATATCTGCATGTTCCAAAATATCACTGATTGAACTCAATTCCTTCTGTCCTTGCGTTCTTCAGTGGGTAACGGGGTGTATTTGTAATGTTGTTGGATGTGTTAGTGTGTATGGTGTTGTGGGTGAGGGTGGGGTGGGGTGTGGGGGTGTTGCTTGTCGCGTGTGTGTGACACTCTCTTTTACCTCCCCCCTTCCCTGTGTGCTAGGTGCAGTACTCACTGTCGTCACCGCCGCCTTCTTTCTATTTCCTGGTGTATTAGTAGATACACCAACACGGGGAGGACCTGCAGCTCGGGCTCCTTGGCGTCCTGGTTCTTCGTTGAGTGTCGAAAGGTGAGTGGTTCCCCTTCAGTGTACTGTTTCCGCCGTGCTTTTGATGTCGTTGGTACCACCCCAGAAAAGGTGGCAGATTGGTCTCTCATAATACAGTGGGCAGTACATTGTCTTCCACCTGTCTGTTAGCGGTGACCGCCGTGGTGTTTGTTGCTACCGCCCTGGCGGTCAGAGTGTTAAAGTGTCTGTCTGTGCTGGCGGTTTCCGCCGTGGTCGTGATCCCATTTTTTTTACCACCGGCCTGTTGGCGGTGCTACCGGCGCATTAACATTGACCGCCAGGGCTGTAATGAAGGCCAGAGTCATTACCAAACTGACCTTCTACAAAATAATCTGTACTCATTTCAGCCATTCTTTTAAAGCCAGGAAGCATTTGAGGGTCATTCAGCATGCTAATACAGTACTATCACTAGTAGAAAATTAAACAGACTCGTTAATGAGCAAGACAGTATGCACTATGCAGTACAAGCATTCTTATTGTGCTAAATTAATGGAGGCATGGCAGGACATCAGGTACTTTGCTACTCTCAGCAGTCTGCAGCTTGGGCTTCTGTAATGGACTATTATCTTACTTTAATTCTAATGGCCCTGCTCTTCTGCAAATTCCTTTCAAGTCTACCCAGACTCCAAAAAGTCAGATGAATAATAATGACCTGCATCACACATGTCTCCTATAAGATGCATATATCCTGTCTGCTGTAAGTAAACAGTGGAAAAAACAATGCAGTGCAGTACAGGGAAAAGAAAGGATATGGATTTTATTTGGCATGTTCATCACTGAGTATCCCATATGCAAAACTCAAAATCAGGCACTTAGTCCCACTTTACTCCCTCAACCGCCACCACAAATTGTTTTCAACAATACATTTGTTTGGCAGTAAGGAAAGGAAACTTAACCCACTCTCCTGTAGAGTAAGTCAGAGGGATTAAGCTTAGTAGGGAGAGGATTTGCTATAGAATAGTGAGGTGTCACTGATCATCATATGCTAAGCTTTAACTTAGTCTGTCATTGCAATTGACGAATGTCGAAACTCGAAAGGGAAAAATTTGAACATGTGTAATTCTATTTTGGAAGCCAGGGAATATATGTATATAGTAGACTTGGCAAGGAAATTGTGGCACATGCCAAAAATGTATTTCTCATTTTTTTTTCTAGGCTTGTACAGATCTTAGGAAAGAATAAATGAGTGAAGTTCTAGGAGGTGACTGAATAGGCACTGGGAGGGAAACACACTGATTGCAATGCATTGAAAACTTTGGAAATGCTGCATTAACTGAAACAGGGACACCTTGCACAGCCAGCACTCCAGTGTCAAACTGAACCATGCTGAAGTTAGGTCATGGGTGGCAAAATGCCTTGGGCATGGAGATGATGAATGATGATAGGTGGGATACATATCTGCCTCGCTTAACAAATACAGTGAATACATACTAATATTTTTGTCACTAACCAAACTACTAAACCATGTGACCAACCACCACCCGCCCCTGCCACCACTGCTACTCCCCCTTCAACCACTTCCACTGCCATGTGTGATGTATTGGCACTACTGCTGGCCCCAGAACTAGTGGTATGTGTGGCTGGAAAAATCATTACTCGTTAGATGCCAGATACCCCTCCCCTTATTATTATTTCTTAACAAAATACAACCACAACACATCACTACAGTTCAGTTAGTTGGTTGACAATGTCAGAAAAGCCAGGTAGTGAAGCCAATCTAGATCTTTTCAGAATGGACGGGAGAGCTAATGACTCTGAGTCACTGAAGCGCAATGAAGGGGTAGAATAAATTGGTCAATGAAGGACATATGAAGGACAAATGGTCTTGGCGGGTGAATGCAATGGGACCTCAAACTACTTTCCTGTCATGCTGCACAGTCATGGGACCTGATGGTATAAAATGAATGATAACACAACACATCATTATAGAGTCCACCATGCCCGCTCTCTTGTTTTACTGTTTAAGCATGAACTACAACAAGTAAGCCTTCTCAACAAACATGCATATAGAAAAATAGCCTATACAGGTCGGCAATCTTTAAAGTAGAGTTCTTAAAATCTGTTCTCTTAGTCTTATAGTAGCAGTCCACAAGATATATAAGAAGGCAGGGAAAGCTACAGACTAGTACAGACATGAGGAAGTCAGCTACTGAAATATAGAAAAAAAAGGTCAATGCAGGGATAACAAGATTTTAACAAACATTAGATAGAAGAGGAGTTGAAAAAAGGAGACAGTGTAGAAAGAATAAACAAGACAAAATTATTCTAAACGGGGAGAGGTAAACTCTAGGGAAATAAATAATAACAGGACTTAATGGGGCCAGCAGATGGCCGTGGCACTGGTGGCGGTGGTGGAACTTCCACCTGCTGCAGCATTGGGGGTGGCAGCCCCTTTACCTTGACCCGCCTTCGAAGGCGCCCTCTTCTTCTTGCCCTTTGTTGCTGACGTAAGAAATAAAGAAAATAAAACAATTCAGCGGTACATTTAGTCTCCCAAAAAATATTTTGACAGGTGTAGGAGGCTGGCCTGCTTATAGTGGGTATTTTGTGGTACTTACACATTGTGCCAGGTCCAGTTATCCCTTATTAGTAGAATAGAGGTGTTTCTAGCAGCTTAGGCTGATAGAGGTAGCTATGGCAAAGCAGCTTAGGCTAAACTAGGAGGCATGCAAAGCTCCTACTCTACCACTTATATCATATAGCACAATACCATAAGAAAAAACAATACTCAGAGTTACTAAAAATAAGGGTACTTCATTTTAGTGACAATATGCCAAAAGTATCTCAGAGGATACCCTCACTTAGGAGGTAAATAATATACACAAATGATATGTACACAAACCCAAAATTGGTAAGTAATTATAATGAAAAGTAGTGCAAACAATGTAGAATCACAAGAGGCTGCAATAGGTAGACATAGGTCTAGGGGCAACACAAATCATATACTCCAAAAGTGGAATGGGAATCACAAATGGACCCCAGACCTATGGGAGGTTGTAGAGGGTCGCTGGGACTGTGAGAAAACAGTAAGGGTGTCCAAGATACCCCACCCCAAGACCCTGAAAAGTAGGAGTAAAGTTACCCTACTACCCTAGAAAGACAGTATAGTCGAGATAGGGGATTCTGCATGAACCACAACCAACAGCAAAACACTAAAGACGGATTCCTGGACCTGGGAACCTGTAAAGGAAGGGGACCAAGTCCAAGAGTCACGCAAGTGTCCAGGGGGGGCAGGAGCCCACTAAACCCTGGATGAAGGTGCAAAAGGGCTGCCTCCGGGTGGAAGAAGCCAAAGATTCTGCAACAACAGAAGGTGCCAGGAACTTCTCATTTGGTCAGAAGATGTCCCACGGCGTGCTGGAGGATGCATAAGTGTTCCCACGCAGAAATACCACAAACAAGCCTTGCTAGCTGCAAGAGTTGCGGATTTTGAGTGCTGCTGGGACCAGGAAGGACCAGAATGCCACCCCTTGGAGGAGGAGATAGAGGGGGCACTCAGCAACTCATAGAGCCCCCGCAGAAGCAGGCAGCACCCGCAGAAGTACCAGAACAGGCACTTAGAAGATCTGAGGAAAGCGGTCAACTCAGCGTCACAAAGGAGGGTCCCACAATGTCAGAGTCCAACTCAGCAAGTTGGGCAATGCAGGAGGGAGTGCTGGTGACTCAGGCTAGGCTGTGCACAAAGGAATCCTTGGAAAAGTGCACAGAAGCCGGAGCAGCTGCAGATCACGCAGTAAACAGGATTATTGTCTGGCGTGGGGAGGCAAGGACTAACCACCACCAAATTTGGACAGAAGGGCCACTGGACTGTGGGAGACACTTGGACCCAGCTCCTGTGTTCCAGGGACCACGCTCGTCACGATGAGAGGAGACCCAGAGGACTGGTGATGCAGAAGTTTGGTGCCTGCATTGGCAGGGGGAAGATTCCGTCGACCCACAGGAGATTTCTTCTTGGCTTCCAGTGCAGGGTGAAGGCAGACAGCCCTCAGAGCATGCACCACCAGGAAACAGTCGAGAAAGCCAGCAGGATGAGGCACTACAATGTTGCTGGTAGTCGTCTTGCTACTTTGTTGTGGTTCTGCAGGCGTCCTGGAGCAGTCAGCGGTCGATCCCTGGCAGAAGTCAAACAGAGAAGTGCAGAGGAACTCTGGTTAGCTCTTGCATTCGTTATCTGAGGAATAGCCCAGAGGAGAGACCCTAAATAGCCCAAAAAGGAGGTTTGGCTACTGAGAAAGGAGGCTTGGCTACTGAAAGAAGTAAGCACCTATCAGGAGGGGTCTCTGACGTCACCTGCTGGCATTGGCCACTCAGAGCTGTCCATTGTGCCCCAGCACCTCTGAATCCAAGATGGCAGAGGTCTGGGACACACTGGAGGAGCTCTGGGCACCTCCCCTGGGAGGTGCTGGTCAGGGGAGTTGTCACTCCCCTTTGTCCAGTTTCGCGCCAGAGCAGGGGTGGGGGATCCCTGAACCGGTGTAGACTGGCTTATGCAGAGATGTGCACCATCTGTACCCGGGTCCTGTGCTAGAGACCTGGGGATGCATGGAATTGTCACCCCAATACCATAATGATATTGGGGTGACAATTCCATGATCCTAGACACGTTACATGGCCATGTTCGGAGTTACCATTGTGACGCTACATATAAGTAGTGAGCTGTATGTTGTGCACGCGTGTAATGGTGTCCCCACACTCACAAAGTCCGGGGAATTTGCCCTGAACAATGTGGGGGCACCTTGGCTAGTGCCAGGGTGCCCACACACTAAGTAACTTGGCACCTAACCCTCACCAAGTGAGGGTTAGACATATAGGTGACTTATAAGTTACTTATGTGCAGTGAAAATGGCTGTGACATAACATGGACGTTGTTTCACTCAGGCTGCAATGGCAGTCCTGTGTAAGAATTGTCTGAGCTCCCTATGGGTGGCAAAAGAAATGCTGCACCCCATAGGGATCTCCTGGAACCCCAGTACCCTGGGTACTTAGGTACCATATACAAGGGAATTATAAGGGTGTTCCAGTGTGCCAAAGAGAATTGGTAAAATTAGTCACTAGCCTGCAGTGACAATTTTAAAAAGCAGAGAGAGCATAAACACTGAGGTTCTGGTTAGCAGAGCCTCAGTGATACAGTTAGGCACCACACAGGGAACATATACAGGGCACACATTATGAGCACTGGGGTCCTGCCTGGCAGGATCCCAGTGACACATGGACAAAAACAAACATACATACAGTGAAAATGGAGGTAACATGCCAGGCAAGATGGTACTTTCCTACAACAGGCAAAGGCAAATGCAGTAACATTGCACTTTCCTAAATCAGATTGCTTAAAGTACTAGAAAATGAATTTGACTTATTTCCTGCATCTAAGCAATATTCCTAATTTGCTGAACCTAAACTATGTTTGGAATGACTAATGCATTGCACCAAATTATTTTTTGCTTCTCACCCCCCTTGATGGGCCAACTCAGTCTCCCTTGTCAATGCACAGATGCATACTACACATCACTGGGAGATTGGGACTGTATGAGCTACATTAAGAAAGGCACAGAAAACACTAACTTACTGACACTAATTACTACCACTATCTTAGTGGGGAGAGGAGAGAGGAGTCTACATGTCTTCTTAAATAATCACCCTAAGCAAACACCGACGATTATATTTAGGTAGCGCTAAGCACCTGCGTAGCTCAAGCTGGATCATATAATATTCGCAACATTGTGTAAACTTAACTTACCTCTGGGTATGAGATGCATACTATTTGAAAAAAATATATCAGCATTTTAGAAAACAAAGAATAAATAATTACTCACCAAGCCCCTCAACCTCAACGGCCAACAGCAGTGTGTCACATGAGGTGTGTCACCTGCTGCTGAGTGCACTAGACTCCAGTGCTCTGGCGCACGCACCGGTGCACTCTCCACCACAGCAGCCGACGCTTTGCATGCCTCCTCCCAGGCCTGCCACCTGCTGCCAGGATGGTGGGGAAGTAGCACTGTACATAAAAATAAGTGCAGCCATCTCTGCCTCAGAAAAAGTGGAATGGGGCTGCTGGTGACTGCAAGGTGTGCAGCTAGCAGCCTCACTGACAGCGCCACTCCCTCTCTCGACATTTTCTGCCATGACGTTGCTCCTCTAAGGTGGTGTTGTGTAAGAAGGAATTGGAAAAGAAACTAGGAAGGAGGTAAGAGAGGGGATAGAATGAAATAGGAAAGAAAGGAAAAACAAAAAACATACAAAAAGTCTTGGAAAAAGAAAAAAGAGAAAAATATAAAATACACAAACACAAGGACACTCACTGATTTAAAAAGGTAAATGAAGAATGGATGACTGGGATAATGAAAGGGTTGAAATGGATTAAAAAATCAGGCCCAGTACCATGCAGAAAACAGAAAGCAGATAAAACAAAATGACTGCGCCCGTGAGAACCGCATGGTGCTATTTTCGCTGTTTTTTCAGTGTGAAGCGCATATCACGCTACTTGCCTGTAAAAAAGTTGCACGAATGGGAGGACAAGCACTTTTGCCCACTTGTGGAGTCTTGCAAAGTTTTTTAGCAAGCCACAGAATTTTGCAGAGCAAAGATCCACAAGGTCCCCCCCCCCCAGGCCTAGTTAAAGGCTATGTTCCAGGATTTAAAGAGGATAAGAGAGAGATTAGATAAACATTGTTTCTTCTTGAGTAGTTGTCAAATATCCATTCAGAAGTTGCCACTTGACTGAGTGGGCCATCTATTAGAAACAAGGTACCTCTGTCTTTTCACTTCAAAACATGACCTCAAGGTAGCATATCATATAAACTTTCTACATTCTCTGAAAATTGATTCATAAAAAGTGAGTCAGAACACAGAAGACCATGAGTGAGAGGCCAAGAATGTTGCATGATGTCCTCATTTACCCAGTAATATACAATGTGTCATGCATATGTGCATCACAATAGTATTAACCTTTATTTATACAGTACAGATTACAGGGTGAGATGTATAATACACTTAAAATTATACCTAAGTCAACGGCATTCCGTTTTATGAATGTCTGGAGAATTTATTCCTGTAAATAATCAAAAGTGTGCCACAGAGATCATACATATGTTTACAGCATGTGATTAGCCATTGAAATCTTTATCAGGCTTGGCCTTTGCAACCTGATTGTTAAACAAGGATTTCTGCAATAACTGTCAGAACCCGCAAAGATGTGATAACATACAGAAGGACAGTATCATAGCAACTAAACTACAAGACTGTGGCAATATGTGCATATAAAATCAAGCCCAAATCTGTGAACGTGTAAATATATTTGCATTTATGTGAAATACTCTAAAAGCTTCAGATTAAAGAAGTGCTTGCCTTCTCTCTTCATGAATTGTGCCTGAAGACTGCAAGAACTGAGAACTGAGGGCATACTGACAGAGAGCCTCATGTGCTGTGGGAGCTGGAAAAAAGGTCTCTGGGGGCAGCTGGACTAACAGGCATTGGCAAGGCCAATAGCTTTTGCCTATGCAATTGTATTTTAGCCAGTCATGTGGTACATCAGTGTGGATGCTGTTCAGCATGGCTAAAGGTTAGAGGGGTGGAGTGAAGTGGGCAGGGAAAGATGGAGTGGGGTAGACTGTGGTGAGGTGGGATAGGGTATATTGTGGTAGAATAGAGAGGTATAGATTGGAGTTGGGTGGGGTAGATTGGAGTGGGGTAGATTGGGGAAGAGTACAGGACAGTGGATTGGGGAAGCTTGGATTGGGGTAGATTCGAGTGGTGTAGATTGGAGTGGAGTGAGCTAGATTAGGGTGGAGTGGGATAGATTGGAGTGAGATAGATAGGAGTGGGTTAGGGTAGATTGCAGTATGGTAGCTTGGGGTGGAGTAAGGTAGGGGAGATTGGAGTGGAGTTGATTTGGGTGAACTGGATTCAATTGGATTGGCGTGAGGAGAATTTGAGCGGCATATGGTAGTATGTAGTGAAGTGAATTGGTGAAGATTGGGTTGAGTAGAATGGTATGTGGTGAACTGGGGTAGAGTGGAGTGTGGCAGACTGGGTGGATTACAATGAGTAGAGTGGAGTGGGGTAGATTGGGGTGGAGTGGGGTAGAGTGAGAGAGACTGGGGAAGAGTTGTGCGTATTGGGGAAGATTCGGGTGGAGAGTGGAATATTGAGTGGATTAGAGTCGGGTAGATTGGAATGGAGTGAGGGATGATTGGGGGTAGAGAGTAGTGGAGTGGGATAGATTGGAGTGGAGCGGGGAAGAGTGAGGTGGGGTGAAGTGGGGTAGAATGGGGTAGAGTAGATTGGAGTGGAGTAGGGCGGAATGGAGTAGATTGGAGTAGGTTATATTGGGTAGAGTGGTTTGGGGTAGATTGGAGTGGTGTGGGGTAGATTAGATCGCAATGGGTTGGATTAGGGTGGAGTGAGTTAGAATGCCATGGAGTGTGGTAAATTGGAGTGAAGAGGAGTGTAGTAGATTTTGGTAGAGTGGAGTAAAATAGATTATGCGAGTGGGAAGTTTGGAGTGGTGTAATTTGGGTTGGTGGATGGTGTGGGGTAGATTGGAGTGGGGTAGATAAGGGTATAGTGGAGTAAAATATATTGTGGTGGATTCAAGTGAGGTGGAGTGGAGAGAGGTAGATTGGAGTAGAGAGGAGTAGATTGGAGATAAAAGGAGTATATTGGAGTGGTGTGGGGTAGGTTGGGGTGGAGAAGAGTAGATTACAGCAGAGTGAGGTAGTTTAGGGTGGAGGATGATAGAGTGGAGTGGGGTCAATTGGAGTGGGATAGATTAGGTGGATAATGTGAAGTGGGGTAGATTGGAGTGAAGGTGGGTAGATTTGAGTGAGATAGATAGGAGTGGGGTTGATTGGAGTGGTGTGGGGTAGATTGGAGTGGGGTAGATTAGAGTGGGGTAGATTGGAGTGAAGTAGGTTTTATTGGACTTGGATAGAGTGGTTTGGGGTAGATTGGGATGGTGAGGGTAGATTGGAGCAGGTAGGTTGGAGTGTGGTGGATTGGATGGGGTAGATTGGAGTTGGGTAGCTTGAGGATGAGGGGGTAAGGTAGATTAGAGTGGAGTGAATTGGGAAGGAGTGTGTTAGGACTGGAGTAGAGAAGATTTGAGTGACATGTAGTAGATTAGAGTGAAGTGGAGTGGGGTAGAGTGGAAAGGAGTGGGGCAGATTGGTGTACAGAAGAGTGGCAAAGATTGGAGAAGGGTAGATTGGGTAGAGTGGAATTAAGTGTGGTAGATTGGGGTAACATAGTGTGGGGTAGATTGGGTGGATTTGAGTGGATAGACTGGAGTGGGGTAGATTAGGGTAGAGTAGAATGAGGTAGATTGGAGTGAAGGGTGAGAAGTGGAGTTGAACAGACTGCAATGGAGATAGATAGATTGGGGAAGAGTTGGGTAGAGTGGAATGGGGTAGACTGGAGTGTAGTGTAGTGTGATAGATTAGGGTGGGTAAGAGTATGGTAAAATGGAATGGAATATGGTACATTAGAGTGAGGTAGATTGAAGAGGGAGGATTGGAGTGGGGTACTTTGAGGTGGGCTAGACTGGAGTGGAGTGGGGTAGATTGGAGTGGAGTGGAGTGGGGTGGATTAGAGTGTGGTAAATTGGGATGGAATAGATTGCAGTGGGGTGAGGTACATTGGGTCGAAGTGGGGCAGATTGGGGCAGTATGGAGTGGTTTTGAGTAGATAAGTAGAGTAGCTAGGGGTATATTTGGGTGGGGTAGTGTGGGTTAGAGTGGAGTGTGGTAGATTTGAGTGGAATGTGGTAAATGTGAGTGAATTGGAGAGAGGTATTTTGGGTACAGTAGAGTTTGGTAGAGTGGAGTGAGGTAGAGTGGAGCATAGTATGGTAAAGAGGAATGGAGTATGGTAGGTAGGTTTTGAGTGGGGTAGATTAGAGTGGTATGGGGTACATGTGGGTGGATACATTGAACTGGGGTAGATTGGAGTGCAATTGGGTGGATTGGAGTGGAGTGTGACAGATTGGGTGGAGTGGAGTAGATTGTGGTAGAGTGTATCAAAGTAAAGTGGGGTGGAGTAGATTGGAGTACATTGGAGTGGGCTAGATTAGAGTGATGTTTGGGTAGATTGGAGTGGGGTAGTGTGGAGTGGTTTAAGTAGTGTGGAGAGGAAAGGTGTAATGTGGAGTGGTGTGTTGTATCGTGGAGTGTGTGGCACCAATTGGAGCGGTGTGAAGTTGAGTAGCTTGATGTGTCCCAGAGTGTCAGCGTGGAGGGGCATAGATTGGAGAAGCATGTCATAGAGTGGAGTGGAGTTTCATAGAATGAAGTGGCATGACATACAGTGGAAAGACATAGGGTGGAATGAAATGGAGTGGCATAGTATGGAGTATGCATGGTGTGGTTGCACACTGCAATTACAGAAACCCATTTCAATTTAAATGATCAGTACATCTGCACCAAAATATGTTTTTTTCTGCACACAGACAATAATGTGTGCAAATGCCATCACCTATTATATTGATATGTTTTGATCGTATTCAAATATACATTTTCAGCAAACTTCAGAATTACAAAAAACATATTTCATCTGTACTAATTCTGATATATTCTGAAACATCAGCACAGTTTATTTTGAGGGTCAAGTCTGCAGGAGCATGCACTAGGGCATGCATCGCACTTGCAAGCCACCATTATATGCAGATGAGGGCTTGGAATCCACCCATGCTTACAATTTGTGCATTTCAGTGTCACTCTTATTTACAGACTAATTAATTGGACAGTGCAGGTGAAACACCATTTCCGGGCATTTCTGTGGAGCAGGGACCAAGCACATATTGATTCTATCCACTGCTTCCACAATGATTGATGTACTATTTCTTCCCACTCCTTCTTTGCCTCTGCCTGCTACTCTCTCCATTGCGCTTGTGCTTTTTTCTTGTGTTTTTTTCAATCTACTGATCCTTCTCGGATCAGTAAACTAAAAAAAGATTATATAGCCATGATGACGCAGTAGCTTGTTAGCATTAGTAACGTCAAGAAGTCCTGAAGCCAAGACCTGTTGATTTTGCAAAAACTTGTTTCAAAAGAGAAAGCATGGGTTCTAAGCAGGAATGAGTAGCATGATTACTTTCACAGACAAATGACCTAAAACAACTTTAAATAACTTCTACTTGTGTTTTCACTTTTGCAGCCATAGTGGTATGCATGCCTGGCAGGCCTCTCAGACGGCGTTGGAGTCTGTGTCACAAGAATGTTTGTTTTAACTTTGACATTTTGTGTGCCTGCATTGTGTATCTGTCAGTAGTTTCAGCAGAAACCACAACATACAGCGATGTCTCGCTAGTTTCGCAGCAATGCTGCTGCAGCTATGTGCAACATAATTGCCCTATTAAATTCTTCTGTTTGGGAAGCATGTTAGCCTTTGATAGAAGAGGACATTTTCAGGTCATTCTCCACTTTGACTTACATTTCAGTAGATATCCTTTGGCTTGCATTTCTCGTGAGAAGAAAAATGCTAAGGTGAGGATTTTGAGGTACTGACAAAATACCTTTTTGCTTTCATGCTACTAGACTAGCCACTGTTCCTCGTTCAACCTAGGACTGTGCTTGCATCTCCAGTCTGGAAGGGGGCGAGCAGGTTTAATAGAATTTCATCACCCATCTGCCTTTTTACTGTGTTTTTAAACATCCATATTGAAAATGAGAGTTGCACACATTCACACACAACTTGGGGACCTGGTATGTTTTATAGTGCAGTCATAGATAACAAATGAGACATAAAGTTAATGGGTAAAGTGGGGCCAGAACAGATTACAGCTTAGGAGATGGCATAACAGTATAAAGTTTAACATGATCATAAACCTTGCAGTTTGTTTGTTTGATTTTCCTTACAAATCAGTTTCACAGTTCATGTTGTGCCGCCATGCCATTCCTAAGAGACAATTAGAGGAGAATCAGAAAAATGATGACTGGAAGAAGAGAGGATTTGTCTACTAAAATATTTTGGAAAGGAGATATGAGATTTGGTCTGAAAAGAGAAATGCTTACACATTTTTGGGACTTTTTTGTCATCTCACTATGTCCTATTGTGTAATGTGGGTTGTGCTTCATTTAGTTTAAGAGGGTGTCTTGGTGTACTCCATTTCCTTCTACTTTGAACAGCATGTCACTGTCAAAACCTATAGGTGTCAAAGGTGAGATCTATTGGCTTTGCCAATACTTGTTTTTTTATTTGTTATGTGCTTAAAAAAAGAACATGCCTTCCAGCCTTACATGGGTGCTCAGCAATATCGTCATATACATTCTCTCACATTGAAGTCAGAGAAAGAAAAATATACATCAAGCTCCCTGGAAGAGAGAGCCTGACATTTGACCTCTGTCTTTAAATACACTGCAAACGTGAGAAGAAGATTTAAAGGCCTGTTTACAGGAAGCACATTTGTGGAAGAATACAATAAACACAGTTTAGGCAATGGAGAGACAAACTGAACCTAGAGAGACTAAAGCAAAAAAGGTCAGTAAATAGAAAGCCAGAAAATGTGAGTTACAACCAACAAAGCCAATGGTAATCAACAAGCAGAATGAATTCCCAGGTCAACTTTCTGAAAGTCCCCAAGAGTCTTTACCAAACCAGACAGGTAGGCTGCAATCTAAAAAGGACATCAAATGATGCAGGGAGAGGGCTTAGTGGCCAGAAGAGTCCAACAGATGATTGTGATGATTGTCACTGACAGAAAGGCAAAAGCTGTCAACTGAATGGTGCTCCTTTTTACACTTTCATCATCTAGTAGGTGTCATTGGCCTCACCCATGTGAACTTCAGCCACCTCACCACACAGCACAACTTTTCTGCTGCAGGTCCCACTTGCTCCATCATTACCTCACATGCAGAGGTCTCTGTCTCCAATGCTCCTTTCTTTTCGATGTAAGATTCTTCACCTTGGTTGTGGAGATCTCTCCACATGTATACACATGTTTCTGAAACAAATGTGTGAGGGAAAGAAGGAGTGACTGAAAAGAATATGGAATGCTTCCCATGGAATCTGAGTGGGTTGTTCAGGAGCAGGGTGGGGTTAAGAGAGGCATAAGGAGGGGGTTAGGAAGGGACAAACAGAGTGTTTACAAGAAAAGGATTAACTTGACATGGTTGCAGTCTGGAAGCAGGGACGTGATCCGCCTGCAGCACTCTCCTATCCCTGTCTGTGTCCAAATACTGGCAGCACTCCATTTTAGAGCCAATTGATTTTTCCAGAGGATCAACGCTGTTAACATGGACATCTCACAGGCAAACCAGTATTGATAATTGCATCAGGTACTCAGATTCCAGCTGAGCTGCACTTCATGGTGTTTGTTCATGTCAAAGAATCTCATTGCAGAGCGGGGCTGCGGGTCTATGAGTGCTGATTATGGTTCTGTGAGTGTAAGTGAGGCTTTCCAAAGACCAAGTGAGGGTTAGTGAGGGTTACCCTAGGGAACATGAACGACAACTAAGGGCATTCTAAGGGATAAGTAAAGTTCTCTAGAGACTGGCTAAAATTCTATTGAGATGTCCGAGCAACATATGGAAGACCATGGGAATATTGAGAGTGTCTCTAGAAAATAAAGGCTTACAACAGGTGATTTGAGCAACAACCGAGTGGAACTGCATGCTATTTAAAGGTGAATGATTATCAGTGTCACATGAAGATTTTTGATGGGTAATTGTTGGTTCCTGAGGACTGTGAGAGGTTTAGCTGAAGGTGTCTTAGGACTGCAAATGATATTTGATAGCAGGTAAGGGCTAGCATATGGTGCCTGTGGGCTACCTTGGGATCTTTTAGGATTTACTGAGAGCCTTTATTGACTGCCTGTGAGTAGGTAAGCTGAGCTGAGTGTCTGTAAAAACATAATGTAATAGTGTGAAAGACACCTAAGAGTTATTGAGAGCCACCAAATAATTTGCAATGGCAACCATAAGTTTCTCTTAACAGAAGTCTATGGGTAACTGAGGTTTGCCAAAAAGATTTCCTAACGTATAAAAAAGTCTATGGGGTTGGCTGACTTACAAAGTTGCTCTGAGAGATGATAGAAGAGGGCTGGGAGATTAGGCACCATAGCATCTGTTTATGCCCTAATGCTGTGACCAGTTCTCTGTGACCACCCTCTCTCCAATAGATATTGTTGGGGCAGGCAGACATTAGAGTTAATCCTGGCTCCCACCTTCTCTCTGGTATAGAGTGTCAGGGACAAAAGGACACTTACAAAATCCCTGTCCTTCCACACCTTTCAACATGCTGTGTTGTAGCCAGTAGGTCCCTACAGTAGACCCTGGCACTAGGCATGGCTTTTTGCTATGCCTGCCATCATTTGGCCACGAAGTAAGTTTACATTGCTGTTGCATATGCTGTACCTGTTTTCTGTGTGGAAATTGATTGTACTGCTGTAATTACTCCTGTACCTGCTATATGATTAAGGGAAAGCTTGCATCACTGCTTGTTATTCTCTAACTGTACCATGTGTGCTAGGGTAGCTTGCACTACACCTGCCTGTGTTGTGCTTGTTCTGTGTGATTGTGTGTGTGTGTGCGTGTGTGTGTGTATGCACGCACACATGCACACACCTATAGGGTACAGCTTGCAGTGCTCCTGCAATAAGTGTTGGAACATTTAGTGTTTGAAAGGCAACGGTGGGAGCATGCACCACCAAGTCCCATGTCTTTTCAGTTTTGTATGTCTTGATCAAAACAAACTTGACTTCTAACATGCTACAGCAGCAGTATTTAACACCACCATTAAACACTTGAACAGGTTATCTCATCTGAAGGAGGCAAACAGTTTTCGGTACTCAAGGGAAGCTCAGCATAGAAACGCATGGAGACTGCTACTCTGTGGGGTGCTGTTAAACTGACACTTAGGTACTTTTATGTAGTTGGCTACAGTCGATTAAATTTGGGTGGATCAGTCAAAAATGTTTTCTTCGGACTTAGAAGATCATAAATCTTCAACTTGTCTTGGCTGGAAGCTGTGGTGTTCCAAGAATTACAGTGCATCAGATATGCAGCTACATTGTTGCCTCAAGGTACAACACATCTGTTAAGCAGCCACTTTGCTACTCAAACTTCATATCAGGTCATAGTGCAGAGAGACCATGTGGACCTCCTTGGAAAACCCAGAAGGTGCTTGTCAAAACATGTATTCATAGGCTCAATGGATGGGATTTTCCAGTTCCCCATTTGGCACAGGAACGTAACCAGATCCTGATAATTCTCATAATTTAAGGAAGCCTTAAAAAAGTCCAGGCATATTGTGTCCTACGGTGAAAAACACATGTTGAGTGTTGTAACTTAACTATACCTACTGTCACTGAAATATAAAAATAAGTACCAATGCACAGCAACAAACATTTTTGGGAATAACTTCAAAAAACAATTCTCTCCTTAGTTTTTGTTTGTTTTTTGTTCTTTTCTTTGAAAAAACACTTCAATACACAGGATTATTTATATTTCTGTTCTTGAATCTCCTCAGTTACCTTTTATCTATTTTTTCTGGGATAGGGCCATTCCCAGTTGGGAATTACCACATAGACACTAAGGCCCTCATTATAATATTGGCAGTAAATCCCACTTTCCTTAATACTGATTGCCGCCAACATGCTGCAGCGGATATCCGTTCACCATATTATGACACACACTAATCCGTCACTATTCAGCCACATACACAATTCTGCTACACTAAAGGTCAGTGATAAACTGGCAGTTTTAAAACCCACACCATTACGCCAACAGAACTACGCACATCACATTATGACCCGCGAATCACCATGGCGGACATTCAACGGCGGTAAACCATTTGTGGTACATACCGCCAAGCTCAAAATACACACACACAAACAAAACAACACCACATTGGACAATTCAAACAACGCACACCTGACACCCATACACACACCACACCCACACCACTTTAAAACACACACCCACATTACGCACAACCCTTTATGACTACAAACCATTGGCACGAGACAGACACCATGACCACAGACAAGACCAACGCCACACACTACCTACACCTTTATACCACTCACGTACCCCACATCACACACCCCAACACATTACCCAACACACCTTCACCTACACACCCAACACAACACCCATGGCACCACAAAGACGCCCCCGATTCTCAGAGGAGGAGCTAAGGGTCATGGTGGAGGAAATCATCAGGGTAGAGCCTCAGCTATTTGGAGCACAGGTGCAGCCGATATCCATTGCAAGGAAGATGGAGTTATGGCGGAGAATCGTGGACACGGTCAACGCTGTGGGACAGCACCCAAGAACTCTGGACGACATCAGGAAGAGGTGTAACGACCTACGGGGAAGGTACGTTCCATAGCAGCAAGACACCAACTTGCTGTACAAAGGACTGGCGGTGGACCGCCACCTCCTCCCCAACAACTAACACCATGGGAGGAGCAAGTCTTGGCAATCATGCACCCTGAGGGCCTGGCCGGAGTAGGAGGAATACTGGGCTCTGGTTAGTCAACTTTTTACTACTATCACCCCCCTACCTGCATGCCATCACATACCCTCACCCTCACTCCCATCACTCCACTCCATCCCACACACTCCACCATCACATTGCGCTAGTCTCAAAGGCCAAGCCCTGCATGCTGTACCAATGCATGGACACCCCTCTAAGCCCTGCATGGACACTTATCACCAAAGCATGCACACTAGAGAGAATCAGCTAGCCCACCACATACCAACTTACACAAGTTAAAGCTGCCAGGGCAAATACAACCAAAGAGGGCAACTCACCGATGCACAATATGTCACACACAGAAACAATAACACATCATTTACATCCCCACAGGTATCCCAGCCAATGTCACTGGAGAGGAGGTGTCAGCAATATCCAGTCCCCCAACTGAAGAGGCCCACAGTGATGACAGCAACTCTGGTGGCCTGGATGACCAACCTGGCCCATCAGGGACCTCAGGACAGTCGGTTACCCAAGCCCAGTCACACACCACCACGGAGCCTTCCGCATCTGGAAACACCACCACAGCACCCACCCAGCGTACTAATACCTCTGTCCCCAGGACACGGCAATCAGCAGTGTGTCCCCCTCTACAGGGACCCCAGGGCACACCTCGCCCCCAATACAATCAGGGACCCAGGGTCAGTTGCAGTGGGCACACGGTTCAGGGGACAGAGGCACAGGACAACAGGGAAACTGGGAGGAGTGCTGTGCGCCAGGGGGAGGACAGGCCCAGGGAACCGACTCTCCAGGAGGCACTCACCGAGATCCTGGGAGCATATCAATATTCCCAGGACACGATGGGCGAGATCCTGGACAATGTGCAGAAGAACAGGTGGCTGCAGGAGGGACAGTACCAGGGGATCAGGGAGGACTTGCAGGCCATCAGCACCACCCTGGTCCCCATAGCAGGGGTGCTGGCAGACATGGCCAATATTATGAGGGAGGCAGTCTCACACCAGTGGGTCCCTGCCACTAGCCAGTCATCTGAACTGTCTTCCATCTCCACTGCCACTAGTGGCCAGAAGGCCCCGCCACAGGACTCACAGGCCACCTGCACCCCTCCCCCTGCAGAAGGAGAACCACCCCGCAAACGTTCCCTGCGATCCACACAGAAGCCAGAGACTATTGCCAAGACCCCGCCAGGAAATTAGACTCTCCTGATTGTTACTGTTGTGTCCCACTCTGTCACCCTGTCCACCTTGACCTGCCATTGCTCCCCTTCCTATGTCCCCATGGACAATGCACCTATGCTACGGACTGGAACTATACCCTAGAATTTCCTACATCGTCACCCCATCCCATTGCACTTGCCCCTCTTTTTCTTAGCACTTCAATAAACCCCTCTTGGAAAAAATACAAGTATGGAGTATGTCACATTTTTCAAGTATGTATTCATTTAAACAGGTAATTCAACTGTACAGTAAATGAGCACATAAGAAAGACCTGTAGTTTGCTGCAATGATCACACCAGGAGCTATAGTGAGGCACCAACATCTGTAAAATGAATTGCCACAGGGTGCAGTAAATGGGCATAGAAGAGGAAATAACAGCATGCCAGTACCAAAGAATTTCAAAATAATGACAATGAAATTTGAAATAACACTCTCTTACCTATGTGTCATTGGAAATATTGTCATATCACTGCTGCTCTGTAGTCCTCATCCTCATTCTCTGCCTCCTCGTCCTCACTGTCCACAGGGTCCACTGCTGCCACACGGTCATCACCACCCTCCTCCTCCTGCAGAAAAGGCTTATGGTATCTCAGGGCAAGGTTGTGCAACATGCAGCATGCCACTATTATCTGGCAGACCTTCTTGGGTGAGTAGCACAGGGATCCACCTGTTAGATGGAGGCACCAAAACCTGGCCTTCAGGAGGCCAAAGGTTCTTTCTATGATCCTTCTGGTTCACCCATGTGCCTCATTATAACATTCTTGTCCTGGCATTCCTCACAGGGGTCAGAAGCCATGATAGGTTGGGGTACCCAGAGCCACCTGCAAATATTGAGGGACAACATTTAGCCACACACTATTCCATATGGCCTACACCATACCCATACACCAACATACACCGGGTGGGGACCAGGGCTCACCTATTAGCCACACCCTCTGCCTCTGTAGTTGGGCCATCACATTTGGGATGCTGCTATTCCTCAGGATAAAGGCATCATGCACTGACCCAGGATACTTAGCATTGACAGGGGAGATGTACTGTCCCACCAAGCACACCATCTGTACAATCATTGATTGGAAACTCTTACTATTTCTGTACACCTGTTCTTTTTGTCGGGGGAAAAATGCAATATCTGTTCCATCAATTTCCCCAATTCTGTTGGGGATATGTCCCAATGCATATAAGTCAGCCTTCACTGTGGTCAAATCCTCCACCTGGGGAAATACAATGTAGCTGCACATGTGTTTAATCAGGGCAGACAACATTCTGGTCAGCACTATTAAGAACATTGGCTGTGACATTCCTGCTGCCAAGCCTACTGTCACTTGGAAAGAACCAGTTGCCTGGAAATGGAGCACTGATAGAACTGGGATCCCAGTGGGGTGACGGATAGCAGATATCAGGTCAGGCTCTAATTGGGCACACAGCTCTGTGATTGTGGCCCTGTCAAGTCTATAGGTGACTATTATGTGCCTGTCCTCCATTGTTGCCAAGTCCACCAGGGGTCTGTACATAGGGGTATCTCTCCATCTCCTATTCATCTGCAGCGGTAGCAATATATGGGACAAAAGAGTGAGGAGCCGGTCATAACCTGAACAATGGGGCTACAACAGTACAATGCATGCTGTCAAATTGTAAGGGGTGAGTATTGTCCTGTATGTCTAAATGTAGACAGTGATGCAGTAATTATCCTGGGCCTGCTCCCCCTGAAATGGCATCCGTCTGTGCTGTGTGGAGGGACAGGTGGAAATGAGGTAATTCCGCTGACGTGTTGCACTGTTGCGGGAGGCGGTCGAGAACCGCTGTGCACCTCCTCATTGGTTAACATTGGGCCCTATGGGGTACAGTGGCCAATGGTGATGTAGGCCGGCAGTGACGGTATGCACCACCACGGACGTCAGTGGCATTTTTTATCACATTCCTCACTTGCTACCTGACCTTCCACAGGAGAGGACCTACTGCATGTTCTGCTGTGACCTTTGTCTGGAACCTACCATGGCCCGTGTGAATGGGGAAAGGGCCCCTGCCTTCACTTAAGCAGAGTTGGAGAGACTGGTGGATGGGGTCCTACCCCAGTACGGACAGCTGCATGGGCCTCCAGACCAACAGGTGAGGGCACTGTTGGCACAATGCATGTGGCATGAATGCATGGAGTGGTGTGTGAAGGCCTCATGTAACTGGGGGTGGGTGGATGCCCCCTGGGTGGCGTACAGGCTGTGTGCTGGGCCATGTGTGTGTAAATGGTGATGTGAAGGGGTATGGTGGGCCATAAGTGTAACAGGCAGGACTGTCTGGCTGATACTATTTTCCTGTGTGTATCCCCTTTGCAGGTCAGCGGCCATCAAAAGAAGGGTATATGGCGTGCCATCGCCAAGGAGGTGCGGACCCTGGGGGGGTCCACGGCAGGCAGAGCACCTACTGTCGGAAACGGTGGGAGGACCTGAGATGCTGGGTATGGAAGATGGTGGAGGCCCAGCTGGGGACGGCCTCCCAATGAGGAAGGGGTGCCCATCGAACCCTGACCCCCCTGATGGCCCACATACTGGTGGTAGCCTATCCTGAGCTGATGGGCACTTTAGGGCATCACAGCAGCAATAAAGGAGTGAGTACAGTGCCCATCATCACAGCTTATGCATTGTAGGGTAGTATCTGGGTGGGGGATGTGTGTCAGTGGGTGCCCCTAGGCCAGGCCTGACATTGCAGAGTAGGTCCCCTGGTGGCAAGGGTCCTGAAGGGTGTCCCTCCCATGCCCTGGTGACTAGCATTCTTAATGATAGTGCTTTGTATAGTGCATAGGGCTGTTACCTGGTGATAGTGGTGTGTATGCCAGCTGTGGTGTTGGTGCAGCCACTGACCAAGTGTATCCTTTGTCTCTTCCCCACCCTTTTTGTTTTGTAATCCTGTCCTAATGTGCATTAGCATCCTCTGGTGGAGGAGCAGAGGCACTGGTGCCGGAGGGAGCTCCATCCCACAGGACCCAGGAGGCAGAGTCCACCAATGCTGAGGGCACCAGTGGAATGGAGGGTGAGGGGAGCACTACATCAGAGACTGGAGGGGACAGTTCTGACACAGATACCTCCTCCGATGGAAGCTCCCTGGTGGTGGTGGAACCTCTGTGACCACCCCAACTACAGGTACAGCCACCACCCGTGTTCCAGCACTGCCCTCCCAGCAGCCCCTCATCGAGTTGCCCGTGCCTGCTCACCCAGGAGGGTGGGCATCTCCTTCGCCCGAGGCACCTCAGTCCCTGCCACAGTGAGCCCTGCTGCCCTGAGTGAGGAGGCAATTGACCTCCTGAGATCCATCTCTGTAGGGCAGTCAACCATTGTAAATGCCATCCAGGGGCTGGCAACCCAGATGCAACAGATTAATGCTTTCTGGAGGGCATTCACACTGGCTTGGCGGCCCAACAGAGACTGATCCAGGCTCCAACTTCCTCTGTTATGGCAGCCATTGTCCCTGTTTCCACCCTCCCCCCTCCAACTTCCTCTTCCCAAACACATTCCCCTCAACCCCAACCCATCCCAAGCACCCAGGCAGATGAGGATGCACACAAGACAACACCCAAGAGTGTCACAGGCAAACACAAGCACCACACATCATCCCACAGGTACTCACGCAAACACCATCCAGATGCAGACATACCAACATCCACAATTTCCACTGTCTTCCCCCTCCTCCTCCTCCTCCACCTCCCTGCCAGTACCATCAACACTCACACCTGCATGCACTACAACATCACCCACTACCAGCATCACCACCACACCTAGCAGAACACACACTTCGCTGGCAGACACCTCCACAACAGCCATGCACACGTCCCCTGTGTCCCCTCCCACTGTGTCTGTCCCCCCTCCTAAAGTACACAAACACAAGCACTCAGACACCCAACAGCCATCTACCTCACAATATCATCCAGCCCATGCACCTACACCCAAAATCAGCAAGCAGATACCTCCTACAACCACTCCCTCTTTCTCCACTCCCAAACCTTCACCCTCTTCCCGTCCCAATCTCCCTAAAAAGCTTTTCCTATCCACCATTGACCTCTTCCCTGCCCCCCCACCCCTGTCCTGCACTTCTGGCTAGTCACCACACCCATTTGTGGTGGGAAAGGAACTAGGGCACATGTCCTGAGGGTGAAGGAGCCTGCACCAGCAGCCTCAAGGATAAGGAGCCTGCCACAGCTCCTGCCAGGAAGAGCAAGGAGCCTGCCCGAGCTGCTTCCAGGAAGAGCAAAGAGCCTGCCCGAGCTGCTACCAGGAAGAGCAAAGAGCCTGCCCCAGCTGCTGCCAGGAAGACCAAGGAGCGTACCCCAGCTGCTGCCAGGAAGACCAAGGAGCCTGCCCTAGCTTCTTCCAGGAAGACCAAGGAGCCTCACCCTCCTGCTGCCAGGAAGAGCAAGAAGCCAGCACCAGCAGGCAGTAAGGGCAAGGGGCAATGACGGATCCCACACCACCAACCATGGATGTGTAGCCATCCGAGGCTGCAGGGAATGGGCTAGAGCCTCCCCTCACCAGCAGCAGCAGCACCACCACCACCAGTGGGCAGTCATCTGAGACTGCAGAGGATGGGCTGGAGCCTCCCCCCACCAGCAGCTGCACCGGCGGACGGTATGTGGTCCTGCCTCCATGGGCTGCTGTGCAGCCTGCCCCCTGCAAATTCAGTGGGTATGACACCCACCTGAGAGACTGTGACCTTGAACTCCCCTGGATCAAGAGCACAGGGCACGATGCCCACTTCAGAACCAGTGGGTAAGACACCCACTAACCCCAGCCTCCCCAGGACTAAGAGCATAAGGCACAATGTCCCCTCCACAAACAGTGGGTAATACACCCACCAACCCCAGCCTCCCCACGGACAAGAGCACAGGGCACGATGCCCCCTCCAGAACCAGTGTGGGAGACACCCACTCCAGAAACTGTGGCCTTGCACTCCCCAGGACCATGCACAGGGCTTGTTAACCCCTCCAGAACCAGTAGAGAAGTCACCCACTTGAGAGACTGTGGCCTTGTACTCTCCAGATCAAGCACAGGGCATGTTGCCCCTTCCAGGGCATGTGGGCAAGTCACCCACCTGGGAGACTGTGGCCTTGTACTCCCCAGGACCAAGCACAGGGCATGTTGCCACCTCCAGAACCAGTGGTCTTGTTTCATCTCCCGGCTGAGATGCCCCCTGTCCCCCGTCCCCCTGAGGTGCCTGCCTATTTACCAACTAATTCCCCTGCAGTGTTCTCTCCGTGATGATGCAGGTAAGAAATGGAACCTTGGACTTTGGCCTGTGGCCCTGTGGCCCACGCACACTGAGGATTGGGCAGTGTCCCTTGAACTGTAAAATTGTATATATCTGTTGCATTGCATACTTCTTATTTCTACTGTGTTGATCTTATTACACTCACTTTAGTAAATTCCTGTTGTCCTTGCATTATTCACCTGAGGTACGGGGTAAATATGTTTTAGTACTACAGCTGTATGTGTGTATGGTGTTGGGGCTAGGTGTGTGTGTGTTGCGTGTGTGTGTCACTCTCTTTTTCATTCCTCCCTCCCTTGTGTGCTAGGCGGTTGTACTCACCGTCATCGTCTTCGCTGTTGTTGATGTTTGTGGTGGAGCAGCACGTAGAAGAGCATGGGGAAGACATGCAGCTCGGGCTCCATGGTGGCGTGGTTGTTCCCTGCCTCTCCAATTATGAGTCCTTTCCCTTCTGTACAGTGTTTCCGCAGACTGTGGTAGCAAAAGAGCAAAGGAACAGAGAACCTTTCCAAATTGTACTCCTTCAGTACAATCTTTTTCTTTCATTTATATAGTTAGCACATTCAATTTTGTGGCGATAATCTTCTGATATCATGATGTTTTGCTTCTATTTAAGCTTTTCAGAGAAACTTTGTTTCAGACTTAAAAAATGTAAAGGAAGGATTCCTGTGCATGACACAGTACTCCTAATAGCCATAGATTAAACTATAGATAGTTATTATATAAAGGGAATTGAATCAATAAGCATACACGTATTTCTTTTAGTATGCTTGAGGATTATTTGGCTATAAGCACTGCACTCAAACTGTAAGCTGGAACATTTTAGAAAGCCACAACAAAACAAGTTATAAGGTAAACATATTGAAAGACATACAAACAACACACATAAACGACACAATTCCCCAAAACTATTTCTTACCTGACTGTCAAGATATATACATAAGTACAAGCATGAAACTTTAGGGCCTCATTACGAGTCTGGTGGTCAGTAGACTGCCAGACTCACAGTGGCGGTCATGACCACTGCCGGTTTGCTGGTCTGACCGCTGGGTTAAGAGTTTAGTAGTCGGACCACTAAACAACCACCGTCTCCACAGGGTACAATGTTCCAGAAGGGCTGACAGATGTGCAGGTTGGAATCTGCCAGGGCGGCGCTGAACTCAGCGCCACCCTGCTGATTACAAATTGGTTCTCCGCTAGCCTTTTCATGGGGGTTTTACTGCCATGAAAAGGCTGGTGGAAAGCAGTTGCAGGGGACCACAGTTGGGCCCCTTCACTACCACATGCACCCATGTGCACGTTTTATAATCCTCTGCAGTACAGGCTTTTCTACGCATGAAGACCCGTCAGAATTCATCTCTCAGGAGAAAATGAGAACATTACCATCATTTCTGTATCTTAATGGCACAACTTCTGATATGTCAGTTTTAGATTTGTCTCTGTTTATGCTACTATCTCACCCCCAATTTTTCTGAGACAAGTGTGATGTGTAGCACTTTATTAAAAATACCTCTAAAAATGCTGATATGAAATATTGAAAATCACAGGATAACTCTTGTACAATCCCATTCCTTTAGACCTTTTTTCTGTTGATATGTTCAATTTGATGCACTCCCTGGTAGAGCTACAACTTCACTGTTGGGTGGGCAGAATCCTATTGAGGACTAACCTCGGGTAGGTCGCTTACCCGCCGCTGCAGCTCCGCCTGCCCAGGCCCCTTCCACACCTTGCTAGGGTGTTCAGGTATTTCAGGTATTTCAAGTTCTTCTCTTGACCTTCAACTGTTTCTTGCCTTTTCTCTTTTGCTCTTTGCTTTCCACTGTTTCCTGCCATTTCTCTTTTCCTCTTTGCTTTCCACTGTTTCCTGCCATTTCTCGTTTGCTCTTTGCTTTCCACTGTTTCTTTTTCTCTTGCTTTGCGCTTTCCCGCTTTTTCCCGCTTTTCCCACTTTTTCCTGCTTTTCCCGCTTTTCCCGCTGCAGCCACCCGTGCGGCCCCGCCCCCGCTCCCATTCGCTGTCCTCCCTCCCGCCTCCCGCCACCCAGCTGACCCCTCCTCCCCCCCTTCCCTCTTATGGCGGCCACTGCGCGGCAGAGACAGCAACCCTTGACCCTCGGGTAGGTCGCTTCCCCGCCGCTGCAGCTCCACCTGCCCAGGCCCCTGCCACTCCTTGGTAGGGTGTTCAGGTATTTCAGGTATTTCAGGTTCTTTCTTTGACCTTCGACTGTTTCTTGCCTTTTCTCTTTTGCTCTTTGCTTTCCACTGTTTCCTGCCTTTTCTCCTTTTCTCTTTGCTTTCCACTGTTTCTTGCCATTTCTCTTTTGCTCTTTGCTTTCCACTGTTTCCTGCCATTTCTCTTTTTCTCTTGCTGTGCACTTTCCCGCTTTTTCCTGCTTTTTCCGCCGCTGCCACCCGTGCAGCCCCGCCCCTGCTCCCATTCGTTGTCCTCCCTCCCACCTCCCAGGTGACCCCTCCTCCCCCCCTTCCCTCTAATGGCGGCCGATGTGCGGCCGCGCTGCTGGCGTGGAGAAGGCGCGCCAAAGGCAAGCCCGTCTGCGCCCGTCCGCGCCTGGACCGCGCCCAGCCCCAGAACCCCTGGCCCCCACTGCACTCAAAACACCCGACTAAGATACAACGCTGCCTCCCTCAACGCCCTCAACCCCGGACGAACAGCCACCTGCTACCAAGCCAGCCCTAAACGTACTCATGGACCCTTCACCTGTCAAGCCTGCAAATACACATTCCACCGAGCCTGCAGACCTCCCACCTGCCCTCGCACCAACAACCACCTCAAGTGCATCCTCCTCAACACACGCTCCGTCCACAAGCACGCCATCGAATTATGGGATCTCCTGGACACAACAGCACCAGAGGTCGCCTTCATCACAGAAACCTGGATGAACTTCTCCTCGGCTCCTGACTTCGCCATAGCCATCCCCTACGGCTACAAGATCGCCCAGAAGGACCGCATCAACCAAACCGGTGGAGGAATCACCATCATCTACAGGAACTCCATCAACATCACGACCACCACCGAAGACACCCCCCTCGCCGCCGAACACGTACACTTCCAGATCCACACCGACCCCAGAACCACCCTCAGAGGAACTCTCGTCTACAGGCCCCCGGGCCCACGCGCCCAATTCAGCGAAACCATCACAGATTTCATCAGCCCGCACGCCCTAGCCTCACCAGACTACATCCTCCTCGGAGACCTGAACTTTCATCTGGAGAAAAACAACGACAACAACATCGCCACCCTGCTCGACAACCTCACCAAACTCGGACTCAAGCAACTGGTGAACACCCACACCGCTGGCCACACGCTCGACCCCATCTTCTCCGCCAGCAACCACATATCCTTCAGCCACTCCTCTGAACTACACTGGACCGACCACAGATGCGTCCTCTTCACCTTCAAACGGGAGACCCACCACCAATGCACACAACAAATCCCCCGCAGACACTGGAGCAAAATCTCCACTGAGCAGCTCCTCTCAACACTGAACCAAAACCCACCAGCCATCACCACTGACGCCAACAACGCAACCCTCAGCCTCACACAGTGGATCACCAACTTTGCTGAAAACCTCGCTCCACTTAAAAGCCACCAAGCGGGACAAGTATCAGGAAACCCCCGTGGTTCACGGACCCCCTCAAAGAATCCAAGAAATCCTGCCGTACCCTTGAAAAAACCTGGCGCAGAGAACGCACCACAGAAAACATGTCAGCCCTCAAGATCGGCACCTGTGAACACCACCAGCTGATCCGTTCCACCAAAAGGACATCATTCAAAGAGCGACTAGACAACAACACCCACAACAGCAAAGAACTCTTCAACATCATCAAAGAGCTCTCCAACCCCAGCGCCAGCTCCAACGTCATCACGCCCTCACAAGAACTCTGCAACTCCCTCGCTACGTTCTTCCACCGAAAGATCGCAGGCCTACACGACAGCTTCGGACCCCAGTCCCCGCCGCCCACCACCGAACCAACAGCCCCCACCACTACACTCAACGCCTGGACCCCCATCAGCTCTGAGGAGACCAGAATCACCATGAACACCATCCACTCCGGCTCCCCCTCGGACCCGTGTCCCCATCACATCTTCAACAAAGCCGACTCCATCATCGCCCCCTATCTCCGGAGCATCATCAACAGCTCATTCTCATCTGCCACCTTCCCCGAGAGCTGGAAACACGCAGAAGTCAACGCACTCCCGGAAAAAACCCACGGCTGACCCCAATGACCAGAAGAACTTCCGCCCCATCTCTCTTCTCCCCTTCCCGGCCAAGTTCATCGAGAAGACCGTCAACAAGCAGCTGACCAATTTTCTTGAAGCTAACAACTTGCTCGACCCTTCCCAATCAGGAATTCGGGCCAACCACAGCACAGAAACCGCCCTCATCGCAGTCACCGACGACATCAGAACTCTGATGGACAACGGAGAAACAACCGCCCTCATCCTCCTGGACCTCTCGGCTGCCTTCGACACGTGTGCCATCGCACCCTAATAACCCGCCTCCGCTCCACTGGAATCCTAGGACAGGCCCTTGACTGGATCATCTCATTCCTCTCCGACAGAACCCAAAGAGTCTACCTCCCGCCCTTCCGCTCAGAACCCACCGAGATCATCTGCGGCGTACCCCAAGGTTCCTCGCTCAGCCCAACCCTCTTCAATATCTACATGAGCCCCCTCGCCGACATCGCATGCAAACACAACATCAACATCATCTCCTACGCCGACCACACCCAGCTGATACTCTCCCTCACCAAAGACCCAACCACCGCCAAAATCAACCTACAGGAAGGAATGAAAGACATTGCGGAATGGATGAAGCTCAGCTGCCTAAAGCTGAACTCAGACAAGACGGAGGTCCTCATCCTCGGACAATCCCCTTCCGCCTGGGACGACTCCTGGAGCCCACAGATCTGGGCACCGCACCAACCCCCTCAGACCACGCACGCAACCTCGGATTCATCCTGGACCCCCTCCTCACTATGACCAAGCAAGTCAACGCCGTCTCGTCATCATGCTTCAACACCCTACGCATGCTCCGAAAAATCTTCTGATGGATCCCCACCGAAACCAAAAAGACAGTTACCCATGCCCTCGTCACAAGCCGGCTGGACTACGGAAACACCCTATACACAGGGACCACCGCAAAGCTACAGAAACGTCTTCAACGCATACAGAATGCCTCCGCACGCCTCATCCTCGACATCCCCCGCCACAGCCACATATCCGCTCACCTGAAACACCTGCACTGGCTCCCCGTCAACAAGAGGATCACTTTCAGGCTCCTCACCCACGCACACAAAGCTCTCCACAACATGGGCCCTGAATACCTCAACAGCCGCCTCTCGTTCTACATGCCCACCCGTCAGCTTCGCTCAGCCAGCCTCGCCCTCGCCACCGTCCCATGTATCCGCAGAACCTCTGCAGGAGGAAAATCCTTCACCTACCTGGCAGCCAAAGCATGGAACTCCCTCCCAGCACACCTAAGAACTACCCAGGACCATCTCGCCTTCAGGAAGCGCCTCAAGACATGGTTTTTCGAGCAGCAGTAACCCCTCCTCCCCCTCAGCGCCTTGAGACCCTCTCGGGTGAGTAGCGCGCTCTATAAATGCATTGATTGATTGATTGATTGACTAAAGATAGTAAAACCTCAGTTAAACCACAGCCATCCATTTTTGTTCTTGGCGAATAACTGTGATTTTATTTTTCATGGATATCAGAACGGGTTTGCATTCTCAGTGTCAGGGTGTAGGGGTCTCCATCCTTCTCCATGTGACCCCATTGAAGATGACAATATATTATGAGGTCACCTTTGGAGGATGGAAATGGTAGTTGTCCTCTTACTTTAGGACATTGATGATATAATGATCTGAGGGCTCACTAAATGAGACCATTTTCAGCCATGTTTCAGAACCTGTATTGATTCAATTTGAAGAAAGGAACACATTTCAGAATATGGTTGATACACAATTAATTTAGTTTGTGTGATATAAATTTAGTGAATCATTCAATCAGCCTCTCTATGGTCTTCCTTCACAGTGAGTTTACTGACCAAAATGTAACCTAGATGTTTGAGGTAGGAACCAGGTTTGACTGAAACTCCCTAGCCCTTGATAACATTTACTTCCAAGCTAAAATAAATGACCTTTCATTTGAAACATGCATGGAAACCAAAGTGTTTCGTATGTAATTCATGGTTGACTGTGCCTATGTCCCTTAATTTTGAAAATGTTCAACCTTTTAAATAAGGATGATTCTATAACAATACATATACATTCACAAAACCAAAATTGCAAACTTCTGTTTCTGCTGCTTGTACTCCAATGTGTCCTCAATAGGGCTCTGGGTCCTGCTCAGAATCATTCTGTTGTCTGCCCTTACTTGCAGTAGTCCCCTCACTGGCTGAAAGAAAGTATTTGACAAGTCAATAGCTAATGATCCATCCAGTAGGTAGGCTTGGAAAACAGAGGTTCCTGCATATCTTCAGTGGTGACCGAAGACGTTCATCTTCATGATCACTGCATACTACATTGCATAGCAAGTGTTGGGATGGGAAACAGGCATGTACTTCTGGCCTGAGGACGACTACTTCTGAAACTGGAATCTTATCTTTCTGTTTTGCCCTTTCATCAAGCTAATCCAACATGTGCAAATACCTAAGCCTATCTCTGGCCTCGTGAGGCACACAAAACAGGCCATCATTGTGGTCATAAGACTATTGTTCTTGTCATAGGTTGTGTTAAGTTATACATTTTATAAAGTGTGACAAAGACCCCTGATGAAGTTGTGGCACTTGAGGATCAACTAGTACTGGATTTAAATAGTGAGTTTAATGAAAGAGCCAGGTTTAACATGTCTTTCTAACCTGCAACATAATAGAGCTGGCAGAAATGTTGTAGTGCGTGGGGTGCACTAGCACCCGTTGCGATGTTCACTGTCTGCAGAGCAGACAGTGAACATCACAATGGGGCTTGTCAGGGGGCCCCTGCACTGCCCATGCCAAGTGCCCCCTGAGGCACCCTGCATCCTGTCTCCACCAGCCATTACATGGCAGTGCTACTACCATGTAAAATCTGGCGGAGAGTGGGGTCGTAATCCCCAGGGCAGTGCTGCTTGTAGCACTGCCCTGGTTGACTAGGACCGCCAGGACTGCCAGGACTCCCAGGACTGCCAGGACCACCAGGACTGCCAGTCCCTTCTGTGGAGGAGAACTGGCAGTGCAGGCGGTCCCACCGTGGCACCACCGCCACAGTCATAATATGGCAGCTAGACCACAGCCAAAGTGGTCGGACCACCGCTTTGGCGGCAGCTAGACCGCCAGGGTCATGATGACCCCCTCTGTGTTTAAGAAACAAAGAAAAGATCAAAGTTACTTGAGGGCAAGTTTACAGACACCTAGCTTGAATAGCCTGATGGTAAGAGTAGAATGAGATACACAGTAAAAAGTGACTGCTAGGTCTAATATGACCAAGGCAGCAAGCAATGCTAGCTTGGTCTAGAATTATTCTGAGGGGGTCACTGAGGGACACTAAAGGCAATTCAGTGCTGTGGGAGGGGTGGAATTCAGATTGAATTGGTTTCGACATATGAAGATTAAATTTCTATTAGTAAAATTAAACTCATAGTCTGTGAATACCTACACAAAAGTGCATATTCATTTTGTGCATCAGACCCTATATCTTCATTTCACTATTTAATCTCAACTACTATACATGAATTGTAGCTACTATAGCAAAGGCAGTCCATGACATATTTCTATTCCAGGGACTGATGGAAAAGCACATTTTCTGAAAATAATGGATTGTTTGAAGTGGATCAAAATGACCTGTGAGTTAGAATCCAGCGCGTTATAATCGTAGCTCAGTACTAGTTCATTGTATTGTCTTCTAAAATGGAAGCATCAGCCTTCCTGCTTTGTAATATAATAATTTCCATGACTTATTATACAATTGTTATTACATTTTTTACACATTGCTTTTTAACGTTTGACCTCATTCTATGTAATTAACTGACTGTACAATGTGAAGGACTCTGAAGTTGCACAGGCTAATATTGCTCCCATTGTTGCATCCATTTACGCATTCAGTTTGTGCTCCAGCCCCACGGCTTTCTGAATGCGATTAATTATGTAGTAATTCACATGACTTACTCTGTAAGTGATTTCTAATCCTTCACAAACTGCTATTTAATGTATGACATCCCACTACGCATCACAATATGCAAATAGATTTACATTTTGTTATTCTACTTGTGAAGATGAGGTTATTCCACGACTGCCACTGTTACATCCATTCATTGTTCACAGTTAGTAAATGGTTCAGCCTCCTCAGGACTTTGAAGAACTGTTTTATTCCATCATAACCGTTTCTCATAACACAATTAAATGTGTACCTATAGTTTAATGTTATTGCTTTAACGGAGTCGACCACTCCAACAAGGCTGTGCCCAAAACTTTTTTTAAAAAGCTCACCACTGGGCTGCAATCAGTTTTGTGCTGCCAGACTCCCAGGCACTGCAGCAGATACATCTCTTTGATTCACTTCTGGATTTGGGGTAATCTTAGAAGTTTCTTTCCAGGCAGTGCAGAGAGTACTAATTAATAAACTAACCTGCACTGTTCCACTCCCTTCTTCCTCATCATAGTACTAATTACCATTGAAATACTCATAGTGAGTTGTCACACGACCCGGTTGTTGGTTTTACTGAGCGAGGTCAATTATTTGTGGTATACTCTCAAAATAACATACATTTTTCTACACAGCTGCCCAATTTTGGTTGGTTGGTACATCATTGCTGACTTACATCATATTTACATAAGTGGATAACTGTGATGGAGAATTTCTACAAACTAGTGAGATTATGGCACTGTCTGCTCCTTAATCGAACTCATACTTTCATCTTTTTTTTACAACAGTGAGGCCCAGACTTATATACTGTCAGGAAGCTCATTTCTCGACAAGTGTGACAGAGTAAATTACTCTGTCACCCTAGTGGACATCCTGCCCGCCAGATTTAGGAATGATCGCCAAGCAGACAGTCATTTCTAGCATTACCAGGAACCGCTGTCGTGGCGGTTCCTGGTAACGCTTTTTCAGGTTTGGTGCAAGGCTCCATTAACATGACAGAGCCTTGCACCAAACCATTTTCTTCGTTGTTTTCGAAAGGAAAATCCTAAAGCACGATTTTCTTTGTGAAAATAAAAAAAGATAATGCCCATCTCACCATGCTAGCCATCTCCATAGACAGGGGGCATATTGTTTGTTTTTTACTGTCCCTTACCATCAGAGATTTCCTGGCAATGATGGACAGTAAAAAAACTGCAATATGTCCACCAATCCAAATTCGGCAGACAGGTGTATAGCCTAGTCTCTGACAGCCTTACTCTGTCAGACCGTCAGAGAAGTTTGGTTACAACGGTGTTGGAGCAGTCACTGCAGTAACCAATTCTCTGATCCTCATTCATTTAAATAGGGCTGGCAGACCACTCTGTTGGGGGTGAAGGAACTCCATCATTGTTGCAATGGAGTTTCCTCTCTGCCAGCATATACATCAGGCCATGAATAGTGGCTCACTGTGTGCACACAAGAGTGTAGCAACATTTTTCTCAACTGTGGAAAATTCAGTGTAAGGAATTTCAAAGCAGAAAATCCAGTGCATGGGATTTCATTTCATCTTGATCAATTACATTTGATTCCATTCAATTTCATTTTTTTTTTTATCTCCATAAGTACCTTGTTTGTCGGGTTTTCATTGAGTATTTGATAGTGCACAGGGTCCAGTACTTGTCGTTCAGCTTACCTTTTATAAATCTGCTTGTTTAAAATTAAAATGAGACCTCCTTCGTTTGCCATTTTGATTTCAAAAGTTGAATCTCCCTGTAACACTTTTAAGGCTTGTTTTACTCCCTTTGTCAGATTTCCTATATTCTTGGTTAATTTTAAAGCTTCCAGGTCTTTGACAATTATTTTATAAACAATGTCGTTCTTTTCCCTGGTGACACAATTGAACAGTATTTGTATTTTGATTTTTTCCTGCTTGCATTGACTCTCAAATTTTCCATTTGCAATGCACTTAGGGTTTCAGGCTCCTCAATTTCATAAGAACTGGTCATATTGTATTCTAAATTCAAGAGAGTGTTGAGGATCCATGTCTCCTCAGCTGACAGTTAAGTGTCTTTTCCAGGTTTTTTGGGGTTTCGTTTTCCATGTTTCATTTTTATCTGCAAATAGTTTTTGCAGTTTGACCTTATGTGTAAATTTAAATAAGCCAATTCACATTTGTGTGTAACTGGTATGTGCTGTTGTACAGAAACCTAGGGCTTTCTTTAATAATGATGTTTGCATTTCTGGTAATGTTCTGCTATAAACCCAATAAACTGCAATTAAAATATAGAATACTAATTTAACTATACAAAAATAAAAAAATAAATTTAAAAAATCACAAAATACATTTAAATACTTAAAATAACAATTAATCAATGTACACCATTAGTCACAGTTAAATATTTCACGAGCTTCAAAAATTAAAAAAGAAATCACTAATTTATAATTTAAATAACTTTCCACCCTAATCCCTTCCAGACCCAACAGCCTGCCACTAAATTGCAAATTACAGATTCATTTAACAAATAGTTAGACATTAGAAATCACAAACCATATTCAAAAAGCAAAAGGGTTACATTACTAATATTAACATACAGTATAATTAACATAATGTACTTATTTCATCTATTAAAACATGATATTTAATACAACTATGTGAAAGGAAATTACATTATTGTACAACATGTTCAAAAACTATACTGTATACATGAAAACGACATTCTTATCTTCTGTTTTGTCACTTGAAATGTTTGTAGCAACAATATTTTTGATACAATATTCAGCTCACAAAAATTTTGGAAACAATATTTGTGTCATTCACAACACTTTTGCGTGCATGGCATTACCTTGGTGCTTGTTGTTGGTAGAGGTGAAGGGTTCTCATTCTTTTGACAGAGCAAGTATATGTGGACCTCAATGCTTTAATGCAAAAACACACAGCACCAAATATGTAACTGCATACTGGGAAATAAATAAATTTGTAGTTAATTTACCTATTACACTCATTTAAACCAAAGTAAAAATGTATGTATAGAATTGAAACATGTTTTGGTCATGTTTCAGGAGGACAGAGACACTACTGCAGAACGCATATAGAACACAATACAGTTAAAAATAATTACTGTCCACGCCAGAGCTTGGGTACATAGCATTCTAATCATCAGGGAGCTTTCCCTATGTAAACATAAATATCATCAACTTTCTGGGGAATTACATGACATTTAATTCAATCAATATATCTCTCTTGGATATCCTTCACATCCTATCTGATGAAATAGAGACTTCCCTGCATTCTATGTTTTGTTACCTTCATCTAGGTTTCTCATATATGTTAACCTTTATAGTACTATTCAACATCTCACATTGTTGGCAGATGACTATCCGTTCAGCTTTAAAATATGGCAGGCTAATCATGGTGCACAGCTAGGTATAGTAAGTTAGTCCATTCAGCACTGCATTCTTTTCACTATTGGTACCACCCAGTTGTCCATTGCTAAAGTTTAATGGTCCCTCTAGTGATGGCCTCATACGTGAGATGCTGGGTCTAACTCAGACCAGAACTAATAATTTTTAAGCTATGTTCAGGCTGTATTTGCCAGAGTTCAGTACTTTAACCTGAGTAATTAAAGTGCATACGTTCTTCTTTCGGTGATAGCAGCAATGACTTTGGAGGTAAATCAGCCCCTCCTTATAAGATTTGAAATGTTTATTTAAAAGAATTGGGTGCATACAGCACAATTTGAGGGAATCACACAGTGTGCAAAAAAGTATATAGTGCGGGGGGATTGAGCACTGACAGCGTCACATGGTAAACATGGGAGAGATATTTACTAGGAGCCTCCAATAGGGAAAGCCACTAAAAAATGGACTGTAATCAATCTTAGTCTGGTAAAATAAAATCTGTACTCTGGGTTTATTACCCAGGCTAAATATGGTTCCACACTAGAAAGTTGTAAAGGTTTGTATGTACACAGTAACGGATGGCATGTCCAAAATGCTCTCAAATCTGGTTACCTCTCTAAAGGATTATAAACTCCTTTTATATATCATTTGGATTTGGGAGCAATGCTGTCTGGCAAATCAAATAAATGTCTGTAGCTAATGCTGTAAAAGATAATTTTTATGGAAGCCAGCCAAGGGATAGCAGACATATTATTTATGCCTAAGCAGTCCACTAACACCAGTCTTGAGAATTGTGCCTTGAGGGTACTCCATATCTTTAACCATAAACGAAGCAGTACCAAGCTGATTTGGTTCTCTAAGAAGCCTAGTCCCAGTTCCATGTGTGCAATACATCTCACAGTAATTCTGGGTATAGCTAAGACCCTGCACAGAAAACTGAGTAGTTAATTTGGAATCAGCAGCAGTAAAACTATACTTCATCTCTCTGGGTTTAGATTCATCAATGAGATGCTAGAAGTAAAATACATCAACGGCCAGGAAATCAGTAGAAAATGTTTAATGATGTGAAACATACAAAATTATATCTAAACTATGTTTATACAGGGCTTCTAGTTTTGAGTTCAAACCAATTATTGTGGATAAAACAGAATTGTGGATAAAACATGGCATAGACAATATTAGCTTTTCAGTACAAACCAGGAAACATCTGATTTTTCTGGACTTTTACTGCTTTGTCACCCCTGATGTCAAACAAAACAAGTGCAATCTCTACCTCTAAGCAGTTTTTTGTGATAGATGCTCCAGCCATAATTCATTTAGATCATGGTAAGTGTTAGAAATGGGGTCTTTGGTTGGCAGTCAGGTTACCCCCTGCCTAAGCAAGGACCCTCACTCTAGTCATGGTAAAGGAAAATCGCTCTCAGTTAACCCCCACTCATCCCCTAGTAGCTTAGCACGAGCAGGCAGGCTAAACCTCAGAGACCAGGTGTAAAGTATTTGTACCAACACACACAGTAATATAGTGAGAAAACCACAAAGTGACTTAACACATGTTTAGCAAAATAGCCAATATTTATCTACACAACACAAGACCAACGCCACAAAATCCGACATACACAAGTCAAGTTATGAATTTGTAAAGAATAAACACAAAAATAGTGCTTTGAAACACAGAGGGGGTCATTATGACCCTGGCGGAAGGCGGAGAAGCGGCGGTAAGACTGCCAACGGGCTGGCGGTCTTTTTTTTTGTATTATGACCATGGCGGTTCCCTAAAGGATGTATTTTAAATTGTGAGCTCAGAGACCCTAAACTCCACATTTCTATCTTCTCCCATAGGGAATCTGCACTTTAAAGGCAGCCCCATGTTAATCTATGAGAGAGATAGGTCTTACAACAATGAAAAACGATTTTGGCAGTGTTTCACTGTTGGAACATGTAAAACACATAAGTACATGTCCATCTTTTACATACACTGCACCCTGGCCATGGGGCTACCTAGCGCCAATGTTAGTGGTGCCTTACATGTAAGAAAAGGGAAGGTTTAGGCCTGGCAAGTGGGTACACTTCCTAAGTTGAATTGGCAGTTAAGAACGGCACATGCAGACACTGCAGTTGCTGGTCTGAGCCATGTTTACATGGCTATTAATGAGGGTGGCACAACCAGTGCTGCAGACCTACTAGTAGCATTTGATTTACAGGCCCTCAGCACTTCTAGTGCACTTTACTAGGGACTTACTAGTAAATCAAATATACCAACCATGGAAAGCCAATCAACAAAACAATTTACACAGAGAGCATGTGCACTTTAGCACTGTTTAGCATGACCCATTTCCACAAAAGTAATATGCTGTTATGACCCTTCAATGTTTGTAGGGTGTCAAAAATATGCAATGTGTAAAACCAACTGAACAATAGCTTATAATGATATTTAATTGTGTACTATCATGCATATTATACTTTTTAACCTTGGTCCCTACCTTCCACCTGGTCTAATAAATCGTTTACCCGTTGGAGGTTTTGAGAGCCAATTTTAACCACTTTGTCTTTGATCTCCTGTTTTGCTAACTCACTCCTGGAGTCACGGCACCATCATTGAAAAAGATCTCCGGCAAAGAGCCCCCCCATCTGGGGTGGTGCCCGTCAGACATTGAAGCATGACATCCTCGTGGATGTGTGAGGTTTCTTGCTCCTAAATTTTAGGACCCCCGCCACATTTTTCTTTCTCTCCATTTGGAACAGTGTATCTTATAGTTTTGACATGCCTGAAAACTGACCCATTTTGTCAATTTGGGTAGCTGTGGTTTGAGCCAGTGTTCAGCCCCCACATAGGGGAATCTACTAAACCCAGACATTTTTTAAAAATAGAGACCTAACCTAATCCAGGGTGGTGTGACTTACATTGATCCTACTAGGCTTCCTTCCATAGACTATTCCTGTAAACATGAAACTCTGCCTTAAACCATACGATTTTCCTCACATGTCTATGAGGGAAAGTTCCCGAAGCAGTGAAGATCCAAAAAATTACTACCACCCTATGTTACCAGACCTCTCAGGATATCTATGCCACTATCCACCAATCAAACTGAAAGCATCCTTCACTTAATGACTGAATGCTTTCAGTTGTGTCACATCAGTGCACTGTGCACACTAATTGTCACATAAGAAAAATAATGACCTCAGGACGGAAGGGAATCTCTTATTTTTCTTTTTTTAGAAAAACAAAATCCTTCTGGTGCTTGCACAAGAAGAACTTTCTCACCTAAGAAGGTGAATGAATGTTCAGGTCCACTGAGCTGCTGAGATAGTGAGATAGTGATATTGACGTGAATGGTTCATCCACCAAAAGAGTTAAAGTAGTGCATAGTTATGTCCTGGACAAAGGAGCCCTTGATGGTTTGGAAGGCTTTATGCTCTGTGTCTGCCCATCTCCACTTGATGATCACTTTTGTTACTAGTCAAGGGTTTTGACAATATTGTGAAGTTGGGGATCAATCTCCCACAGCAAATCACCATCCCCATGAAATTTCACACTGCCACTATGGGTTCACAATCTCCGCAATGTGAAGGTAATGCAATTGACACAGTTTGTCCAGTGCACTAAAAGTTTTGAATTAGCTCATAGTTATGTACTGCTTATGGATTAGGAGGCTTCTTATTTTACATCTCCCCATCTACTCTTAACATTCAGTCTTGTTAAGAGGAAGGGGTTCTGACAATGCCACAAAGTTAGAGATAAATATCCCATAGTAGGTTGTCATCCTTAACACTTCCACTGTTGACTGGCATGGGGCAGAAACTCTGATATCTGATTTAGATGCATCTATTCTGACCTTGCTAACGAGTATATATGTCTATATATTCATTCCTCCCTTTTTAGAATTTTGTAACTTTGGCTGTGTCAGTCCACATTTTGTCAGGTACTGTAGGATTGCTGTCAGGTGTAGGTGGTGTAGATGGAGGCTGCAGTGGATAGCACAATGTCTTCACTGATATAAAAAACCTCCCCAAGGCATTTTCAAATCTCTTTCATGGAATACTGAAAAGCTGTGGATATAGATAAGATTCCAAAGTTAAGCCTCCTGCATAGTAGCAGGCCTATGTGACTTGTGAATGTAGTTATATATCAGCACCCTTCTTCTCACATAACGTGTTTGTTTTCTGCAATGAGGACCAGTTTTGAAAAACAAAAAAACAGCAGATGCCATTCAGATCACTGATCTAATCATCCATGGTGGGCAGGAGGTACCTTTCCTGTTTAATCACTGTATTTGGGGGCCTTATCTTGATGCAAAATGACATGGTTCCAGATTGCTTAGTCTTACTCGTGACTACTTTGCCATTATCCTTGCTGTGGGCCAAGACACTTTTTCAATAACTACTTGTTCTTCCGGCTCTAAAATTTTGGTATCAATGAGTGGCCGTAGATAAAAAAAGACAATTTACAATGTCTTACAGCAGTTCACTTGACTTTAGGGTCTATTGCAGCTTATTGGGAGGGGGAGGTCAAGTACCATCACCATGAAACAGGTGGTTCAGGTGTTTGTGGGTGTCAACTTGGGGTGTAATCTCAGCTGGTTGTATTAGTTGTGGCTCATCACATTTATGGATGCCCCCTTAGTTGATGAGCTTCCTAATGCCTAGTCATTGAACTCTTACTTCATACTGGCTGCCTTGTTCTCTGGTTGTGATTTTGACAGCCACTGAACTTCTGAAAATGTCTCCTTCGTTGTTTTCATCTCAAGCTCACATTTCAGCATTTTGCTGGCTTCTGTGGAATGGTCCATTGTTGCTTCTATCAGTGACTTTGTGCAGATTTTCTCTCTTGTGAATGCTGTGATCTGGTGATCCCTTGATGTCTTCCTCCATAATATACTCTTGCAAAGTAGCTGCAGATTGCACAGCTCAAACAGGTCACCTCATGGGTGTGTGAGTGCTTCTGTCCTTATTTGGTCTTTTGCTTTTTTATTTACAAGGGGACGCGTTAGACGTTTGATGGACCTTTTGACTGCACTTAGTGATTCCACCATAGATCTCAAATACAACATAATTTCACTAACAACATCAATAAACAACATCAAATACCTTTGGAGTCAGAAATCTTCATGAAGCACGACCCATTTGGTCATAAATGACCACACCTTTATGTAAAAATAGAATGTTTATTTCCCTATATTAACAATACTAATGTCACGTAAATTAGTCTCAAAACCAACTGGTAGACATATAAGAAAAACAATGGTTGACCAAAACTTCTAAAGATCTCAATTTAACTAGTGCATTGATTACTAAGCATTCGAGAGCTACAGTACAAATCAATAGCAAGAATCACTGTGAAATAGCATACATATAGGTTCAGCAACTGAGCGACATCAATCATCTGATGGGAACATGTTAACGTGTCAGGGTTTTCCTTACTAACCTTCTGATTAGAATGGCATGTTTGGACTTCATGCAAAACAACTTAGTCAACATGAATTTGGAAAACACCTAACTATGGCTCTATCAAAATAGCAGATGGTACCTAGAAACAAAAGACATATGCCCTCATTACAACCCTGGCAGTCGGTGTTAAAGTGGCAGTAATACGTTCAACAGGCCGGCGGTAAAAAAAAGCCTCTCTAGTCTAGTCTCTCTAGTGGATCCTCTTCTACACTGGTTCTGGAGTGGGCTTAGCGCCCAGAGCGCTTCATCCTGCCAAGGACTGGGGTAGTGGATACTGTTCTCCACTGGTTCTGGAGGGGGCTTTGTGCCCAGACTGCTTCATCCTGCCAGGACTGGGGTAGTGGATGCTGTTCTCCACTGGTTCTGGCGGGGGCATGTTGTCCAGAGTGCTTCATCCTGCCAAGGACTGGGGTAGTGGATGCTGTTCTCCACTAGTTCTGGAGGGGGCATGGTGCCCCGAGTGCTTCAACCTGCCAAGGACTGGGGTAGTGGATGCTGTTCTCCACTGGTTCTGGAGGGGGCTTTGTGCCCAGAGTACTTCATCCTGCCAAGGACTGGGGTAATGGATGCTGTTCTCCACTGGTTCTGGAGGGGGCTTTGTGCCCAGAGTGCTTCACATGGTGTGTGGCTGTTCCCATTGCTGCACCTGGGTGTCAGAGCCACGAGATTTCCTGGGAACAGGTAGCATGATACTCCATGGAGGCAGAGACACACTCCACCCTGCGGCGACTCAGCCTGCCAACTGCTGGTACTGCCAGTGCTGGTTGTGGTGCCTCATGTACGCTGTGCAGGGTCCCGGATGTCTCCTGCAGCCTCAGACGACTGCCCACTGGGGATGATGTCCATGTCGGCTGTGGTGGAACAGTCTGAGTACATCGCGGGGCAGGTGTCGGTGGTTGCGGCGGACGTGCTAGCGATGGTGCATTTGTCAGCACCTGTGGAGGGAGATACCAGGACGTCTCCTGCAGCCTTGGATGGCTACCCACTGGGGATGATGCTGGGGACTGGAGCAAGGGCAGCAGACGTGCGGGTGGTGGTGCAGGTGGCGGTGGTTGTGACGGTGTCCACCGTAGTACAGGTTGCTGTTCTGACCTGCAGAAGGGGTATCACCAGTCCCTCACCCTGAGGCTCTGTGCCCTGAGCTGACTTCCCTTTAGCCTTGTGTCCCTTTCCCACCTTGGAAGTCGCTGCTGGGACATTGGCACTGTCCTCTTTTGTCTTGGAGGAAGCCTTGCTGCTTGGTTGGTGCGGCTTGTCCTTACGGAATGTTGTCCCCTTCTTCACCTTGGCAGGTGATGGAATAGGGTGATCCTTGGCCTCATTAGGTGGCGCACTGGCAGCCCTGATGGGTGCGGCCCGCGATGTTACAGGACTTGCAGGGACCACGGTGCTGGAGGATTTTATGGCTGAGGTGCTGGGCTGCGATCTCAACATCCTGGCCCTAGGGGAAGAATGGGGGGGGGGAGTGTAGGGAAGAGGTCAAAGCTAGTGAGGACATTTTTTTTAGACACACTGTGTTAGGGTTTGTGCACAGCAAAGAGCATGTCCCCTCTCACTGCACTAGTGGGTTCTGTAATAGCTCCCTTTTAAACTTACTATTGAAAGCCTTTCTTGTTATCTCACCTTCCCCCCCCCAGGCTTCTGTGTATGTTGCTTAATGTGCTGTTTTGTTTACACATTGGGCCTTGCTTTTACCAAGGCTTCTTTAAAACACTCCTCTCTAGGCCATGTGTTAATTTAACTCATTTGCATAATAACTGAAACTCTGCACACATTTCAAGAACATGTGCAGCATGTGAGGACCACACCCAGCTCTTCAAACCACAACCAGCTCTGCACACCTTTCAAGAACATGTGCAGCATGTGAGGACCACACCCAGCCCTGTCTATAAACGGCAGCCCCCGAGCCTCACCCAGTGCTTGTGCTCGTCTACCTCCTGCTTACCTGAGGACAGATCCCTCGGCGCTGGCACTCCTGCTCTCTACAGACTTTCATTGGCTTCAATGGGCGCAGCTGCTGGCTCTTCCTTCTTCCGGTTTCCGGTTCCTCCTTGCCTCAGCCTCTCTCCTACAAGCAACCTGCAAAAGAGAAAGAAGACAAGGTTAGACTGATCAGTATCTCTTGCCAGCAACAAGTAAGTGCAAAACTTTTATTACCTGAAAGAACTTTGACAACAATTTCTGGATTCGTGTATAGACAATTTGAAACAAGATACCTTCCACGAGCATTGTGATTCAAACTCTTTGTTACAAGAATACTTTGCGGAACTTTGTGAAGCAAACATTTTTTTTTTTATGGAACTTTTAAGAATCGAACCGTGGAAACCATTAACAGCAAGGCAAACAGTAAATCAAGGACTTGCACAAATTACATGCTGTATTTTGATGTAAAAGTACAGTATTTGTTTTATAAAAGATTCTGGAAATATGGGAAAAGTGAGTCTGCTATTGGGAATTTAGGCTTTAGTTATATTAAGATGAATGTTTGATATTGGTAATTCTGATAACGGTATTTGTTTAATGTTTTAGAAGCTTTAGAGTAATAGAAAGCACATCCCAGAGCAGTAACACATTCCAAACCTGGAAACTAGAGACCAGGATCCAAGAGGTACTTTTAGAAGAAAATTTCTAATAAATAAAGGGATAGTCAGGAACCCAGTTAGGAATAGGTTGTACTTATCTGTTCTTTGTTTATGTTTCATTAGGCACCAGTTTCTACAGAAGTCAGAGAGGGCCGCAGATTTGTGCAGCACTTCAACAGTGGAAACGCAAGAACGGTGTTGTCTCTTTATTTTATTTTATCCACTTCCCCCCTTCCCTTGAGCTTCTGTTCTTAGTGCACTGTTTTAAAAACTAGTGTGCTGGAACAAGCAGTTTCAGGGTGGGGTCGGATTGTCTTCAACCTCCATCAGAACTGAACAAGTACTCAGGTGAGCTGGGCTTTGACAGAAGCACAAGCCTTAAAAAAAAAAAAAAAATTCAGTTCTGGTGGACGATGAATATCGGGGAAGAAATAGAGGGCATTGACGTCACGGATATGGCGCAGGCCCTAAATGAGGACTTGGCTCATAATGAATCAGTGTCTGGCATCTTGCAACATATGCAAGAGGAAATAGAGAGATTAAAGATGGAGAATACCTCTTTAAAACAGGATTTAAGCAGGTATAAATTTAGGGTATCTCAGTGGAACACAGCTTTTACGCCTTTGTTTAAAACCTCCTCAGAGACAGGGGCGCCATCAAAACATACAACTTTGCCTCCCCCAGTTGAGGTCACTGTTAATGTTCATAATGCTGTGCCCTTAGCAGCACCTGAACGTTTTCATGGAGATAGTAACAAATTCCATGTTTTTATCAATCAATGTCAATTACACTTCGTTTGTAAGCCACAACAGTTCCCTACTGATGCTACGAAAGTGGCATTCGTCTTGTCTTATTTGGGTGGCACAGCAGCCAATTGGTCAATTCCTTTCGTGGAGAGAGATGATCCCATCCTCCATAATTGGAATCAATTTAAACGTACCATGACCAGCCTTTTTGCAAAACACACTTTCATGCAGGCAAGTGATAATGAGCTTTTAAATCTTAAACAAGGTAACAAGGATTTATTGACCTATCTCACTAGTTTTAATCGTTTACTCACCGAGACACAGTGGCCAGAAGAAAAGCGTGTCTCCCTTTTCTATAAAGGTTTGAGAGACGAGTTAAAAGACGCGCTGGCTCATATCGTTGATTTGCCAGAAGACTATTCGGACTTTGTAGGTTTAGTTGTGAAATTAGAACATAGACTAGGAGAAAGAAAGGGAGATAAATACAAACTGGAATCACGGTTAACTTTTATTAGACACGAGAAGAAAGACCCAGATAATAAACTCCCTGAACCTGAGCCTATGCAAATAGGGACACTCAGAGGTCCACTCACATCAGAGGAAAAAGAAAGAAGGAGAAAACTTCAATTATGTTTATATTGTGGAAGGGCAGGTCACTTTGCCAGAGAATGTCCAGTAAAGCCTAAAAATCCACGAAAGGGTGCTGTTTCCTCCACCTCCTCAACTGAATCGGGAAACGATTAAGCTCGACAAGGGGAAAGGTTACTTGTTCGAGAAAACATCTTAATCAAACCTCTAATGCTGCAGCCTTCATGGTACCGCACATACCTAGACATTTCATAATTCAGGTCGTTTTAATTGTTACTACCCAAGTGAGGCATTCTCTCCCTGTCCTACTGGACTCAGGCGCGACAGGAAATTTTGTGGATAATAAGTTAGCTGAAAACTTAGGACTTCCTATGTGCCTAAAGCCTTGTCCAGAAGCAGTATGTGCAGTGGATGGGTCAGAATTGACCTCTGGATTAATCACAAAACAAACAAGTCCACTTGTTATGGTCTGTCAGAACGGGCACACAGAGGTGATTAACTTTGATCTGATAGATACTCCTAATTTTGGTTTGATTCTTGGGGTACCCTGGTTAACAACTCATAACCCAAAAATTGATTGGGTGAATAGAACTGTTACTTTGGATTCCTCTTTCTGTAGAACCAATTGCTATCAAGAAGCAGGTACAGAACAGAGCACAGTATTACACTGTGCTAGTGTTACACAAGATGAACCAAGTCTCCCTCCTGAATATTCTGACTTTAAAGACGTCTTTGATCCAGTAAAGGCTAGTGTGCTGCCCCCACATAGGTCTTATGACTGTCGTATAGATCTTATCCCAGGGGCCCCTTTACCTAATAACAGAGTATATGCTTTGACTGACGAAGAAACCAAATACTTGAGAACCTACCTAGATGACCTACTACAGTCTGGGTTCATCCGTCATTCCACATCTCCGGTGTCATCTCCACTCTTTTTTATCCCGAAGCCGGATAAATCCCTGCGCGCGTGTATCGATTATAGAGGACTAAATAAGGCTACAATAAAGAATAAATATCCTCTTCCTCTAATACCTGTGTTGTTGGATCAATTAAGACATTCTACTGTATACACTAAACTAGATCTGCGGGGAGCTTACCACCTGGTCCGAGTAAAAGAGGGGGATGAGTGGAAGACAGCTTTCAAGACAAAGTTTGGTTTATTTGAGTACACAGTAATGCCCTTTGGGTTATGTAATGCCCCTGCGGCCTTTCAGTTCTTTATAAATGAGGTCCTACACGAATTCCTGGACGTTTCCAGACGACATCCTCATTTACTCTAGGAACTCAGAAGAACATACCCAACATGTTCGTGCAGTATTATCAAAGTTAAAAGAAAATCATCTTTTTGCTAAGTTAGAAAAGTGTACTTTTAATGTCAACAAGGTGGACTTTTTAGGATACTGCCTGTCACCTCAAGGAATAACTATGGATGTAAAGAAAATCAGTGCTATTGCTGATTGGCCAGAACCATCCTCTGTAAAAGATATTCAGAAATTTCTGGGTTTCGCCAATTTTTATAGGAGGTTTATTGCACATTTTGCAGACATTGCGGCCCCAATAACTACCTTGTTGCGGAAAGGGCAACGATTTCTTTGGACTGATGAGGCGGCACACGCCTTTCAACTCCTAAAACAAAAGTTCACTTCAGCCCCAATTCTGAAACATCCTGATCCTGACTTGCCCTTTTTTGTTGAAGCGGATGCTTCACAAGTAGCTTTAGGAGGAGTTCTCTCTCAACGAGATGCAGTAGATGGCCAGTTACATCCTATAGCCTTCTATTCTAAAAAGTTATTGCCAGCTGAACAAAATTACACTGTGGCTGAAAGGGAACTACTAGCTATCAAAGTAGCCTTTTCAGAATGGAGGCACCATTTAATGGGAGCCAAGTACCCAGTTACAATCTTTTCTGACCATAAGAACCTACAGTTTTTTGGATCACTTAAAGCACTAACACCACGTCAGATGCGCTGGTTAAATTTTTTTAGCACATTTGACTTTGTTATAACCTATAGACCAGGTGCACAACAAATTCAATCTGATGTGTCATCTAGATACGGACATACCTCAGACATGAAACAAGATAAAATAGGAGAACCCATTATTCCTCCCCAAAAGTGGTTGGCACCAGTACAACAGAAGGATTTCATCATAGATCTATATAATGCACACATGCAAATAGCACCTCAGGATTGGTTAAAGGATTCCCATAACACAATACAACGAGGTTTATTGTATCACGACAACATGCTGTTAGTGCCCACCTCTGAATTACAAACACAGGTGATAATTTGGCATCACGCCTCACCGTTGGCAGGTCATCCTGGTTGGGTAAAAACCCTGGAAAATGTGCAAAAACACTTTTGGTGGGACACTATAAGAAAGGACATTAAGCAATTTGTCACTACCTGTCCAATTTGTGCAAGACATAAATCTTCTCATAAGGCCCCTGACGGCTTGTTAATACCAATGCCAACACCCAAACAACCTTGGCACACTGTGAGCGTAGACTTTATTGTAGGTTTACCACCTGTAAAATCTTTCACAACAGTGTTGGTTATAGTGGATTTTTTATCTAAAATGGCACATTTTGTACCATTACGGAAATTACCCACGGCGGCAGAATTTGCCGATATTTTTATAAGGGAAATTGTGCGTTTACATGGTTTGCCAAGCAAAGTGGTGTCAGACCGAGGGAGCCAGTTCAACTCTAAATTTTAGAAAAAATTATGGAAAAAAATGAAAATAGATGTGGCGTTATCCACTGCTTTCCACCCAGAAACAGATGGACGGACTGAACGACTGAACCAAACCTTACTTCAAACGCTACGTTGTTTATTGGCTGATTATTCTAGTGAATGGTTGGAAGCTCTCCCTGTAGCGGAGTTTGTTTATAATAATACTGAGCATTCAGCTCTACTTTGCTCACCATTCTATTTCTTGCAGGGGTATCATCCAAGAGCTATACCCATTTTGTTAGAAGATTCTCTGTTACCTACAGTAACGGATAGACTAACGAGGTTAGGTGACATACAAGACAAAGCCAGGAAACATTTATTAAAGTACAAGGAAAGCATGAAAAGACAAGCAGACAAACACAGATCTGAGGCCCCAATGTATAAAATCGGTGACAAGGTATGGCTCTCCACAAAGAACCTAAACATAGAGGGATCCCGAAAGCTGCAACCACGTTTCATTGGACCCTTTAGTATAACTGCCATAGTAAACCCGGTAACAGTAAAATTAGATTTACCAAAAGAATATCCAGTACATACTACATTCCATGTGTCCTTGCTTAAGCCGTACAATCCAAAAACCCGACCTGAACCACCACCTCCACCCATACCAATTAAGGGAAATCTAGAATATGAAGTGAAAAGCATGAAAGACTCAAAAAGAATTAGTGGACGTCTGTTTTATTTAGTAGAATGGAAAGGATATGATGAATCTGAGAATTCATGGGAACCAGCATCATATGTACATGCCCCACAGCTGATTAGACGGTTTTATTTAAAAAATCCAGGAAAACCCCGTCCTGTAGGAGGGCCTTTGAGGGGGGCAACTGTTAGGGTTTGTGCACAGCAAAGAGCATGTCCCCTCTCACTGCACTAGTGGGTTCTGTAATAGCTCCCTTTTAAACTTACTATTGAAAGCCTTTCTTGTTATCTCACCTCCCCCCCCCCCAGGCTTCTGTGTATGTTGTTTAATGTGCTGTTTTGTTTACACATTGGGCCTTGCTTTTACCAAGGCTTCTTTAAAACACTCCTCTCTAGGCCATGTGTTAATTTAACTCATTTGCATAATAACTGAAACTCTGCACACCTTTCAAGAACATGTGCAGCATGTGAGGACCACAACCAGCTCTTCAAACCACACCCAGCTCTGCACACCTTTCAAGAACATGTGCAGCATGTGAGGACCACACCCAGCCCTGTCTATAAAAGGCAGCCCCCGAGCCTCACCCAGTGCTTGTGCTCGTCTACCTCCCGCTTACCTGAGGACAGATCCCTCGGCGCTGGCACTCCTGCTCTCTACAGACTTTCATTGGCTTCAATGGGCGCAGCTGCTGGCTCTTCCTTCTTCCGGTTTCCGGTTCCTCCTTGCCTCAGCCTCTCTCCTACAAGCAACCTGCAAAAGAGAAAGAAGACAAGGTTAGACTGATCAGTATCTCTTGCCAGCAACAAGTAAGTGCAAAACTTTTATTACCTGAAAGAACTTTGACAACAATTTCTGGATTCGTGTATAGACAATTTGAAACAAGATACCTTCCACGAACATTGTGATTCAAACTCTTTGTTACAAGAATACTTTGCGGAACTTTGTGAAGCAAACATTTTTTTTTTTATGGAACTTTTAAGAATCGAACCGTGGAAACCATTAACAGCAAGGCAAACAGTAAATCAAGGACTTGCACAAATTACATGCTGTATTTTGACGTAAAAGTACAGTATTTGTTTTATAAAAGATTCTGGAAATATGGGAAAAGTGAGTCTGCTATTGGGAATTTAGGCTTTAGTTATATTAAGATGAATGTTTGATATTGGTAATTCTGATAACGGTATTTGTTTAATGTTTTAGAAGCTTTAGAGTAATAGAAAGCACATCCCAGAGCAGTAACACATTCCAAACCTGGAAACTAGAGACCAGGATCCAAGAGGTACTTTTAGAAGAAAATTTCTAATAAATAAAGGGATAGTCAGGAACCCAGTTAGGAATAGGTTGTACTTATCTGTTCTTTGTTTATGTTTCATTAGGCACCAGTTTCTACAGAAGTCAGAGAGGGCCGCAGATTTGTGCAGCACTTCAACAGTGGAAACGCAAGAACGGTGTTGTCTCTTTATTTTATTTTATCCACTTCCCCCCTTCCCTTGAGCTTCTGTTCTTAGTGCACTGTTTTAAAAACTAGTGTGCTGGAACAAGCAGTTTCAGGGTGGGGTCGGATTGTCTTCAACCTCCATCAGAACTGAACAAGGACTCAGGTGAGCTGGGCTTTGACACACTGGGACGGGAAGATGGAGGGGAGTTGGGAGTTTAGGAAGAGGTAGTGGTTGTAGGAGGTTTACGTCTGCTGAATTTGGGTGAGGGTGCATGGGCTGAAGGCTGTTGTGAGGTGGGTGGCTGTTGAGTAGGTGTGTGCCGGCGATTGTGTAGTTTAGGAGGAGGGCTCACAGACACACTGGGAGAGGACACAGGGGATGTGTGAATGGTGGAGGGGGTGGTTATTGAACGTGAGCGGTGTGTGGTGATGGTCGTGCTGGTGATGAAGGTAGTGGCTGAGGATGTAGTGCATGCAGGAGTGGAGACGAGACTGGGAGGGAGGAAGAGGACGTGGAGGAGGGGGACACAGTGGAGGCAGTGGATGTTGGTGTGTCTGCATGTGGATGGTGCTTGTGTGAGTGCCTGGGGGATGTGTGGTGCTTATGTTTGCCATGTCCACTCTTGTGTGTTGATGAGTGTGCATGCTGGTCTGATGGTGTGCTTGGGATAGGCTAAGGCACAGGGGATTGGGTCTGGGTAGTGGAAGTTGGAGGGAGAGGCTGGATACAGGGACAATGGCTGCCATTGGTGCTGAGGCCAGAGCCTGAAATGCTCTCTGTTGGGCTGCCAGGCCAGAATGAATGCCCTCCAGGTATGCATTTGTTTGCTGCAAATACCTCTCAACACCCTGGATGCCATTCAAAATGGTTGATTGCCCAACAATGCGGGATCTCAGGAGGTCAATAGCCTCCTCACTGAGGGCAGCAGGGCTGACTGGGGCATGGCCTGAGGTGCCTGGGGCGAAGGAGATGCCCACCCTCCTGGGTGAGCGGGCACGGGAAACTCAATGAGGGGATGCTGGGAGGGCAGTGCTGGTAGGTGGGGGTGGCGGCTGTATCTGTTGTTGCGATGGGCACAGAGGTGCCCGCCACCGCAAGGGAGCTCCCACCAGATGAGGCGTCGCTGTCACTGGTGTCTCCTCCTGTCCCCATCATGAAGCTCCCCTCGCCCTCTGTCCCACTGGTGCCTACAGACTCCGTACATTCACCCTCCTGGGCCATGTGGATTGCATCTCCCTCCTGCTCCGGTGCCACTGCTCCTCCGCCAGATGATGCTAATGCACACAATGACAGGGTGCCAAAACAATAAGGAGGGAAAGACAGAGGAGAGAAGTGGTCAATGCCTGCAACAACACCACCGTTGGCAGACACAACACACAGGGAGCAGCCCTATGCACTAGGCCATGTACTAACAGTTCAGGGGAAAATCACATGCCCATGGTGGACTGCGCCTGTACCCATTTGCTGCACACCTGGAACCCACAGGAGCCTGACTAGGTGTTGAGGGCAAACCACTTTTGGGGTTGGACTGGCACTGAGCCTGCCTAACAATGGATCTACCCTGGCACACTTGCCCTGCCCTAGGGGAACCCACAGCCCTCTTCTCACACCCATAAACCTCAAAAAGCATGCAGAGTCAGCTGCATGAGACAGTACTCACCCCCTTGTGGATGCTGTGATGCCCTCAAGCGCCCATCCAACTCCAGATATGCCACCACCAGGATCCGGTACATCAGGGGGGTCATGATGCGACGGGCACCCCTTCCACGTTGGGAGGCCATCCACAGCTGGGCCTCTGTCGTCTTCTTGGTCCAGCGGCGCAGGTCCTCCCATCTTTTGCGGCAGTGGGTGCTCCGTCTATGGTAGACCCCCATGGTCCGCACTTCCTTGGCGATGGCACGCCAAATACCCTTCTTCTGGTGGGCGCTGACCTAGAGGAAATGTAAAGTGGGAATGGATTTTACTCCCCTGTCTGGTTATTCTTACTCAATGGCTACAACCACCCACCCTGGTCCATAAACACATACACTGACCATCCTCACATGCTGGTCTCTGCCCATCCCCCACCTGTATCTTTCATCGAGGCCACTCCATACATTCATGTCCCATCCATCATGCTCACAGTGCACTCACCTGTTTTTCTGGTGGACCGTAGAGTTGCGTGTACTGGGGGAGGACCCCATCCACCAGTTTGTCCAACTCCTCCGCAGTGAAGGCAGGGGCCCTTTCCCCAGACACTGTAGCCATTGTCGCTTCCAGACTAAGGGCACAGCAGCACTTGCAGTGTAGGTCCTCTCCTGTTGAAGGTCAGGTATCAAATGAGTGAACAGAGAGAAAATGGCGGTCAGTTCTGTGGCGGTGCGTACCGTCACCGCCAACGTACATCGTCATTGGCTCCTGGAACCCATAGGACCAATGATAACCAATGCGGAATTTGCGCCACGGTCTTCGTCCGCCTACCGCGACGGTGTACAATGCCAGCACAGTTACCTCATTTCCCCCTTGTCCCTCCTTACATGTCAGGCAGCCGCCATTTCAGGTGGCCACATGGCAGGCCAACTAACTGCGTCACAGCAGTTTTGTGCAGGAATACGGACATACAGCGCTAAACACAGATTACATCACATTTGTTCTAAACACCCTTGTGAAACCTATGTGGTGTATGACCCTTTGCTCACCCTTCTCCTCCATATGCCACGTCCGCTGGAGCAGATGATGAGATGGCGCCATCCTCCGGTATACAGACCCCTGGTGGACCTGTCGACAATGGAAGACAGACACATCATCATCACCTACAGACTTGATCGTGTCACAATCCATGAACTGTGTGCCCAGTTGGAGCCAGACCTGATGTCAGCTATCCGCCATCCCACAGGAATCCCCCCTCTAGTGCAGGTCCTGTCAGTACTCCATTTCCTGGCCAGTGGGTCCTTTCAAACAACAGCGGCCATGGCATCAGGGATGTCACAGCCAATGTTCTCTAACGTGTTGTCCAGAGTGTTGTCTGCCCTGCTGAAACACATGTGCAGCTACATTGTATTCCCCCAGGTGGAGGATTTGCCCACAGTGAAAGGTGACTTATATGCCTTGGGATATATCCCCAACATCATTGGTGCCATTGATGGTACACATGTGGCATTTGTCCCCCCGCAGAAATGAACAGGTGTACAGAAACCGCAAAAGCTACAATCCTATGAATGTGCAGATGGTGTGATTGGCAGACCAGTACATCTCCCATGTGAATGCCAAGTATCCTGGCTCAGTGCATGCCGCTTACATTTTGAGGAATAGCAGCATCCATTAGGTGATGGGCCAACTCCAGAGGTACCGTGTGTGGCTAATAGGTGAGCCCAAGGTCCCCACACAGTTTGAATAGGTGTCTGGGTATGGGAGAGGCCCTATGGGTTGATGTGTGTCTAACAGTTGTCCCTCGATATTTGCAGGTGACTCTGGTTACCCCAACCTGTTATGGCTATTGACCCCAGTGAGGAATCCCAGGACAAGGGCAGTGGAATGCTACAATGAGGCACATGGGGGAACTAGGAGGATAATAGAGCCGACTTTCGGCCTCCTGAAGGCCAGGTTCCGGTGCCTCCATCTGACAGGTGGCTCCGTATACTGCTCACCGAAGAAGATGTGCCAGATCATTGTGGCATGCTGTATGTTGCACAGCCTGGCTTTGCGACACCAGGTGCCTTTTCTGCAGGAGGATGGGCCTGATGTTGGTCTTGTGGCAGTTGTGGAGCCTGTGGACAGTGAAGAAGAGGAGGCAGAAGAAGAAGATATTCACAACCTAAACAACATCATCATGCAATACTTCCAGTGAGACACAGGTAAGAGACTGGCACTGCTCCTCTCATATCAGACTACTGTAGGACATTGCAAGATTCTGCCTTTTTCCCTCTGTGTATGGACCCTGACAGTTCACTTTGGCTTTCCATTTTACAGATCTGTGTACCACTTTCTGCCTTCTGCTATGTTTACTGCTGCCCAACAACTGTCTAACATTGGTATGTGAAAATAAACATTGACATTGCTATTTTTCTGAAAGTTTGCAGTAACACATTTGTGAAAGTACAGATTGACTCCAGATTGATTTGTGATTCAAGGGTGTTGATTTCTGTGCTAATAATTGGAGGGGGCTGTGCAATGGGCTGGGGTGATGGTGGAGGAATGTCCATGGTGGAGTCCAGTCTATTGGCATCACAGGTGCATTGTCCAAGGGGGCATAGGAAATGGAGTAATGGCAGTTGAAAGTGGACAGGGTAACAGAGTGGGACAGAAGGGTGACTATCAGGAGAGTCCTATTTCCTGGCGGGGGTCTTGGCAATGTTCTCTGTCTTGTGCCTGGATCGAAGGGACCGTTTGTGGGGTGGTTCTCCTTCTGCAGGGGGTGGGGTGCTGGTGGCCTGTTGGTCCTGTGTCGGCACCACCTGTCCACTAGCGCCGGTGGAGGTGGAGGGCTGTTCATTATTCAGGCTAGTGTCAGGGGCCCATTGATGTGCCACTGTGTCCCTCATGGTGTTGGCCATGTCTGCCAGCACTCCTGCAATGGTGAACAGGGTGTTGTTAATGGACTTCAAGTCCTCCCTGATCCCCAGGTAGTGTTCCTCCTGCAGCCGCTGGGTCTCCTGAAACTTGGCCAGTACCGTACCCATGGTCTCCTGGGAATGATGGTATGCTCCCATGATGTTTGAGAGTGCCTCGTGGAGAGTGGGTTCCCCGGGCATGTCCTCCCCCTGTCGCACAGCAGTCCTCACAGCTTCCCTGTTAACCTGTGCCTCTGTCCCCTGAACCGTGTACCCACTGCCACTGACCCCAGGTCCCTGATTGTCTTGGGTTAGTGGGTTTGCCTGGGGTCCCTGTAGTGGTGGACACACTGCTGATTTACGTGCCCTGGGGACACTGGCATGGGCCCGCTGGGTGGGTGCTTTGGGGGTGTTTCCTGAGGGAGGAGGGTCTGTTGCTGTTGGTGGCAGTGGCAGGGGAACCACTGTCCCGAGGTCCCTGATGGGCCGGGCTGGTCATCTTGATCCAGGCGTGAAGAGCTGCTGTCGTCACTGTGAGCCTCTTCTGTGGGGGGGACTGGATATGGCTGGCACCTCCTATCCGGTGATGTTGGTTAGGGGTCCTGTTGGGGGGTAAATGCATAGTTATTGTATCTGTGTGTCCCCTCTAGTACAATGTGTTAGTTACCCTCACTCCTGTGGTTGGCTTATTGTCTTTGGCCTTGTGTGATTGTTAATTTTGGGGCCTGGGTGAGTATCTGTACTGGACATTTTTTGGTGATGGGTATCCATGCATTGGTGTGACATGCAGGCCTTGGGATTGGGATGTGTGGGTTGTGATAGTGGGTTATCTGTGAGGTGTTGGGGTGATGGGTGTGAGGGTAGGAGTAGGAGTTTGTGATGGCATGCAGGTAGGGTGGGGGGATATAGTAGAAAAGATATGACTTACCAGAGTCCAGTCCTTCTGCTACTCCTATGAGGCCCTCAGGATGCATGATAGCCAAGACTTGCCCCTCCCATGTTGTTAGTTGTGGAGGAGGAGGTGGGGGTCCACCGCCAGTCCTCTGTACTGCTACCTGGTGTCTGGATACCACTGAACGCACCTTCCCCGTAGGTCGTTCCACCTCTTCCTGATGTCATTCCGTGTTCTTGGATGCTTTCCCACTGTGTTGACCCTGTCGACAATTCTCCGCCATAGCTCCATCTTCCTTGCTGAACCTGTGATCCGAATAGCTGTGGCTCTCCCCGGATGATTTCCTCCACCATGACCCTGAGCTCCTCCTCAGAAAACCTGGGGTGTCTTTGAGGTGTCATGATGTGGTGTGGGTGATGTGTGAGGTGCTGTCTGTTGTGATGTGTTGGGGTATGTTGTTTGAGGTGCGTGGATGTTTTATGAGTGATGGTGTTGTGTGCCTGTGGATGCTGGTGTTGTGTTTGCTATTCTCTCTCTCTGGGCTTCTTCCAAACAGGTCGTTGTAAGGGGTTGTGTTTTGTAAGTGTGTGTGTATTTTGAGCGTGGCAGTGTGTACCGCCAATGGATTACCGCGGTTGAATGACCGCTGCGTTGATTCGTGGGTCGTGATAGTGTGGGCGTAGTTCTGTTGATGCGACGGTGTAGGTTTTTCTATCGCCAGTTTATCACTGACCTTTGGTGTGGCGGACTTATGTGGGTGTCTGTATTGTGGCGGATTATGAGATGTGGGTCGTAATACCTGTAGCGGATTTCCACTGCGGTGACGGTATCTTAACGGCCGTCAGCACAGCGGTAAGTGGGATTTACCGCCAGGGTTGTAATGAGGGCCATAATATTTAACAAGCATGACAGTATTTTGTTATACCTCTCCTCATACGGATCAGCAAGCTGTGGTTATCTTTGTCTGTTGGACATCAGTTCAGTCTGCATCAGGAATGGACAGTAAAAGGGGAATGGTTTAGAAACAGGGGATTCTAAGCTATCTGAACCATTTAAAAAGAAATGTCTAATGAATCAGCATTCAGCATTAACGTTTAAGCAGTAAATCAAAGATAGGAACAAAGTCCTCAGGACCTGTTCAGCTCCTCAGACAGAATAGAATAAGCGTGCCTCCCCTCTGTGCAGTCTGGCAAAGATGAAATTGCCTAAAGAACTTTCCATATTACCATTGGTCAAAGGATTGTACGCTTACAATTAGTCCAATAGAAATAAAAGCTCATATCTAAGATATAACTAAACTGTCTCTCACATGTCGATGATTGTCTCCTCTTCTCCTGTTCCCATCGTCAGGCTCGCCAGGTAACATTTTTGTATTCATCCGTAACCCAGTCAGTGCAGCCATTGTTAACTCCTGAGAACGTTGCTCTCTCACGCATCAAACTATACAAAGTAACAACTACTAACATAAGATATTCTAGCAAGCAGTTCTCATGAGAAAGTTAAAGACATCTGCTAACTTTGGTCAACGCAGGGAAGACAATACATGTGTTAATTTCTCTAGACATACATTCCTATGATTTTATTAAACAGTACAGCGCAATATGAGGCTGTGCAAGTAGGCAATAACCTCCCTAACGTAAGGCCTATAATTAATAATGCAATACATAACATGTAATCATTAAGATATCACTCTGCTACATTTCCTTAATGCAGGTACTTCAATTAATATTGATAAGCATTTAATAATGACACTTCATACTTAAATTGCGGCCATTTAAGTGGGCACAATTTCCAAGTCGCACATTATTTTCTAAATTAGTCAAATTCTATGTAAGTTCAAAATTCAAAATACATGAAAATCATTAGTAGTAAATTCAGCATTCACAGGTGTGCCAGCCATTGTATACGTGTGGTGAAAGTCCACAGTGTTTGCAGTTTCTTTAGTTATTCTTGCTGTTGTATCTTACTTTCTTGACATTTAAATGCATTTGCCATTCCCTAATGACATCCATCATTTTCACATGGATTGCACAGGTTTCTTCTGGCTCCTCTTTAATTCTTTGGGAAACACAGACTCTGGCCCTCATTCTGACCCTGGCGGTCGGCGGAGAGACGGCGGTCGGACCGCGAACAGACCGGCGGTATTAAAAATGGCATTCTGACCGCGGCGGTCCCCGCCGCGACCGACCGCTACTTCTCCACTCCGACCGCCACGGCGGTCATGACCGCGGGGCTGGAGTTTGCGCACTCCGGCCCGGCGGTCGTCCCAAGACCGCCAAGGGTATTATGACCCTGCCTACCGCCGCGGTTTCTTGCGGGCGGGAACCGCCGTGCGAACCATGGCGGTAAGCACTATCGGGGCCAGGGAATTCCTTCCCTGGCACTGATAGGGGTCTCCCCCACCCCCCACTACCCACCCGAGTCCTCCCCCCACACCCTCCACCCCCCTGCCACCCCCCAGAGGTGGTACGAACCCCCTCCCCACCCCCACCCCGACATGCACATACATGTACCCCGACATGCACACACCCCCAACATGCACATATACACACCCCCTACACACACATACACAAAGGGGACACATACCCGCACACATACATGCCGACATGCGCACCTGCCGAACAGCACACATTACCCATAGACACAGCAGCACCCCCCGCCCGCATACACGCACTCACACACCCCCTCTACACACTCACACGCACACCCCCATGCACGCCCACATCACACAACACCCCCCCACCCCCTCCCCTCACGGACGATCAACTTACCTTGTGCGTTGGTCCTCCGGGAGGCGACGGGAGCCATAGGGACGTGACCGCCAACAGAAGACCGCCAACAGAAGACCGCCACACAGAAATGTGGGTCGTAATTCTGTGGGCGGTGTTCTGCTGGCGTGGCGGTGGAGGTTGACCAGTCTCCACTTTCCCGCCGACCGCCAGTGTGGCTGCTGGCGGTTTTCCGGCGGAACGCTCCCAGCGGTCAGAATGCGCACAGCGGCACACCGCCGCGGTCGGCGGTCTTCACCGCGGCGGTAACTCAGCGGTCTTGCGAAAAGACCGCCAAGGTCAGAATGAGGGCCTCTATCTTCTTCACTCTTGCATTTGCAAATTCATTGAACCATCCCAGCTTGAGGATTTCATTCAGTGACATACCAGATTTCAAAGGATGAGTTGAAGAAAGACTGCTGGTCTGTTGCACTGGATGATTGTAGCTGTATTTCTTTACTTGGGTCACCTTCTTGCAGATGGATTTGTCTAATTTTGAAGCAATCAAAGTCGTAATTCAATTGAGAACTGTCGTGGCTTTTTCTTATCCGTGTTCTCCCCTACTGTTGCGGAGGATCTGGAATAATTTCAAGATGATTTGCATAGTGGAATTGCAGCAGTCTTTTGACTTTACCATTTGTTTCAGTAGTGGCTTTCAGATAGTTTTTGGATGGTGTCACACACATGTGCCATCTGAGTGTGGCAGTTGCGGGATATCTAAGTTCACTAAAAGATGGATGGGATTGGTGCCACTGCCTACTTTTGTGTTGCGTGGAACTCCACGTGTGTATGTTTGCTGCTCTAGACCTGATAGGATGTAGGAAAGTGCTGGTCCTTGACCTGGGCATGCTCTTGTGGGGTATCTGTGTCCTCTTGGTTTTTGTCACCCATGAGTTTATGGTAGAATTTACAGAGTTGTTCTCAGCTCTTCCTGGAATGATTCTCTCTGAGGTGGCCCACCACTGGCCTCCTCCATGAAACTTGTGTGCTGGGGCAGTCTTATGCTGTTTGTGCTCCAGATCTTTTGTGAGCATACCAGGGAAGCCCGTGACTCTTTCGAAACTCACGGGGAGGTCAAGCTTGATTACATTTGCCGGGGAAATATAAAAGCGTGCCTTCCGAGACGCTGCGGTTTGTTTGTACAGCAATCGGATACGCTTCCGAAGGAGAAACGCATATTGATATAGAGGTATATTGTTTGTGGACTGGGCGAGAATGGACTATTGATATTTTTACTTAGTTATCTGTATGTGTGAGACGGTATGACTCAAGTTTAATTTACTCTTTAAAAGACGGTTACTCGGAGTCTGTCTGCTCCAATCTCATTGTTTAAAATAATCCAGAGAGGATTGATTGGTGTGCCCTTCCATGATTGGGAGAGAAATCTATAAATATAATATGTAGGAAGTGAATGGGAGCTGGTAGTTTCTGAATATTTTGTATTGTTTCTCAAGAAGTGATAGACTATAAGGTGTTTTGGTTTTTTGAAAGTATGTTTGTATGTTTGTATGATGCTAGTGGTCAAGATTTTATGATTTGTTTTGGTAATGTGTTGTTTGTGGTATATTTTAGATGGATTTGAAGGAATTCTCTGGAGTGGTACCTATGGAAGAATTTTGAAATAAACATAAATTGGCGAGGTTCCTTTTGATTGAAGGTGAGTTTGTTTTTCATGAATGCATCTTGGATGTATAGATTGGCTATTGTGTGTTTTTATTTTATTTGGGCAACTTGGTTTATTTTTCTAGATTTTTCTAGATTCATCTGCTCGACAAGTAGGAATACCTAATCAGTGAAGGGGTTAAAAGAGGTTATAGGGTAAGTATATCTTGAAATCAAAGATTACCATAGGTGACATGTTCAATATGTTTAGTAAGTTTGATCAGAATTTTTCAGGTATGATTTTAGGGACTCCCATCAGTTAGTCCTGAAGAAGACCCATTATAGGGCAGTGATTTGACCCAGGATAGAGAAGGGTCGAAACGTTGACGTATATATTCCAGTCGGGATTGGTTTCTGCATAGAGTATTACAGAAGGACATAAGACGGAGATATACATCCCTTGATGATTTGAAATTGATTCAATGCAGTAAAAGGATAACCAACCGACGGCTCTTATTATTTTTATGCAATTGTGGAGGATTAGGATATTGGCTATTCTCTCTTTGGTTACTATCCATCACAAGCACTTTTTTCTCACTATTTGGTTTGTCCTTTGGTTTTTGATTATGAGATGGGTTGTTCGCTATGGAAAATAAACTGAGAAATGTTTTTTAAAATTTATATGTAACTGAATAAAAGAGTTTTTTGCATGTTCACCTATGTTATTTTTATGATATATTTATGATGTGTGTGAATGATTTTTTGTCCTCCCAGAAGGGCACTGTTGTCTTTGATACCAGATCTTTTGCGAGCATACCAGGGTGGACACTGGGAAGGTGTGGTGGGGTTAGTCTGAATTTTTTTTCTTCACAGCAAAAGTGCTCAGATCCTCGTCCTGGCCCATGTACTTTCACGTTTTTCACATTCTTTCATATGTTGTTAAATCTCTAAATGCTCAAACACAGTGTGCTTTCAATTGTGGGGATGCTAATAGCCTACTGGCCTTGTGAGGGCCACTCAGGCAGTCTGTGGCAAATGATTTGCGGTCTGTGAGGTTTGCTTGATTGCATACACCAATCAGGTGTGTGAGCCATTTAGTGACCATGCTGGATTTGGATATTGGCATTAAGATAGAATTGCCTGGGGAATTCATTGGGGGAGGGGGTCCGTTGAGTTTCTTTATTCTCCTGCTGCCATTGTGTGGAGGGGAAATGTACTATATACCTGCCTCATCGCCAATGTAGATTTGCAGCTCCTAGCAGGGCTCTATGTGGGTTCTGCAGCATCTTTAGAAGTTGTCCGAGCACCACACCCACCATTAAGGTGATGCCAGGCATGTGTGCATTTGATTCCGGTTGCCTCACCGCATAACTACACAGTCACAGAACCTCCCAAAGTATCGTTAAAAATCTACTGAAATTTCCTTACGTTTTGCTTTTTGATAAATGCACAAGGACTATGTGGAGACCAAATTACTTGCATTCAGGTTCCGAAAGAACATCATTAAAATGTGCATATTTAAATATTCTGGCTGGCGACGGTACGTTTTATTTAGAAGCTTGTTTCTCTCAAGACGAGTCAAGGGTAGAAAGGATCAAGCACATATTACATCTAAATAATCATAAAATATTATGCTACATAGACAGGTTCCTGGCTGTCTGAAGTCTGTCATGCATCCAATTAATGAAACTTTATAAAGCTATTAGTTCTGTAACATAATCGCCATTGTAGATTTACACGTTTACTCCTTCACAGTTCTTCTTCCAAAGCAACATTTGTCCTTTAGCTCCTATCCTGGATGGGGGCAGCACGAAACCCTGCTCTCCTAGGCAGCAACTTCGTTCCATCTCCACCGCCTCTCCCAAACAGACATCCCCAGAAACCAATATTTTCCACTGCCCAGATCCAAATGTAGGCAGAATGCACATGGATATGGACCTGTTTTACGTATTTTGGATTGTGATTACTCCATCATCAAGCAAAATATCCTTTATTAAGATTATAAATGGCACTGAACCGTGTGGCAAGATACTATTCCGAAAGAGTGAACAAATGAAATTGTACATGTTATTCCCTAATACTGTCACCTTTAGTCATCAAACATTATATCTGTTTTTAAAAGGGGGCTTGGATTTTCAATTAATTACTCAGTACCTGATAAAAAAGTATTTACAACCTAAGCATAAAATTAATTAAATTACCAACATTGAAAAAAATACACTGAAAAGTTTACTCTTATTTCACAAATGTTATTGCAAACCACTTTTCCAACAGCTAGACACTGTGATACGCTCTTTTCCTTTTGTTGGATAATTATTTCTTCCTGCTCCAAATACATATTTACACCACACATTGATCTATGTTTCTTGATTCTTCCATTTTGGCTCAACAGTCTTGTTCTGCCTCTTCTTCTTCAATCAATCATGGATTTGTAAAGCGCAGCAAATCAACCATGGGGTCTCAAGGTGCTGTTTTTGAGCATGCTGCTCAGTTGAAGAGCAAGGTCTTGAGGTCCTTCCTGAACTGCTTCAGTGATGCAGTCTGCCTGAGCTTGAGGGGAAGTGAGTTCCAAGCCCGGGCTGCTAGGTAGGAGAAGGTAGGTAGGATATGGATCTTCTTGACAATGTTGGTGCTATGCCAACTATTTTGATTTTAATTCATGATAGATTAAAATACAAGCTGATACACATATAAAATCCCTTTCATGAGGCTTGTTTCTGCTACACATGGATGATAAGTTTTAGTTAGTTATCACAGTATTGTCACTTAAACACAGAAATGTTTCCCTAATATTTTTTCCAGCTATATACCTGTATCCTTTCAGCTATTATTAGCATGTTCTAAATATTTTTGTCTCATTGAAAGGCAAATGTTAGTTTGTCTCTAAATAAGGGCCTCATTATGACTTTGGCAGATGGAAAAGCCCATCAACCGAAGTTCTGACAGGTAGGTTGCCGCCAATGTGTCAGCCTCCCTTCTGGGCCCATTACGAGTTTCCCACTGGTTCAGTGGGTGGAACCTCAGTTTCCGCCTGCAGGCCCAGTGGGAAATGGCCTACAGCATTCTCTCTGGCTTATAATAGAGCTGGGGGCAATGCTGTAGTGCATATGGCGCAACAGCACCCGTCGCACTGGTCACTGTGAAAGCAGAACCTAACCATTGCGACAGTGCTGGCCGGGGGGGGGAGTGCTGGCCACATTGGTGGCGGTCCAACCACCACTACGAGACTGACGGTCAGTAGACCGCCAAACTCAAATTGATACCCTAAAGCTTATAGATGTTTATCCCATTTCAACAATAGGCAAAGATTTTAAATATATGGCTTCAGTTTCATAGGGGTGGGTGGAATACGCAGAGCTTGATTCTGTGGAATTCCATGGAATTACATAAAAAATCTGCAAGATACACCAGAATTCCGTGACAGGGCAAGAAAAGCATTTGACACTATTTTTTTGTGTCGTAAAATAGATGTGAGGAGGCATTTAGCACTAAGAAGAAGGTGAAGAAATAGTCTTCACCTTTACACACTCTGCAGTGGTCACAGTGCAGAGTATTTAAGGGTGCAGCTGCATTGTGGTATGCAATGGTTTCTAAACTATGTTTAAAAACCACTGCATTTAAACATTAAGGGACTGCTCCCTCTTCCCGCTCTGTTTAGGATCACTGTAGTGCGTACCCCTCGGCACCCTTACATATTCTGCAGTAATCTGCAGAGTACAATAGGGTGCCGAGGGGTATGAACTGCAGTGCGTAACTCTCGGCACTCTTACATAAGGTAGTACAGAGTATGTAAGGGCACCAAGAGGTATGCAATGCAGTGGTTTGGTTTCGAAAGAGGGCAGCAAGAGGGAGCAGTCCTCTAAGTTAACTTCAAACTGCAGTAATTTTTAAATTTAGAGGGACTGCTCCTTCTTTCAGCCCTGTTTTAGAAACAATAACCATTGCAGATTAATTCTGCCGGGGAAGTGATGGAAGTTATCAGTAATTCTCATTGCAAGAGAAACATGGAATTATCAAATTCCTCCAATTCCGCTGGTGGAATAAAAAATTCTGCCCACATCTACATTTCATTGGATGCTGCATTCCTTCCGGTGTAGGTTGAGTGCAAATGCTGTGTTCTTGAAAATGTTTTTGCTTTTCATTTACCTTCACTTATGAGTTCCTTAGCATATCTTTTTTCGTTAAATTATTTAAAAAGTCACTATGCCAAAATTGTTTGGTCATTTGAAATTACTTGTCTAATGCATAACACTGTGCTTTATAGTAATCCTCAAATGGGATGGAAACTTTTTGGATTCAAAAATGTATTTTTACCCACTGTCACGTAGAATACTCCTCTAGTAAATTAGAAAAATCTTATCAACTTCTGTCTTTCTTAGATTAGGACAGCCGCAACCACTGCAAATTAAGCACTGTCAAGTGTGCCCCGTATGCTGAAGATTGAGATGTACACTTAGTTGCACGTTAGCCACCACCCTATATCATACACATTCAGTTGGAATGAGGCAGAAATAATCTAGTAGGCCCTCCAGAAGTGCGCCCTACGTTCCACCAATTCTGCCGGGGGAGTGATGGAAGTTATCAGCAATTCTCATTGCAAGAGTAACATGGAATTATCAAATTCCTCCAATTCCGCTGGTGGAATTAAAAAGTCTGCCCATATCTACATTTCATTGGATGCTGCATTCCTTCCGGTGTAGGTTGAGTGCCAAATGCTGTGTTCTTGAAAATGTTTTTGCTTTTCATTTACCTTCACTTCACTTTGACTGTCCAAATCAAGCAATACACAGTGACATAGAGACTTTTTTTTCCAGTAAGACTCTAAAAAAAAAAAATCAAGTGAGCCATTGACAGAGGAATCAATTGGAGTTTACAGGATAATAGCCATTTGATATCAGGTACCTGACAGATACTAGATAGCCGGTGTTGTGATAAATAAAACGCAACCAAATACTATACATTTCTTGTTGCACTTTATCGCAAACACCACCAAAATGAGATCAGGCAATCTTAGAGGAAAACCTACGATACGCCAAGGGAAGGGAAGAAATGACTCCAGCACAGACCCGCCAATTGTCAAATTAGCAGGGCTAATTAGCCCAGCGCGGCTGTCACACTTTTTTACCACTTCCAAACATGTTTGACTTTTGGCCTAGACTCTCCAAAATGCCAACAAATGTTTCTTTTATGAAAGTTGGCTAGTCAGCTTTGAATAGGACTGAAGAGGAAGCTAATGGAGTGCTACCGGCTCCTCTAGCTACTCTGACAGCAACACAAATCCACAAATCATGGGTCACTCTGGAGAGACAAGAGATCAGTTAATTAACACGATGACCAAGCAAACTACTGCACACATAATCATCACATACGTAAATTCGCGTTCAAATCTGCAAACAGATTTAACTATACAGGCCACACCTATACAACACACCTATAAAACAACTAAGCCAATCAGCAAAACTCTCTTTTATCTCGACAGTCATTAATACTATGACATCTGGATTTACTGCAATTAACAATACAATTAAATCTGCACGAAATAAAGACTCCTTAACACAACAACAAGCACTGCCAAGTGCACAACGATCCGTGTTAATAATTCCTTCTTCCAGCATAATTTGTGAGACAAGATGTAGCAAAGGAATGTGAAAAGATTCACTTCTCCCTCATCAAATAAATGCAAGTAACCCGGGCATGCCGGAACAAATGCTCACTTTTGATTTTCAAACTGCTCTGTCAGTTTGCAGTCGAGTTGCAGGCCCTCCTCTGAATATCAGGACATGGCAACAACTAATTATTTTTTGAATAGTACAGCTAAAGCCTTGGTTTACCAGTCCAAGAGGTTTGACATCCAAACCTTCCTATTGGAGACTCTGGCTCAGTATACGTCGGCAATTGATTCTCTCTTTGAACGTTTAAATTTCACGGTTAGTAACCTATTACAAACGTTCATAAGCCAACTGTTTCACCAGCATCTAACATGCAAGTTTGTGTCTGCACCATACTTATGAATAAGTTAATTGCATCGCCATCCATAGTGGGAGATCTAGTAAAGGAGGAGAAAAAGTTCATTAAAGCGCAGCATTCTGGTATTAATCCGCAAGTGACCCCCATCTGCTGCTGAGCTTCTGTGCATAGCGGACACAGCTAAATCTTTGCTAAATCTTTGCCCATCCACCCGATCTCACTTAAAAAGTAGTTGATATCAAAAAAGTGTTATCACCTGTCAAGTAGAAATTCATTGCCCTCTGCACACATTTTGTAATCCACAAATGGCAAAAGCGGCCTGTCCCACAGAACTTAGGGCCAGATGTAGCAAAGGTTTTTACCCATTCTGTGTCTATGGGAAAAAGTGTTCGTACATATGGCCCTTAGTGCTGTAATAAATACATTAAAAAAAACTGAAAATTAACCAGCTTTAACCTACGAAACGTCAGCTAATCAATTATCAAGACATAAAAGGAAGTAACTAGAAACCGCAATAAAAAACAGGGCAAGATCTTGAAAGCCGCAAGACAGGATACCACAACTGAAAGATTATTTCCAATGTTTAAGAAGGCCTCTTCGGATACTGTACCTATGGTTCAGCCATTTATGGAATTTAGCAAATCACTACAAAGCCCAAGTATCTCCTCCATCATACAGCAGATTGTAACCAATGACCAAGCCAGTGCAACCTCAGGTCCTGCAAATCTAAAAGAACCCATTCATTTCCAGGTAAAGCAGGAGTGCATCTTCAGGTAGAGACCACACGACCAACTTTGAGTAAAGTAACAGAAGTAAATCCTCATACACCAGGATCACCATTACCAGCAAGACTGCCCTTCATGGGCGAAATTGTACCAGCACAACATCTGAAACAAATGGAACCAGATGTCATGACAATGCACTAATCGTGTGCAGAAACAATTTGGGCACAAATGCTTGGAACATCAGACTCCCTAGGAGAACATGCTGCGGACTCATAAAATAATTGTACAATCCAAGATATTTATGGTCTAATAACAATATGGCATCCTGAATATACATCTAAAGGCAGCAGAGATGTGCTGAATCATGGTTCCATTGCCAAACGTCTTGCTTCCCACCCAAATCTTTGCCATGTAAATGCTAGTAAAATTGCCTCCATACAATTCACACCCTCAAAATGTTTTCTCACAATGAAGCAACTGTATTAATATGGACATCTCAACCTGCAGCTAACTCTACTCATAAAAAACAGAGAATCCTAGAAGACTGGGGATTATTGATCACCTACCCACCAAAGGTGAGCTATCCAGCAATCTTCTTAAAGAAGGAGCTCAACTCCAGTTTAAAGCCAGCCTTTACAAAGCTTAGATAATATATGAGGGCCCGAGTCTCTCTTAAAAAATGCACTTGACATTATATGTATTCAAGAATCTTGATGAGTCTGTAAAACCCCTTTGAAGGATTTTACTAGTTATTTTTCTCCAGCGATCATAAAGGCCATGCAAAGGTTTCTCCTTCTACCTATCCATTGATTGGGATTTTGCAACTATTGAGTATCCCATTGGACTCAAGGATTTTCTTTGTATTGAGATAAAAAATTAGAAAAAATTTGTTGAGGGCCTACTTACTTTTGGCAAATGTGTCCATACACCAGGCAACCTCAGGGAAAAGCCAAAGGGCAAATTATTTAGCGCAACTCTTCTTAGATATCGGGCACAAGCATCTTAACGCTCACTTCTCTTTACTGGAGACTTTAACTTAAACCTACTACAAAATCCTTTTTGCAACACTGCAGAAAAAATAGCAGATATGCAATGGACAAGTTCCCAGGCCTCAAAGATCAGACTCCACAGGTTGCACCCTCATGGCTGACCTGGAAGGCATGCCTGCGTGGGCTTTGAATGGTCACTTATTGGATGATCAAACGTTGCGTCCTACACACACTTTCAAAATAAGACTGGCTATTTAGATTATGCCTTCAATTCAATTCTATTTTTTAATGCCATAATCTCCTTTTCTTTTATTCCACGCTGTGAAAGTGACCATATGCTCCAGAGGCTGCTTAGAAAGAATCCCATCATACCACACCCCCATTTGGAGTTCATTGAATCAAATAAAGCCCAAAACACCTGGAAACAGGTTAAATGGAGCACGGAAGTAGCCACAACATATGCCCGCTGGAAAACAGTGTTGTCCGATCAGTGCAATGTTCCATTTTATATGTTTAGTGATGGGAACTCTTGGTTCAGCAGCTTATGGATTCTTTGGCCAGCAGTCAGCACTCCGTTTCTTCACCCAGAGCTTTCAGTCCAACCCCCAATCACCCCTGGGGCACAAAAGAACTTTTTGCACAGAAATAAATACTCAACAAGAAAGCAAGATTACTCAAGTCCTCAGCTGTGGATTTGTGTTTGCTGGTGGAAATACATGTTCTACGCAGTTCCTACAAAAAACATATCTCACAAGTGAAACATAAGCACAAGCAAATGTTGAAAACCCAACTTTTTTTGCATGTTGAAACAGAAACCTGAAAGAGTTCTGGATCATCATCATTCACCTGCACAGGCACTCCAAGTTTGCAAATCTAAATGGGAATAACGCTACAACTGCACACTGGATCAACCACATTAGCTCCCTTTACGGTGATTTAATGAGAGCTACAGCCTCATTGCTCTTTTTGGATGTTGAGGCCAAATACTTCACCTCTCTTCTGCTGAAAGAGCTAACTCCAGGAATCTAATACCATTCAATCAAACTTGCTTTAGACCTTTCTCTGGCACCACCAATAGTCTTGTGGCTATTACGGTGCTGGTAGCTATTCAAATAAGAAAGGGAGAGCTACTCTACTGCTTTTTTATAGATTACAGCAAAGTCTTTGACCACACGAACCACCAGCTCATTTGGTATAAACTCGCTGCCTGGCAAATTCTAACATTATTGTTACGTGATATTCAACTGCTCTATTCCAACACTTGGGCCACAGTAAAATTGGGAAATAATAATACAATTTACAGAAAAATCAAGACCCACTATGGTATGTTGGCCCCTAACCTAGTTAACCTATTTACTCTGTATATTTGTGATCCACTGCCCAAATTGGACTTTTTTGCCGTGCACCCTCCCAAACTTGCAAATCGAACCATAATTGTACTACTCTATGCAGACGATGTAGTTGTTCTCAGTCAAATGGTGAAGGACAAAGACTGCATTTTATGCATTATGCAAACACAGCAGCTCAAACACAATGATAATACATTTAGAAAAAATGAATATTGTAGTGTTTGGCAGAAAAAGAAAGAAAACAGGCACCTAGTTCATAAATAAGCATCGTTTGACTAAATCCAGCAAAACAAATATCTTGGATGCTTTGCTGGATGACAAAGGAGGTCACGGCACACCTCAATTCTCTCAAGCTAAAAACCGCATTGCTCTAATTTGCCTTCTCAAATCATGCAAACAACAACAAATCGGCCCTCTTTGGAAACCAACTTGAAGATAATCAGCATAAAATTAATTCCCACACTGGCATTTCCAGGGAGGTGTGGTATCTTTTTAACAAAGCACAGAGCACCATTTTCAGGTCTTTGTTTCATCTGCAGCATAATACATCACAGTCCCAGATCAGGATGGAATTCAAACTAAGGGCCTGATTTAGTTCTTGGAATCAACCTTTTTTCATGATTCCATTCCCGCTTCTGACTGGACATGACTGGACAAGACCTTCTGTCGCTGCTGCCACTGGACCACTGAGAAAGCATGACCCACCCCCCTTCGTCAGACTCGAAGATAGGGAATCCACATTGCCAGTCTACATTGTGTGGTCACTGCACATGACCTCAAAACCACTGCAGTAATATACATGTCACAGTCATTTTTCAAAATTACTGTGACATGCATATGTCGGGAAAAAACAATTGTGTTGAGCATGGATGAGGACACACTGATAGAAGACACATATTACATACGTACACAAACGTAATTCTGGTGTCAGTATTCATTGTCAAATGAATTTTGGCACCATAATTACATTACAATCACACTTGTCAGCTATATCCATGTGAGCACATTGCAAGGGGACCTGTACCTGTAATGTTGTGCTTCCAGTTGTGTATGTGAGTCAGTACGTGTATGTGTGTGAGGCTGGATTGGCTGGTTGACCTGGAGTAGGTGATGTGGTTGTGTCAGTATATGTGCATTTGCACATGGATCTGATGTTGTTGTGTGTGTTTGGTTGTATCTTGTGTTGGTGTGTGTAACATTCAGGTGGGTGTTGTGTGGTGGTTGTGGTGGTATGTGATGTTGTGACTTTGTGTGTGTTTGTGTAGATTAGTGTGTAGTTGTGTTGGTTGTTGTGGTTGTGTTGTGTGTGGGTGTAGTTTCAATAGCATATGTATGTTGTGTCATGGATGCATGGTAATGAGTGTTTTTGACATGTACGTGTTGTGTTGTGGTGGAATGGCAATGGATAATAGCATGTATGTAATGTGTTGTATAGTATGTTGTGCACATGGACACATATGACTAATGTACAGTGTGTATGCATGACTTACCTCTATTCCATAACCACTGCCATTGAAGGATGCAAAGGGCTTCCTCTGTCAGCAATCCGCTGCCAGTACACCCACCTGCAGAATTTTGACGTCCAAATATGGTCAGCGGAACCCACCAGCCTGATGGCTAGGAAGAGCACTACGTTGTGGCAGTCGACGGCTCAGACGCATTACATCTAAATACAGTGGAGTGTTTCTATATAAATAAAATGGAAAATGAACTTTGCTCACAAAACATTTTCCATGTCTGCATATTAGACCGGCTTCAAGGCCCTCAGACCTGGCTTCATTATCATCAGTATCTCATGCATGTAGGGAAGAATTCCACAAACCATTTGGTCCTAGTCTAGAAACTCCCCATGCTACCTCCCATATCATGTCTGCCTTTTGTTTCTCATCCACTTTTATTTCTCTGCATGGCAAATCGCTTCAACAGCCTGTGTAAATACATAGGCTTGGATATATTCCTAACCACTTCAGTACAGAGCAAATAAATGTCCACATTTTCAAAAGAGTCATGTTTTGGGTCTGGTATTCACTCATCAAGATGGAATACTCCAAAGACTATGGCCTTGATTACAATCCTGGCGGTCGGTGATAAAGTGGCGTTAATGCCGCCAACAGGCTGGTGGTAAATACCGCCAAATTATGACCATGGCGGAAAGAGCTCAGACAGACAGCCACTTTACCACACCGGCTGCCAGGGCAGAATCAACAGCCAGGAGGAAGCCAATGTTTTGCCCACTGTATTATGACAATCCAATCGACCACCTTTTCCGGGGCGGTACCAACGACATCAAAAGATTGGCTCAGAAGGGAAATGACTCACCATTGGAGACTCAAGGAAGAACCACGCTGCCATGGAGCCCGAACTGCAGATCTTCCCAATGCTTTTCTACGTCCTACCTCACCACGAACACCAACGACGGCGAAGAGGACCACAGTGAGTACTGCCACCTATCACACAGGGTAGGGCAGGAGGAAAAAGAGAGTGACACAAACACACGCAACATGCAACACCCCCACCCCCAACACTATACACACAAGCAGATGCAGTAACATAACATATTTACCCGGTAACCCTCAGGAATAATGCAAGGACCACAGTAATAGATGAAAGTGAGTGTAATAATATAAATAAAGTAGAAATACAAACATGCAATCTAAAAGTATATACATATGTGCAAACATGGTTCTGGAGGGGGCATTGTGCCCTGTGATCTTCATCCTGGCAAGGATGGGGTGAGTGGGTGCCATACCCACTGGTTCTGGAGGTGGCATTGTGCCCTGTGATCTTCATCCTGGAGAGAATGGGGTGAGTGGGTGTATTCCCCACTGGTTCTGGAGGGTGCATCGAGCCAGTGATGCAGATCTTTGGGGAGTGCAAGGTCACAGTCTCGCAGATCGGTGTCATACCCATAGGATTTGCAGGGGGCAGGCCGCAAAACAGCCCATGAATGCAGGACTACAGACTGTCCGCCGGTGGTGACGGCTGCCCAGTGGTGGTTCTGCTGCTGCTGGTGGTGGGGAGAGGCTCCTACCCATCCCCTGCAGCCTTGGGCGGCAACTCACTGCTGCTAGTGGTGCTGGTGCTGCTGGAGGTGGGGGAGGGAGACTCCTGCCCATCCTCTGCAGCCTTAGACGGCTGCTCACTGCTGCTGGTGGTGCTGGTGGTGGTGCTACTTCTGCTGGTGGTGGGGGGAAAGATCCTGCCCATCCCCTGCAGCCTCAGACGGCTGCTCACTGCTACTGGTGGTGCTGGTGCTGCTGCTACTGGTGGTGGTAGGGGGGCTCCTGCCCATCCCCTGCAGCCTCGGATAGCTGCACACTGCTGCTGCTGGTGGTGGTGCTTCTGAGAGGCTCCTGCACATCCCCTGCAGCCTCGGACAGCCGCACCACCATTGTTGGCAGTGGGAGCTCCGACTGAGTCCCAGCACCAGACCCCTTGTCCTTTCTGTCTGCTTGTGCAGGCCCCTTGCCCTTCCTTGCAGCAGCTGGTGGTGGCTCCTTGCCCTTCCTTGCAGCAGCTGGTGGTGGCTCTTTGCCCTTCCTTGCAGCAAGTGGGGGTGGCTCCTTGCCCTTCCTTGCAGCACCTGGGGGTGGAACCTTGACCTTCCTGGCCACAGCTGGGGAGGGCTCCTTGCCCTTCCTGGGAGCACTTGGGGCAGTCACCCTTTCCGTGTGGCTGCCTGGTGCCCTGGATCCTTTCCCACCACGAGTTGCTGTGGACACTACTGGGCCCGTGAACTGGGTGGCTGAGGTGCTTGCCTGGGTTTTACCCACCCTGACCAGTGTTGGAGGACAGGGGAAGGGGTGGGAAAGAGGTCAATGATGGAGAGGAAAAGCTGCTTAGGGACATTGGGGCGGGAAGAGGGAGACAGTCTGGGAGTGGAGGAAGAGGGAGTGGTTGTAGGAGGTGTCTGTCTGCTGTGTCTTGGTGCAGGTGCATGGGCTGGATGCTGTTGTGAGGTGGATGGCTGTGGGGTGTCTGAGTGCTTGCGTTTGTGTACCTTGGGAGGGGGTGGACAGATATGTTGGGAGAGGACACAGGGGACGTGTACATGGATGTTGGGGTGGTAACTGCCAGTGAGGTGTGTGTTCTGACAGGTGTGCTGGTGATGGAGTTAGTGGATGAGGATATTGTGCATGCAGGTGTGAGTGTAGACGCAACTGGGAGGGAGGTAGAGGACGAGGAGGAGGGGGCCACATTGGAGGCAGTGGATGTTGGTATGCCAATAGGGAGCGATATTAGGGGAAAAGAAGCGCTCTCAATAATAACCTAGCAAGAGTAAGAACGACAACTTAAATTTACACAAATGGTGCTCCCGGCTTCTGGGGAATCTCCCCTACCCCCAAAACTGTGAAACACAGATATACAATGTAAATAATGGAGACCTAGGCACTCATTAGTGTATCAATTTTGTATAGAAAAGACTCTGGCGGACTATGCAAGTTAATTGTATCATTAATTTAAACATTCACTGGAAATCTGAAAATTGACACAATCCAATTATCATCATGTTGAATGACGAATCCATCCTTTATTGTGACACTGAAACAGCCAACACGTGTTTCGTAATGGGAGTAGGTACTCCCCGTGACTTTCTCAAGGCTGAAAAAAACATCAAACATACGATATATAGATATGTATCAAATAAGAATTACAATGCATTCCTTACATACATTCCGTTACTGAAATTAATTGACATAACAAAAGAACATGACAGAAAAAGGCAGTTATCAGCCCTTCATTATTGTACAATCAAAATCTAATCAGAGACTGCATAGTGAATATACTATAAGCACAAAGATTTACCATTTAAATCACTACCGTCACAACCCTGTATGACGAGCGAGAAAGGGAAAGACCAAGGCCTGGCCTAGGGGCACCCACAGACACATATCCCCCACCCGGATACCACCCAACCATGCGTAAGTAGTAATGATGGGCACTGTACTCACCCCCTTGTGGCTGCTGTGATGACCTCAAGCGCCCATCCAGTATGCAGGCCATCAGGGAGGGGTCAGGGTTCGACGGGCACCCCTTCCTCATTGGGAGGCCATCCCCAGCTGGTCCTCCCCCATCTTCCGTGCCCAGCATCTCAGGTCCTCCCACCGTTTCCAACAGTGGGTGTTCTGCCTGCCGTAGGCCCCCAGGGTCCGCACGCCCTTGGTGACGGCACGCCAAATACCCTTCGTTTGATGGGCGCTGACCTGCATAGAAAATATACACAGGGAAAGGTATTAGTTAGACCATCCTGGTTGTTACACTCATGGCCCACCATAGCCCTTCCCACCCCCTATTGCACAGACATGGCCCAGCATACATGCTGCATGCTGCCCAGGGCCCATCCACCAACCCCCCCCACAAGAGGCCTTCACACACAGCACTCCATGTATTCATGCCCCCTGCATCGTGCTCAGTCTAGTCACCTATTAGTGTGTAGGCCCATACAGCAGTCCGTACTGGGGTAGGACCCCATCCCCAGTTTCTCCAACTCTGCTGAGGTGAACGCAGGGGCCCTTTACCCAGTCACACTGGCCATGATAGGTTCCAGACGCAGGTCACAGCAGCACATGCAGTCTAGGTCCTCTCCTGTTGAAGGTTAGGTGGCAAGTGAGTGAACAGATAGAAAATGGCAGTGACGTCGCGGTGGTGCATACCTTCACCGCCGGCATACATCACCATTGGCCACTGTATGTCATAGGGGCCCAATATTATCCAATGAGGCGTTGCACGGTGGATCCCGACTGCCTCCAGCAATGGCGCACAACGTCAGTGGAATTACCTCACTGCTACCTGTCCCTGCATACAGGCAGCCATTTCAGGGGGGGGGGGCAGTGCCTGGTCATAACTGCGTCACAGATCACAATTGTACATACAGGACATATGCCACTAATACATTTAAAATTCACATCATGCATTAAACTGTAGTGGTTACAATGTACAGTTTAGGACAGGCTCCTCACTCTTTTGCCTCATAGATTGCAACCGCTGCGGATGATTAGGAGATGGAGACATCCTCCCGTGTACAGACTCCTGGTGGACTTGGTAACAATGGAGGACAGGCACATTATCCTCACCTACAGACTTGACAGGGCCACTATCACAGAGCTGTGTGCCCAATTGGAGCCTGACCTGATATCTGATATCCGTCACCCCACTGGGATCCCTCCTCTTGTGCAAGTCCTATCTGTGCTCCATTTCTTGGCAACTGGTTCTTTCCAAGTGACAGTGGGCTTGGCAGCAGGAATATCACAGCCAATGTTCTCAATAGTGTTGACCAGAGCGTTGTCTGCCCTGATTAAACACATGTGCAGCTACATTGTTTTCCCCCAGTTGGAGGATTTGCCCACGGTGAAGGCTGACTTATATGCAATGGGACATATACCCAACATAATTGGGGTGATTGATCGAACACATATAGCATTTGTTCGCCCTGCAAAATGAACAGGTATTCAGAATTCGAAAAAGTTTTCACTCGATGAATGTGCAGATGGTGTGTTTGGTGGACCTGTATATCTCCCACGTCAATGCTAAGTAGCCTGGATCTGTGAATGATGCCTTTATCCTGAGGAATAGCAGCATTCCAAATGTGATGACCCAACTACAGAGGCACGGGGTGTGGCTAATAGGTGAGCCCTGGTTCCTACCCAATGGATGTTGGTGTATGGTGTGGGACATAAGGGATAGTGTGTGGCTAACTGTTATCCCTTGATATTTGCAGGGCTACTGACCCCTGTGAGGAATCCCGGGACAAGGGCTGTGGAAAGTTACAATGAGGCACATAGGCAAACAAGAAAGATCATTGAACATACATTTGGCCTCCTGAAGGCCAGGTTTCGGTGCCTCTATCAGACTGGTGGATCCCGGTGCTACTCACCCAAGAAGGTCTGCCAGATAATCGTGGCATGCTGCATGTTGCATAACCTTGCTTTGAGATGCCATGTGCCTTTTCTGCAGGAGGAGGAGGCTGGAGATGGCTGTGTGGCAGCAGTGGAGCCTGTGGACAATGAAGATGAGGAGGCAAAGGATGAGGATGAGGACAACAGAACTGCAGTGACACAACAATATTTACAATGACACACAGGTAAGACAGTGTAACTTCACATTTCATTGTCAATTTTTTGTTTCACATTGTACCAGGCAGGATGTGATTTTGCACTTCTATGGCCACTCACTGTACCCTTTGGCAACTATTTTTGCCCCACTATCACTCCTGGTGTGTTCACTGCAGCCATCTACAGGTCTTTCCTATGTAAACATTACTGTACAGTTGAATTGCAATGTTTAAACCTTGTTAAACTCATACATATTGAAATCTTTTGACATACTCCATACTTTTTTCAAAGTGTGTTTATTGCTGTGCTATGAAGGAAAGGGAGAAGTGCAATGGGCTGGGGTGATGATGGAGGAAAGTCCAGGGTATAGTTCCAGTCTATTTGTGGCACAGGTGCATTGTCCATGGGAACATAGGAAGTGGAGCAATGGCAGTTCAAGGTGGACAAGGTGACAGAGGGGGACACAATGGTGATAATCAAGAGTCTCATTTCCTGGCAGGGGTTTTGGCAATAGTCTCTGGCTTCTGCCTAGATCTGCAGGAGGAGGGGTGCTGGTGTCCTGTTGGTCCTGTGGCGGAGCCTCCTGTCCACTAGCAGCAGCGGAGGAGGAAGGCAGTTCAAATGTCTGGCTAGTGGCAGAGGCCCACTGGTGTGAGACTGACTCCCTCATTATGTTGGCCATGTCTGCCAGCACCCCTGCAATGGAGACCAGGGTGGTGTTAATGGCCTGAAAGTCCTCCCTGATCCCTTGGTACTGTCCCTCCTGCAGCCTCCTGTTCCCCTGCACATTGTCCTGGATCTGACCCAGTGTATCCTGGGAATGTTGGTATGCTCCCAGGACTCAGTGAGTGCCTCCTGCAGAGTCGGTTTCCTGGGTCTGTCCTCCCCCTGGTGCACAGCAGTCCTCCCAGCTTCCCTGTTGTCCTGTGCCTCTGTCCCCTGAACCATGTGCCCACTGCCACTGACCCCAGGTACCTGATTGTCTTGGAGGCAAGGTGTGCCCTGGGGTCCCTGTAGTGGTGGACACACTGCTGATTGACATGTCGTGGGGACAGAGATATGGGCACACTGGGTGGGTGCTGTGGTGGTGTTTCCTGAGGGGGGAGGCTCTGTGGTGGTGTGTGACTGTGCCTGGGTAACTGACTGTCCGGAGGTCCTTGATGGGCCAGGTTGGACATCCAGATCCAGGCGATCAGAGTCGCTGTCATCACTGTGGGCCTCTTCTGTGGGGGGACTGGATGTTGCTGGCACCTCTTCTCCTGTGACATTGGCTGGGATACCTGTGGGGATATAAATGCAGTGTTATTGTTTCTGTGTGTTACATATTGTGCATGGGTGGGTTGGCCTCTATGGTTGTATTTGCCATGTCAGCTTTCACTTGTGTACGCTGGTGTATGGTGGGATGATTAGTTCTCTCTAGTGTGCATGCTGTAGTGATAGCTGTCCATGCAAGTCTGTGAGGGGTGTCCATGCGTTGGTGGTGCATGCAGGTGTTGACATTTTGATGAGTGAGATGTGATGGTAGGGTGTGTGGGATGGAGTGGAGTGATGGAAGTGAGGGTGGAGGTGGGGGTATGTAATGGCATGCAGGTGGAGGGGTGATAGTAGTAAAGAGTTGACTTACCAGAGTCCAGTCTTCCTCATACTCTGGCCAGCCCCTCAGGATGCATGATTGCCAAGACTTGCTCCTCCAATGTTGTTAGTTGTGGGAGAGGAGGTAGGGGTCCACCGCCAATCCTCTGTACTGCGAGCTGGTGTCTTGCTGCAATGGAACGTACCTTCCCCCGTAGGTCGTTTCACCTCTTCCTGATGTCATCCCTGGTTCTTGGGTGCTGTCCCACGGCATTGACCCTGTCCACGACCCTCCGCCATAGCTTCATCTTCCTAGCAATGGATATCTAATTCACCTGTGCTCTAAAAAGCTGAGACTCTACGCTAATGATTTCCTCCACCATGACCCTTAGCTCCTCCTCAGAGAATCTGGGGTATCGTTTTGGTGCCATGGGTGTTGTGTGAGTATTGTGGGTGAGGGTGTGTAGGGTGATGTGTTGGTGTGTGTCATGTGGGGTGCGTGGGTGGTGTATAGGTGTAGGTCGTGTGTGTCTCTGGTCTTGTCTGGGATCGTGGTGTCTGTCTCATGGCAATTGTTTGTATTCGCAAGGGTTGTGGGTAATGTGTGTGTGTGTTTTAAAGTGGTGTGGGTGTGGTGTGTGTGTATGTGTGTCAAGTGTGTGTAGTTTGAATTGTCCAATGTGGTGTTGTTTTGTATGTGTGTGTGTATTTTGAGCACGGCGGTACGTACCGCCAATGGTTTACCGCCATTGAATGTCTTCCATGGTGATTCGTGGGTCATAATGTAATGGGCTTTGTTCTGTTGGCGTAACGGTGTGGGTTTTGATGCCACCAGTTTATCACTGACCTTTGGTGTGGCAGACGTTTGTCTGTGGCTGAATAGTGACAGATTGGTATGTGTGTGTGTCATAATATGGTGACCGGATATCCGCAGCGGCGGTGGAGGCGTTATGTTGGCGGCAGTCAGCATGGCGGTAAGTGGGAGTTACCACCAATGTCATAATGAGGGCGTATGTGATGTAACCTTCCATCTGCAAACATACTTTTAAGTATCACTTTTCTCACCGTCATTGATTTCTCATCTGGACATAACTAACTAAGGACACTTAAATGTAATTTGGGGGATGTGTAATTCTGTCACCAATGTGGTCACATTCCTGTCTGTTTCAATCAATGCAGTCTGGCTTACAAATTCATGTTGTTTGACACAGACTGGCTGATATGCACATAGGTGAAGGTTTCATGACAATCTGCTCCTGTCTACACAAACTGACTTGAATCTTGCTGGTGAAACATATTTCTAACATATTTCAGACAAGGATTGATGCCATTATACACTTTTCCAGACCTTTCGGAGCAGATGCTTGTGATCATATTGTCATTGCACCAACTAGCCAGTGTAAAGTCTGACACATTAACTGCATCATACTATGCCATGTCAGCAGTAATAGAGCCTAGATTACATACTCACATTTGTGATGAAGAATCACACCTGATGCAATCCTTAAATGGAGCATGTTTTGTACAAATGTCCCTCATAACATGGAGAAAATGCCTATACCCCTTTTTCCCATGCAGACATGTGCCTGCTCAAAACAGTACTTGGCTTGTGATGAGGAAGCAAGTGAAATCGATAGCACAAAACAATACACCAAACACAGCCTTAGACAATGTCTGAAAAACATACATCTCCAGAAACCCTTGTCTGCATTGGATGCGTGTCAACCATCATTTTGATGGCAAAAAGCATTGCTGCAAACGCAAGAGGATAAACAACAAAAACAGCAACATACAGTAAATATTTCACTCCCTTGATGCTGCTGTTGAGCCCTCAACTGCCCATCAAGCTCCGGTTAGGCCACCGCAAGGATTCGAGTTATTAGGCGGGTCAGGGTATGGCGCACACGCTTGCCTTTTTTGGGAGACCTGGCCAGGCTGAAATTGGGCTGAATTTCAGGTCCAGCGTCAGAGGTCTTCTCATCTCTTCCTGCAATGCAGGCTGTGCCACTTATGGACCCACAGGATCTGCACTTTCTTTGTGATGGCCTTCCAGATGTTACACTTTTGATAGGCGTTGTGCTGTGTGGATGAGAAAACAAAACAACAAAAGAGGTTTTGAGTGATTTTGTTTGTCTGTAGAGGTTTGACCAAATTTTGGTGCATCTTTCACATGCATACCCAAAACAGTCTGTAAAGATTTTTTCAAAACATTTCAAATTTCCTGGGGAATACTAATTGGCAGTGATCTCTTGAGTACCCTCAATACCTTCTATCTCCACATGTTACCAATCCAGGTCACAAACATCATCTAGGCCAGGGCTAGAAACCTTTCCTGTAGTGAGAGCCAATCCTGATTAGTCCAAATCATTGTGAGACACTAAAGCCCAAACAACCCACATATTATTTGCACATCACCCCACGCACAGCTACATTGGCTTCATGTCTAATCTTCTAAGAGCTGCATCACATACAGAGACTGAGGGCAGTATGGAAGGGCTGCAATGTATCAGTGAGAGCACGGTTTTGGGTGATGTATGAACAATTGTGTGTATTAATGTGACATCTTTTTATGTCTGATTGAGAGTCATGTCATTTATATTTCCAGCACAGGAAATACCTTTCCCCATATGTGGCCCCATGACATGTTTGAAACATACAGATACTCTAATTTCAAAATATGGGATGCAATTTCACTTGACAAAAGAGCATCAGACAAATCCACAACTTTGAAGATTCTTCTTGCACTTTACATTTCACTCATCTCAACATGGGCTATATTTTTTCACTTACACTAGTGATACAGTGCCTACTGGCCACTGGAAGCCAGGGACCTGCAGTATGTCTAATGAAATCTGGAATTGTGAGTAACATCAACTGAAAATTTAGCTTCTTCTTTCAGGTGACTTTTCATTTCAATGTACAGACATTTCTAACATTGTCAAACAACATTCTGTACCCAGCTAAATCATTCAGTTCACTACACTTCAATAACAACACTTCACTCATGAACATAAGAGGACAAATTACCCTGTATACAAAGGGGACAAATTAGCCTGTGTACAAAGGAGGAACTTGTAATTGTAAATGTAATTTGTGAAACATTTCCCACTCTAACATGTATGTGTTCCTCAAGGGTTCCCATAGAGCTGACTGTACAGGGACAGGGCCTCCCTGGTGAGAATCTTCAGCTCCTCAGGGGAGAAGACAGGAGCCCAGTCACCTGTTTTGCCCGGAGTCCTGGCTCACAGAGGTTGGTAACAGCACCAAAAGTTGAGAAGGGGTTGTTGGCTGCAATGTTAGGAGGAAAGTGAACTATTTTCTAGATGCTGCGTACAAGTACATGGTGTACACGCTCCATGGCAGAGACAGACATAGCCATTAGCTCACGTGTATAGCCATCATACACGATAGCCTATGGCAATGTCCGTCGTGGAGTATTCCACGTACTGCATGGTCAAGTTCTGCCGACAGCCATCGATAGCCAATGTCATGATGGCAAGGTCAGGCACCCACCATTTTAGGACAGGTAGTTGTGTATTTTTAAATTGTTTGTGCATCACCAGTACTCAAAATAGTGTTTACTGTGTATACAACCTCAGATACGTATAGCACTTTTTGGCAAGATATGACACATAAAAAAGAGAACTGTTGCAGTGTTTGACATTAATAGTGCCTCGTGTATGTAATACTTCTGATGACGGTAATTTAAAAAAATATAAATAAAAAAAGTGCAAATAATAAATTTCAAATGTATTATTCACACATTATTTGTAAAAAATGTCAGCCATGTTAAAAATATCGATTTGCAGTAGCAAGGATGTTTGAAAATTAAGGTAACACAATAGGATCACTAATCTAACTTACACATGAGATGTGTGTTGATTGTGAAAGATGTGCGACAATTTTTATTGATAGTTTGTTTTCCTTACATACAGACATATGAACCCAAGTATGGGTAGGAGAAGGCATCCTCAGGTCTTTAGACCGTTTCCAGACCTCGCCACCATGGAGGAAAGGGACATCATCAAGAAGTTCAGATAAAATGGGTGAACTATACTAAATTTGTGTCAGCGGCTGGAGCCTGATCACATGCCTCACAATAGGAATACAACAGCAATAGCCCCAATATTGAAACCCATGGCAGTATTTCATTTTGTGGCCACTGGATCTTTTCAATACACTGTGGCAGTATCTGGAGGCATGGCACAGACAACTTCCAGTGGTGTGCTACAAGAAGTAATTGCTGCAATGATGAGACACATCAATAGCTTAGCTTCATCCAGCTTCCAATGGTCAATGTCAAGAGAGAATTTTATGATTTGTATGGCCTAACGCATATGGTTGGAGCAGTTTATGGCACACATATTGCCTTGGTCCCACAACACATTGGGGAAGGGGCCTACTGCAATCGGAAGAACTTATACTCCAACAATGTGCAAGTTGTATGCTTAACGGATTTATACATCTCAAGTGAGTGTGCCCACTTTCCTGGGTCAATACAACAAATAGATTTACACCAAGGGGATAAATGAACATTATTATCTCAACAATGAAAATATTAATTAATCATTGGGTAGAATTCTACTCCATTTAGCTTTTTTATTTTCCTTTATTAATGTATGTCTCTTTTTGTATTACTCCCATATATGTACAACATCAAAATGTAACCAGTGCACTTATTTACACACCATATGCAAAACTCTTTTTTTATACATATTCTCTAACATATATTTAGTGAACCAATTTAGAAACAGCAATCTATTGCACCGCACTTTTCTATTTAACAGTTCATAAACAGATGTGCTGTTAAGCCCTTTCCTCAGGTAAGCAGACTTTGGAATGAGGTAGTCTTTGATTTAGTACCAACTTTAGTAGGATATTACTTCCTGTTGTTTATGTCTGGTACTGTCATATTCTTCCTTTTTATTTAATAATTAACTTGATGCTCCTCATTATTGTGGTCGACGTGTTTCGGCCTTACATCTTATGGCCTCCTCAGGACATTGAAAAAGGTGTCTATCTGTACAATATTACACAAATTTATACAAAATTACATACCCATATTGTTTTAAAACCATAGCTGACAGTGCCACCAGGGTCCATAAGGACTCTGTTCACCATCATCAACATGCCACCTCAAGGGACACATTTTTGCCTCATGCAGAGCCTCCCAAAAATCTACGTAAGGATACTTTCTAGGGGATCCATCTGTGATTTATCTCATTTTCTTAATAAGGTAACGTTCTCATTCCCAAACTATTCAATCACCAATCGTGAACATGCATTTGTGCTCCGAGTGCTTTGATATCATTTTCTAGTGTGGTGAGTCAACTTTTAGAAAAAAATAAGCACTTTTTAAATTATACGTATAAACTCTATTTTTTACCTACATGGATGATTCTCTGGCTGACCTTATTATTGTCACGATAATCCGTTTTGTTTCACACTCCCGTTGACAACTCCTAAAATGACTTTGTTTCCTTTGTCTGTTATCTGTGAATATTTCGTGCATTCGCTAGACATGTATGTAAATGTACACAATGAGTACTCTGTCTTTATATCTTAAATGAAAGTACACTGTTAACCATGTTTTTACTTATGGTTTCTTTTGTTGTAATTCCAAATTTCGATCATGGCTGCAGATCGCGGGCTCACTGGAACGCCGTCTGCATGTTTGTACTCTAACCGGACTTCCGGGTAAAACCCTTTGTTACTGAGGAACGCACTCCTCCTTTTCAATATGGATAGATGGGCTGCATTTTGGGGCGGCCATCCTTAAAGGGCTGTGCTTCTTATCTACATCATTCTACACTTATGAGCACCCTCTACTGTTATTCAAAATCTATTGTGCTAACAAAAAATAAAGACAATCTTTTAAATAACTGTTATTTTTCAATCGATCTTACTGTCCTCAAATTATTATAGCTCATCATAACTATTGTTAGTTATAATCCAGCTATGCATGCTGTGTCAATCGTCCAAATTATCAACTTCACACTCTATGTTTTACTTCTGACCTGCAATAGATACAGTTCTACTTAGCTCATGTTCTCCTTTATTTAGCAGTATTTGTACCAGCCATATTATCCTTCATTAAGGCAAACTTTAACTGCAAATCGCCTTTCAATTTAAGGTTCTATACAAATCATGGGCAACAGGAAGAAAGCTCCATCCTACTCTGGGCTTATTTCACATAGTTTATTCAGATATATATTGGCTATCATAGTACAAATAACTATCCATTAGGAAAGTTTTCAGGCATTAACTTAAAACTATGAGAGCGTATTATTTACCAATAAGAACCCACATCTCACTGAGATCATTTAGCCCAGATCTAGCTGTACCATATTTTTCCATAAATCTGGCCTCCATTTTGGCTAGCATATCCTTATTTGTTCTTTGTGTTTTTTCCAATACGTACAATATTGACCACCATATATCTTCTTCTTTATGACTCTTTTCTATGTAATGTTCCACCAGTGGGGCACCTCGTACCTCGCATCTAATCCTAGACATATGCTGCAAGATCCTCGCTTTTACCGGTTGGACTGCCTTTCCTATATATGTCAATTGACACGGACACTTCACACAATAAATTACATTCTTTGTATTACAATTGGAGAAGCGTAATTGTTGGTGTATTTTCCCATGTACTTCTATATTTTTAGTATTTTCAGCTTATTTGCATCCTGTACAATTATTACATTTAAAGTGTGCAATCAATGGTGGTAAATCTTTCATATCTCTTAGATCATTTTGTCTCTTTCTTTCAATCGGGATGAGGAATGTACTAAAACATCCCTTATATTGTGCCCTAAAGTTTTGGTATCCCTAGTGGATTTAAAAGTTTACAATGTTTTGCTAAGATGGACTTAACCTTATTAGCTTTAGGGTGGTATGTCAGGACACAAGTCAATGGGACTCCCTGTTCCTTTATTTTGAGCAAGAAGATGAATGCAATAGCATTGAACCCAGAATGAAAAACAAAAGTCTATCATGATGGATGAAAATATATTTGTGGAGCACAAATTGTTTAGACTCCAATGTACAAAATACATCTCTCTGCAAAAAGGCACATGTGTCTTTGAAATAGTCCACAGCGTGAATGGTAAACACACACTGGAGGAACTTAGTCGTGGTGGAGGTCTTGCCATTCTTTCCTGGTAATCCGTATGTTTATCCCCTCCGAGGGGGTAGGATGGGGAGAAGCACAGGTGCAGTGACTGTGATGGGTGGATCAGTTTCCTGTTGTTGCAGGGCCTCCCGGTATGGGGCTGTGAAGGTTTATTTTGTCCTGATGTAGAAGGACCACAGACAAGGGTACATGGTACATAAAAAGCCCTGCACATGTGATGATAAATGCCAAGCATCACCCCAGTCAAGGAGAGGAGCACAAATTGGAGCTGGTACTCTGCATCTCAACACTGTGCTCCCTCTTCACCTGCTTAATGTTCTGGAGCTCTGGTAGGGCCTGGGCAATCACATCTTGAAACTCTTGTATTGCTCCCAAGACGCAGTCAATGGTGGTCTGGGTGACAATGATGCCAGTGGCCTCACTTTCCTGGCCCACAGATTCTCTTCCACAATGCCTACCCCCACTACCCTGTGCCCTTGTGGCAGTGTGGCCCATCCCACTGGGTCCGGGCACAACTGGAGGTGGTGGTTGCTCAACAGTAGCCAGGACTGGGGGGCACAAGATGGACTTGTTTTCCTCTGGACACAGGAAGTAGAAGTATCAATGGGCATAGTTGTTTTGACTTACTAGGCCTGTCTGCCCAGAGAGACCAGATAAACCAGGCAATTTGTCACTTCTCGTGTGTAATTCATGCTGTACATTGTGCGCTACCATTTTCTGGCATTTACATGGTGGCATTCGAATCGGCAACACGCGCGATTCTTTCCTTGAGTGTTTTTTCATGTTATTCATTGTGTGCTACCATTTCTTGGCATTTGCATGGTGGCATTTGAATCGACAAGACTCACAATTTTTTCCCTGAGTGCTTTTCATGTTGTTCATTGTGCGCTACCATTTCTTGGCATTTGTATGGTGACATTTGAATCGGCAAGACGCACTATTCTTTCCTTGTGTATAAATAATGTAAATTACTGTGCGCTACCATTCTAAGACATTTTCTTGGTAGCATTTCAAGTTGACACATCGCATGATTTATTCCTTGAATCTACGTTGTGTGATTTCATGGTGCACAATCCTTTATGGTGTTTAACACTCATATAAAAATCTGCAATGTGCGCAATTCACTTTCCAATGTTTTTTCTGAGTTGAACACAACAATACCAGAGTTCTAGATGTAATGCTGTGTGTTCCTTATATGTATTCTTAAAAGGAGATTCATATGGTTGTTTAGAAATTGCTCAGAGTGTTTCCTGATTCTCATGCTAAAGAAAGTACTTGAATCTGAAAGTTCTATTTAACTTTTCCTGTGTCCTCCTCAGGTATTCGGTCATCTAAAGCCTAGTCAGTTTTAGGACTATTCTAGGGTTGTTCATGTTTTGTTTTCAGAAAAGACAAAGCTTAGAGTTGTAGCATGTTACTGATTTCATGAGATGTAATTTTGGTGTTGTGTTTTAACCTTTGCTTCCTACAGGTCTCCTTCCCAGCTGTTCCCGTCCTAATCCCCTTTTCCCCACTTGGACTCTCTTAGACTCTGTGATAAATTTAATCAGAGTATTGGAGCTGTCTTGTGGTGGAAGTGTTGGGAACATGCACAGACCCCGAGGATCTGGTGACTCTGACACAAATAATACATTTCAAATGTATCATTCACACATTATTTCTAAAAAGAAATGTCAGACATGTTAAAAATAACAATTTGCAGTTCGGAATGGTGGTCAGTAGTGGAATGGCAAAGGATCATGGTCTGAAATGGAATGTGTTTTTTTTTACAGGTGTTCACAATTGTCCAATATACATCAGGTGTGGGCTGTCAGCATCCATCCAAAAATTACAGCCATAGACCAATGCTGAACGGGTCCCGCAACAGACTCCAGCCATCATAGCACCACCGCTTGTACATTGCCAGCTCAACTGTGTTATCTAAATATGGTCGGCCCAATCCCACCATCCCGATGGCTACGGAGTGCTACTCTTCAGCATTGGAGTCCACCACTTCGGCTGTGGGTTACAGCTAGTGTGGTGGAGTACACTCCATCGACCTGGACAGCGACTGAACTGCCATAGATCTTAATACGGTGGTTGGAAAACTGTCAGCTTGATGAAGTGCTTGGGACCACTGCCACAGCGATACCCAGGCCCTCTGTCTTACATGCCCTGGGTATCCTGGGTACCATATACTAGTAATTTCTAAGTACGTCAGGCCTTGCCAATTGCATTTAGCCAGTTTGACATGCAATTTGTATAGGGTTAAAACACTGGCACTGAGGTTTGGTTAGCAGGCCTCAGTAAGCTCTCAGAGTCGAAATTCAGCTGCAAATAGTCCAAATGGGAGTATAAAGTGGGGGAAACCTTTAAAAAAAGTCTGTTTCCTCATGCAAAATGTCTATTCTTGAGACACCTGATTCCTCTAAAATATATCCATGTACCAGTTACACTAGCTGTCATTTTGAGTCTGGACTAAGGGCCTCATTATGACATTGGCGGTCCGAGGACCACCATGTTGGCAGTTCGACCACCAACAGGCTGGCAGAGAGGACAGCCAAATTTTGACATTGGCGGTGATGCACACAGAATTCTGCAAAGCACCGCCTGCACTGCCAGTGCGGTCAGAGCCCACGTTGATTAGAGCCACCATCAGTCCAGCGGAAACCATGTTTCTGACGGACTCATTATGAGGTTGCCAACATAACCGCTGCGGTCGTACCACCACAGAACACCAGGCGGAAACAAACAATATAAGAGGAGTCACTCAGCTCCAGGAAGCCATACTCGTCAGGAGCCGCCACAGAACCACAACTAGACATCATCTTGCTGCTCCTGCTCACTAAAAGACAACTGAATCATGGCCGATGTGGAAGACAACAACAGTAAGTACACACCTTCGCCTGTCACATTTGTTATTTGTTAACTTTTGTACAGTCACAAAACATACCATATGGAGGGGGGCTATACTCTCATGTAACAGTAAGTGACACACACACACACATATACAGCAACAAACACACCCACACATACACAGCACACATACTGCAGCCAGCAAACACACACACCACACATCAAAAACACACACCTATGCACTGCAACACAGCACAGGGCCAGCCCCACCAATTCACATACAACAAACTCGTAACAACAACACCAGAACTGCACAATTATAAACATATGTCAAACACTCACTAGCGACACTGGCCAGGAACCCCACACACATACAACATAATATACAACCATATGTGATCAAACACACACAATTACATCATTGTACAACCAAGCAATCAACATACACATCTCACACGCACACACAGTACCCCAAACCTATTACTCCATGCACAATACAAGCAGACTCACACAGGCTAAACACACAAAGCCACACAGCACTACAACAAACACATATCTACACTAACATAATACACTACCATGACAACAGCAAATCAGCTAAACACACATACCCATCACACAAAGCACACACAATCCCTGGGGGACAAAAGCACTGCACACAACCTCGCAGACTGCTCAGACAATACAGGAAGCATCAAGCAGCTCACACAAAAATACTGCCACACCATCAATGTCAGACACCAACAACTCAAACCTAGGAAAATAATTGCAGGACAAAGATGGAATGTGAAAACCAACAACTGGTTGGTTTAACTTTTATGTGGAACAATTTTGTCCAAGGCCATAGGCCATACCACAGCTGTTCAAAAACAGCACCAACGGCACTAAATGGTGCCCCAAATTGACTCCTGACTGCCATCTAACCTCCACAGGTAGCGACATCAAGGGAGCAAGCAGGTACCTCAGAGATCCTTCAAATGTGGTCGGGAGGTGGATTTGGGCTTAAACTTGGAAGGGGGTTTAAGCTTGGGCCTGGGAGAGGGGGTTTAGGCTTGGTCTTGAGAGGAGGTGGATCTGTTTGAGAGAGGTGGACTTCTTCTTGGCAGAGGGAGGGGCATGTTTTTTGACAGGGTGGTATGGGTGGCCTGGGAGGTGTAAGGGATGGACTTGGGGAGGGAAACAGTTCTTTTAGGGAAGTCACAGGGGAGAAGGAGTGGGGAAAAGGTCAAACTCAGCAAGGAAAGTTGTCTTGGACACACAGAGATGGTCATCTGAAGGTTGGTTGGTTGTAGAGGGTGAGGGAGTGGTTGTATAATGTGTTGGTGTGGATGTTTTGGGTGCATGTCTGAGGGAGGTGTGCTTGTGGGTGGTGGGTGTCTGTTGGGTGGGTGAGTGTGGGCATTTATGTTTCTTGGGCTGAAGGGGGGTGGAGATGCTGGGGGATGCCGTGGTGGGTGGGTGGCTGTCTGCTGGGGTGGTGACTGCAGGCATGGTGGGTGTGCTACATGTAGGCATGTCAGTGGTTGTGCTGTCTGCAAGAGTGGTGACTGAGGTGGCTGTCTGTGGGTCTGCGGGGTGATGTCTGTGGGTAGGAAAGGTGTGGTGGTTGGATCACTAAATTTTGGTGTGCTGTCTGCAGGTGTGCCAGGTGTTGTGTCTGTGATGCTAGGGGTGGTGGGGGTGTCAGGACAGGTCATGACTGTTGCTGTGTCTGCAGGTGGATGCTGTCTGTGTGCATGCCAGTGGTCTGTTTTGGGGTGCTTATGTTTGCCTGCCCTACAATTCGATATTGAGGTGGATGCATGCCTGGCTGCTTGTGTGCTTTGGCTATATCAGGAAAGGGGGAATTTGGTCTAGGAAGAGGAAGGTGGAGGGGGTGGTAGAAAGAGAATGACTGGTTGCCATCAGTGTGGAGGCCAGAGCCTGAAATGATCTCTGTAGACCCGCCAGTGCACTGTGAATGCCCTCCAGGAATGCATTGCTCTGTTGGATTTGAGTTGCAGGTCCCTGGATGGCAGTCATGATGGTCGACTGATCCACAGAGATTGACCTCAGGAGGACAATACCCTTCTCCCTGAGGGCAGCAGGGCTAACTGGGGCAGAGGTGCCTGTGGTGAAGGAGATGCCCACCCTCTTGAATGTGCGTGAATGGTCAACAGGGTGGGGAGCTACAGGGAGGGCAGTGATTGAAAGGCGGTGGCGGACAGAGATGGTACTGGGGCAGTCCCCGATGGGTCCACCACCACTAGGGAATGGACACTAGAGGAGGATTCCAAAGAAGATGTACTGGATCTAGTCTCCCCCGTGGCACTACCCTTGCCCTCCAGGCCACTGGGTCCCTTGCTGTCTGTGTTCTCATGACTGGAGGTCCCATGGCCAGAAGCTTCCCCACTCAGCTGTGCCCCATGTCCTTCGCCTGCTGGTGCTGATGCTAAAAATCAGAAAGTCAGGTATGGTCATCACATTCAGAAGATACAATTTCCATCATACAGTGCACATATGTCACATTACATCCTGGTCACCAAATACTCCCAGGTAGTGCCAGTAAAGTGTCAACATCATGTCACTACAAAATGTGATGTATGTCCCTCAATATGCACATTGTCAAACATCAGCTAAGTTACCGAACTGACAACTATGATACCATGAATGAAATAGTCCGATCAAACTAACCATACCATTACAAGGTGACTTTGCCACATTATACAGGTTCCTTATCTACAACAACATGGCTAAGCACCAATAAAGCAATGGTTTGGGAAAGTGAAATTTCCTAACACTGATCATCAACACATACTCACACATACAAATATTCTAACCTGATATCCTGTACCAGGCTATGACACCTGTTGTAAAGTAAAGGCAAGCAGGCCTGGTGTAGACAAACCAAACCTAGTACATTTCACATACTTATGACCATACACATAGGACACATGCAAACCAGTAAGACCTCAGATTACCATACATTGCAAGTAAAGGTAAAGGGGTCAGAACACATGTCTCACACACATGCATCAATAATGATGTATGAAGGATTGAAAAAACAATGTGGACCAAGTCATCTAGATCATTGGTCTTCAGATGGCTAACATCATCAGTCAAGTAAGGGGCACGTTGGTTCTGACCTATGTCCCACACACAACCACAAGATGTCAAAAAGAGTGTACCAGAAATATGGGAAACCAAACTGTGCTGTGCTGTCAGATCTACTTATTCGTGCAATTAGTCCATCTTTGGGCAACTGACTGAGTGGGTACATAACTACACACACATCAGATATGTCAAGCCCTACAACTGTCTGTGGAGGATTCTGTTGGCCAAGGCACATGTGTTGCTAACATGACAGGTACACCTACCATGGTGCAAGCCTCAAGCCCAGATACAATTATATCACTACTCACATGTGTTTGTGAGCTACCAGACCAGTACTACATAGGTATCAATTCCAACATTAGGCTCCCAAACAGCCAGGACTTGTTTGCCACATCCTTCATAGCAAATGCAACTATACATCACTATTTGCACTGTTGTGTATTCCCTGATCCTTTCAAATGATACATGATGTTGATACATATCTATCAAGTATGTACATGTGAAGAGGCTACCATTGCCTATGTGTAATGCCTGCAACAGTATGCCCAAGGACAATGCTATGTGGCCGCTTTCCACTCACAGAACATTAGTAAGGTTGCAACATTCCTAGCTTCTGATATCAATATATGTATGCCCATAGAAATGTTGGAACACATAAAGGGTATCCAACATGCATGTTGTCTACTCTGATGAGGCATCACAAAAGTCTATGTACATCCTTCACTTATCAAGGGGCAATACCTTGTAACAGGTGTGAAGATGTTAACCATATAGGTCATGTGACATGTCAGATGGACATCACAGCCTCACATGCTGCTGTTGCCTATCAGAAAACATTAGAAAACTAGTGATGAATAGCATATGTCTGACTCTGTGTTGCACATCAACAGTAATATTGAGACATTGCACAGGACAGAGTTCATGGACCTACACATCTTATCACCATTACATTGGGGGGATTTACCTGTTGGTGGGTATCTACAAACACCAATGCTGAAAATGCTGGTACACATATGACACAGTACTGAGGGAACAATATAGTTGAGTAACATTCCTCTAAGTTAATTTATATATGCACACGTGTCTGCCATAGATGGCCATGGTACATCTATGTGTACACAGGAAATCTGTGACACTTGCCACATTGTCAGAGCCAACATCTAGTTCCCTCGCTCAATCACCTAGTACAAGAACATGACTTAGATCTGTACTTACCCTCTTGTGGCTGATGTGCTGCCTTCAAACACCCATTCAACTCAGGGTAGGCCACTGCCAAAATGAGGGCTAATAGTTGGGTCAGTGTCCGATGGGCACCCCATCCTCATTGGGAGGAAACCCTAGCTGGGCCTCTGCGGTCTTCTGGGCCCAGCGTCTCAGGTCCTTCCACCTCTTCCGGCAGTAGGCACTCCACCAGCTGTGGACCTCCAGGGTCCACACTTTCTTGGCAATGGCACAGCAAATCCCCTTTTTCTGATGAGTGTTGACCTGCATGGATGAAATATATAGAAAAGTATGTCATATCCACATGTACCATACTACAACAGGAAGGGTTAGCATTAGTTGGTACAACAAGCCAAACACAGACTGTCATTAACACCCCCTTGTTAGACCTGGCATCCTTGGGGTGGTCTCCCCAGTCTTTTTTGCCTCTGCTTCCTAAGTTTTGACTGTGTGCTGGACTCTGTTTTTGCTGTTTTTAGTACTCTGGGCACTTTATCACTGCTGACTAGTGCTAAAGTGCAAGTGATACTGTGTAAAGTGTATGTGTAATTGGCTTTTCCATAATTGACATATTTGATTTACTAGTATGTCCCTAGAAAGGGTGCTAGAGGTGCCCAGGGCCTGTAAATCAAATGCTAATAGTGGGCTTGTAGCACTGGTTGAGCCACCCACATTAGTATCCCTATAAACATTGCTCCGACCTGCCACTGCAGTGTTGTGTGTGCAGTTTTAAACTGCCAATTCGACCTGGCAAGTGTACCTATTTGCGAGGCCAAGACCTTCCCTTTTTATACATGTAAGGACTATGTTGTACATTCCTGCTTGAAGAAGAATCTCCAAGGGCTTGAGCTGACCTTGTCTCCTGTTTTGAAGTCTCAGGGCCATCAAAGACTTCCTGTGCCAGCACCTGGACTCTCTGCTGAGACTCCTGCCCTGCCAAGTGGTGCCCTATGTAGTTCCTGGGCCCAGAACGCTGTGTGGGAAAAAGTTTGATGCACCATCTGCAACATGGCTATAAATCAACGCTCCAACTGCATCGCGGCTGGGAGATCAACGCATCGCGGCTGGAGAAACGATGCAACACCGCTTGTGGCTGCTGATAACGATAGAAACCCCATGTAGCGTGGTTTTCTAACACCGTGCGACCGGTTTCACATGCATCATCCCTAGGTATCATAGTCATCGTGAATCTGTGCGGATCCAAGTTGCCCTCTCCGGAAATCAACGCATTGCTCTCTTGCGAGGGAGAAAAACGACGCATCCCCTACCCGACCGGAGAAGAAATGACGCACAGACTCACTTTTGAGTAAGGAATCGAAGTATCCCTGACTTTTCCGATGCACACTAGCCAGTGCAGCTTTATTTTTTATGCAAACCAGGTACTTTTTGTAAAATCAATCATTCCATTGTTTTCTATTGGGTAAGACTCTTATTCTTTTGAAAATCCATATCTTGACTGGTGTTTGTTGGATTTTTGTTGTTTTGGTCTTGTTTGATTTACATAAATATTGCCTATTTTTCTAAACTGGTGTCGTTTTTTCACTGTAATACTTTGTGTGCTGGTACAAATACCTTACACATTGCTTCTGGGATAAGCCTTTCTGCTCGTGCCAATCTACCAACGTGGTGTCCGGGGGTTAACCAGGTGTGTTTCTCCTTTGCCCTGACTAGAGTGAGGGTCCTTGCTGGACAGGGGATACCTTGACTGCCAAACAAATACCCCATTCCTAACACCCTTCCATGGATAGATGAGCATATTCAGTCAGGCCAGACATGCATCTCCTGCACTAGCTGTCATGTCATCACATATGACTTACCTTCATCTCTGGTGCACAAGGAGCTGTCCATACAGTCATATGACCTCCTCCACCAGCTTCTCAAGCTCCTTGAGTGAGAAGGCAGGGGCCTATAACCTTTAGGACATGGCATGATTGCTCCCAGAGGCAGTCCACAGCAGCTCAAGTCATGGAGGTCTTGCTGGCAGCAGTATCAGGAGTCAAGTGAGAGATGAAGTAGGAAATGGCGGTCACATCTGCCACGTAAGACACCCTGACCACCGGCAGACATCGCCATTGGCCCAAGACCGCCAATGGCCTCAGCGCTTTCCAATGGCAATATCCACCATGGTAGTATCTGCCGACCTCTATGACGACTTCCATTGGTGGACTTAGGTCATTTCCTGATGTCCAGTGCTGTAGGTCAGGCAGCTGCCATTTCAAAGGCCTTAGACAGAAAAGTTAATATTGAGATGTGTCACGGGGTCTGAAACATAACTACACCATGGTTTTCAGTGCTGGGTATGAGCAATTATATTTCTGAAATCCGATTCAAATACATTTTGTGATATTCATGGGATGAAAGTTAAGTTTCATTGGTGGCATTGTCTGCACCCTCATGGCAATTGGTTAGATGGTATTGTGTCCATAATATGTGAAACATGGTAAGAATGTCATTGTCACTGAGACTTTCAGTGACATTCTTATCCATTTCTAAGTCACAATCGAGGAAGGGGGTGACATTGCAGCAAAAAGCTATTAATTCCCTAGGTATGTCTATGTTACTATTTCAAATGGCATTCCAAGCATAATGTGTGACATATGTATTTTCACACTTACAATGGACACAATGACTGATAGACATACCTTCTTTTTCCCCTTCATTTAGTTACCCTGGAATGAGAAGAGTAAGACAACCCCCAGTGTACTGTCCACTAGCAGACTATGGAGGATCAACATATCATCCAGATCTTCCACCTTGATAGGCAGACAATCATGGATCTCTGTCGTCAGTTGGAGCCTAATCTAATGCCTGCCATTCGTCATCCCAATAAAATTCCACCATTGTACAAGTCATGTCAGTGCTGCACTTCCTCGCCACAGGCTCCTTTCAAAATAATGTGGCCCTAACTGCAGGGATGTCACAGCCTACGATCAGTTTGGTCTTGAAGGATGTCCTCTCAGCCCTGTTGAAACACCTGGATAGCTACATCCAATTTCCACAGCGTGAGGATTTGGCAAATGTGAAAGCAGTTTTTTATGCTTTGGCACACATCCCACATGTGGGGGGGGAGCCATTGATGGTGCCCATGTAGCCTTCGTTCCCCCAACTGGCAATGAACAGGTGTATCGGAACAGGAAGAACTTCTACTCCATAAATGTCCAAGGAGTCTGTTTGGTGGACCTCTATGTTTCCCAAGTATGTGCAAAGTACCTGGGTTCGGTTCATGATGCCTTCATCATGCAGAATAGCAATATCCCTCAGCTGATGACATGACAGTTCACAGAGAGGACCTGGCTGGTTGGGAAGTCTCATAGGTGATAAGTGTCAGTATCTAATGTCTGCTGCCGAATGTAGGATGTCTAATACTGATGTTTGCACACATGTAATAGTTCCTTACAGGGGATTCTGTCTATCCAAATCATTGCTGATTGTTTACACAAGTGAGGTACCCAACTATGCTAGGGGAAGTTTGCTTCAATGAGGACCTCGGTAAGACAAGGCGTGTCGTGGAGCGGACATTCGGGCTCCTAAAGGCTAGATTTCATTGCATTAATAACTCAAGTGGAGCCTTCCTCTACTCACCCACCAAAGTGTGTCAAATCATTGTTGTCTGCTGCATGCTCCACAACCTTGCCCTGAAACGTCAGATCTCATATATACCAGATAAGGGGAGCCAGCAGTTCCAGCAGGTTGAATGCAGAATTGCCAAGGAGGATAGTGATGAGGATGAAGGTGGAGACCGCTGTGCAAATGTCACACATCAGTACTTCAGCTGACTGTCAGTATGTGTGATTCAGTAAATTACTTGACTCTGTGGGTATTTGGGGGGCTTAGAGATGATTATGAAGGGTCTTTGTATGACCATCAGACAGCTCAATATCAGCAGGACATAGCTCAGGTGTGCATGCATAATTGTACATGGAGCTGTGACTATTGTGAAGATCTCTTTTGTAACTGTTTGTCACACAGCACACTCAGTGTAACTATTGTATATAGGACATGTATTTATGGGTCTTTATTGCTATTACCTGCCTATACCTTTTGTATTGCATTTGCACTTTGCATATTTCTTCACAAGGTCATCCTCATGTGGTCAAACCTGAATTGTGTCACAGGCAGGTGGGATTTGCAGGTTTGACATGTGCAGTGAACATGGATTGATCCAGGTACTGTATGGCAACATATCTGTGGTGTCTGAGTTCCATGCCCAGACTGTCAGGACAGAGGGGTGGTAGTGTACTGTTCCACACAATAGACCTGTGTGCCAAGTTGTCTGGTTCTAATGGTGTACTAAGTGTGGTCTTGTGTCTCTGACACATGTCATCCTGTGTAATCCATCACCTCAAACTTCACATTGGTTTGATGATGATACTATTTGAATTGTATGTAGCTGATTACAGGCCACTGTGGATGCATGGCAAGAAGACTAACATAGGTGAATAGCGTGCCTACAGATGCCTGAGCATGGTAAGTGGAAGGTTCTATTGCTGGGGATAGTAGTACTGACCTCTGTCAGTAATATGGGGCATGTTCATTTGGGAGGTATAGTATGGGTAGCTGATGATCCATTGAACCAATCTGTTTGCCTATTTGGATAGACAAACACTGACATGTCCCTAATGTCAGTAGTCTGTGGGGTGCCTGTTATTCACACCTATGCTGAAGCTTTACATTGTGATGTTATGATCCTATGTGCTGGAAAGTGCACTAAATGGGAATAGGAGTGTGTCCATTTCGACAATTATACATATATCAGATACATCAGACCTAGATTCAACAGTACATGTGAAATGGGACTCAACTGATTTGGAACATATGTGAATATAATGTGTATGCAACAGTTTTCACAGTTAGCAGCTTAATGTAGATAAGAAATGACTCTCAAGCATGATATGTGTTTTATTTGTGTTTATTTACAAGTGCACAGGTAAGTATAAGGATTGGGATGAAATCATGAAGTGCAAACAATGAAGGGTTAAGTCATGGTGGATGTAATCATCAGGGTAGCTGCAACAATATTTGGAGTCTCAAGTCCAGTGTCCTTATGCCTTTGGAAAATGGGGAGTAGTGGAATAACAGGGTGTATTTGTCACACACAATGGGAACCAATGTGTAGAGGACCACTTCCTGACAGTGGTTGAGGTCTTGGCATCTGCTCCTCCTGGATGTTTAGGTGGACGTTCACATTTGAGGGGTGTTCTTCAGCTATAGAGGCAGGGGTGCCTGAGGCATGTCCATTCCACTGGCTGCCACAGATGAAGAGGGGCCTGATGGAACATGGCCAATGGCAGGGTTCTGCTGTAGTGGACATAAACTACTTAAGGTGGCATTGATGTCTCTTTGCACCCCTGTTAGGGAGGCCATGTTGGCATTGTGGGCTTACTACTTTTGCATGACTTCCTGGTGGTTGTCCCTCTGCAACTGCTATATCTCCCCCATCATGGCAAGTACCTGGCTCTTCACGACTTGGGACTGCTGGTCGCCTCCCAAGGCTTGGGATATGGTGTCCTGGCCAGTTGTATCCCTAGCAGCCTCAATCCGCTGGCCCACACCATCCTTCCCATGCATCCTTCCCCAACGTGCCTGTACCCCTGGCACAGTTTGCCCACTCCCACTGGTGCCTGGTCCTTCATTGTGTGGGTTCTCCATTGGTGACTCCAGTACCTGTACTCGGGGGCACATGATGGTGTTTACTGTCCTTGGGACACAGGTTTGGGGGGGAATGGTTGCCCGGGATGCCGAAGCAACAAAGCTGGGAGAAGCAGTTGTTGGCAGGGTGAGGCTGACAGGTGTAGACTGTCTGGGTATCCCAGATGGGTCAGAGTTGTCCTCATTGTCCTCACATCCTAGGAGGTTGTCCTCACTGAGGTCTTCATCCAGGGGGGAGGTGGCTGTCTCAGGTGTTCTCTCCATGGTCACAATGGGTAGGTGACCTGTGAAAGAAGTGGGACAGACTGTTACAGATTGTAATGAAACAGGTGTTATCATAATTGGACATGCTTTGAGCCATGTATAGAAAGGCTTTACTTGATCTCCTGATATGACAGTGACACCTGCTTTCTAATATGAGGTACACCTATATGGGATATCATATCTTGTCTGCTGTGTAGCTTAATATTGTTCATGTTACCTCCCAGTTGGCAGTAGTTGTGTATTGAGTCACCAGACAGCTGATGAATGTAATTGTACATTGACTTGTCCATCAGCTGCGGAGGGACCATTTTACCTAGCCATATATATCTGGTTACACGTAGTACAGCACACTGCCGATATGTGTTTTCCTTCCAGGTGGGTATGTGTCAATGGGTGATGGGAGGTAAAAAGGCCATTTTAGCAGAGGGCACATCAGTAGCTGTGTGTTGGTGGTATTGTACTGGTAGATGACCATAGCACTGCTGTAATTGCCCTAGAATGTGAAATTGCGGATCATTGAGGTGGGTTGAGTCAATTGTATAGTTGACATGCAAGTCTACTTTCATTGCGGAACACTGTTCTGGTTTTCTTAATGGTAGGACAGTGCCTGCTGGGAGTTGTAGTGCTGTCAGTCTCTGTACTGCCCACACCATACACAGACACTGTGCCCCAGGTGAGTTTTGTTTTTGTCATTTGGTGCGGCAGAGAGGGGCATATGGACAGTTGAACACAGTTGAGGGTGTTGGCTGTTAAGATGTAAAAAAGGGATCAGTGAGCATGCAAGACAGACTTTTGGGTGACATTTCCAGCATTGTGACTTACCCGACACCACTTCCCCCTCGTGTCCCACCCTCAGGATGTAGGATGTCCAAGACCTTCTCCTCCCATTATATAAACATTGGGGGAGGAAGCGAGGGCCCACTACCAGTCTTGCGAACCACCAGATGAAGCCTGGCAGCCATCGAACGACCTTCTCCTGAGGTCATTCCACCTCTTCCTGATAGCCTTCTTTATGCGTGGATAGCTAGCTACAGAATTCACCCTGTCAACTATGTTTTGCCACATCTCCATTTTCCTGGCAATTAAGGTTTGTTGGACTTGTGCTTCAAAAAGCTGTGGCTCTACTTTAATGGTTTTGTCCACCATGACCCTCAACTCATCGTCTGTGCAGTGGGGATGCTTTTGTAGGGCCATGGTAGTGGTGGACGACATGAAAATGTATTTAAACGGGTAATGAGGTGTGGGTGCTGTGTTGTGAGTGGGTGACGGGTGATTTGTGACATGTGGCAATGATTGGTATGATAAGTTCGATGTGAAGGTGTGGGATGGGTAGGATTTGGCATGGTGAGGGGTGCCTAGTCTATGGTTCCTAAATTTGGTGTGTGGCCTCTGTCTAGCTGTGTATGGCATTTGTGATGCAAAGGATTGTGGGGTGTGAAGGGGTGTGCAGTTTGTAGGTGTACCGGGTGTGTGGATGTGTGTCAGGTGTATGGAATTCAAACTATCCAATGTGGTGTAGTGTATTATTGTGTAGACCGCCGACCGCTGCGGTTTGCACCGCCATGGTTTTCTGCCATGGGAGTACCGCTATTGTGATTTGTGGGTCATAATTGGTTTGGAGGATTTTTGACGGGCTGGCGGTGCTGGTGGTGGAACTGCCTTTTTCCCACCCTCCAGAGTCCTGGTAGTGTCGGAATTTTGGCGGGGTTTCAGCGGTCCTGCATGTGTAACTCGTAATACAATGGTCTATATGACTGCCCACATGGCGGTCTTTTGGCGTATGCCACCGCAGTGGTCTTACAGTCAAGCCACCAAACTCGTAATTAGGCCCTAAGGCATAAAAGTGTACTACAGTGAAGAAAAAATAAACAAGACAAAAAAGATAGATTTTTTTTTTAATAAACTGTGCAATAAATAACTTACTGTGCAATTATTCGTTGTCAACCCAGAATTGAAAAGGGGTAAAACATGCCTTTTCTATCTTTTGCTCAAAAATGTCCTCTCTGCTTACCCAGGATCCTTCCTTCATTCATCTAAAATATGTCACTAACACAGTTACGCTATAGAGTTCTTGATGGCCTAGAACATTTTCAGGTTATTCAAAATGGTTTGTGCATATCAACTACTGATTACCACTTTTTCCCTTTCTAGTGTCAGTCCTTACATAAATGAAGTGGGTCCACTTTGCCCACTCACTACATGACCAACTAAGCACTGAAAAAAACTCCATCCTATCCTCTGACTTTATCCTCAGGGTGTATCCAACCTGAAGGGATCATAAAAGGTATCCCCTAGAATTTTGAGATCTTTAGCTGAACCCATTTTTGTTAGTCATAGGACTCTGCAAACGTTACTCCTGCTGAATGATGGTAAAATGCTTGTGCTCTCCAGTTTTGACATTTTACATTTTGAATACATCAAAAAGGCATGTTTAGTGTACTTATAAGTCCCTACTATATGGTATCACAAGTACCTATGGCTTGTGAATTAGTAGTGGGCTGCAGCATTCATTGGGCCATCCACTAAAGTAGCACTGTGAAATACATCTCCACCCCTGCCCTTGCAAAGCGTATGTAGTTTTAAACTGCCAATTCAACCTGGCAAAATAAAACCTTTCACCTAGCCTAATCCTTTCCTTTTAACATGTATAAGTCATCCCTACGGAAGGTAAACGTAGGACATGTATATTTAATGGTTTAAATGTTTTGACAGTGAAAAATCTCCAAAGTTGTTCACTGTAGCAAGGCTGGCTCCACACAGACTAACACTGGTTTACCCTATTACCCTTAATAAAAGCTATATTCAGTTTGGAAGCAACTAGAAAAATATTTCAAAGACTCCTTTTAATAACAATTTAAAATCCAACCTAATGATCAAGTTGGATTTTAATTTAGTTTTTTGGGAAATTACACTTTTAGAAGTTGTCATTTTCCTGAAAAAACCTAAACCCACCTTACTGTTTGTGTCTAGGAGTTACCTAACCCCTGCTGACTCCCTGGAAGGAGATTTGTGTTGCTCCCAGACAGTGGACAAAGGGCCTCGGTGTGGGGTTTCCTGACATGATGGCTAAAGAGGAGTTCTTCCCCTGCCCTGATCACACTTCAAAGGGGCCTGCCCTGGCAAGAAAAAGAAGAACCTGCCACAAGGCCTGCCCCTGCCTTTGTTTCACTAGTCATGTTGGAGCCAAACCCCAATGAAATGGGGGAACTGACTAGAACCAGTTTGGGAGCTAGACAAAGTATGGCCCCCCACCCACAGGCTGGCACTGGACCTAAAAGTAACATCCCCAGAACCTGAAATCAGAACAATCCTGGCCATGTGTAGACTCAGAAGAAAGACTACCCTGCTGTCTGAAAACTGAAGGAAATCTTGAAGCTGCTTTCTTTGAGCCTACTATCCCATAAGTGATTCTAAGGACCAGTCAATTGACCTCGTATGTGCACTACAGAGACACAACAAATTTCCAGAAGCCTTCCCTGCTTACCTGTTGACCAGACCCCACTGGACCTGACACAGTACCATCTGCTGGTCTCCATGCAGTGAGTCCTGACCCCTAAGTGTAGTCCTTGAGGTCCTGGGATCTTTAGCAGAGTCAAAGCGATTCTCCCTGCCAAATTGAAGCTTTCACCGGATCAGATGCAGAGTGGCACAAAGCCCCACAGAGCAGCACCGCACAGCCCCACACTGGTCAGAAGGTAAAACTTCCAGCATGAAGAATTTTGTTCTTTATTAGGTCTGTGCTCCATTGCAGTCAACCTGAAAGTTTGACTATTTCCCACTCTCACTGTTAGAAATGAGGTCTCTAGTTAGCAGTCGGCTTGCACCCTGTCCAAATAGGGACCCTCACTCTAACAGGGAGCTACCCAGCACAGACAACCCCTGCTCACCCCCTTGGTCGCTTGGCACGAGCAGTCAGGCTTATCTCAGAAGCAATACAGTAAAGGACACCACACCAAAATAGGAAATATTTATCTGTGTAAAACAAGACAAAAATTAGAAAAATCCAACATACAGTAATAAAGACATGAATTTTACAAGAATTACTTAGAAAAAACAGTTATTTGAAGTCGATAGCTCAGTCTGGACCTATCATGGCGTCATGAACAACTAATACAACAGTTCAGCCTGGCCGCAGTGTCGCGGGTCAGCTACAGTGTCAGGAAGACCCGCAAACAGTACCTTGGAAATGTAGGACGTCATGATCCTCACAATGAGATCTGAAGTGCGGCATTGCTGGTGTCACAGGCGACGGTTACGGAGGTCGGTGCAGAGGTCGTCGGGCCGTTGAAGTCACACACGTTGCAGATTGAACTTCGGGCTGATGACGAAGTCAGGAGCTCTGGCACTGATGGTGTCGAGTTGTGGTATGAAGCGGGAGGGTGCGATGTGCGGTGTCCACCGGTCAAGGTGCAGGCAGCGGCTCAATGATGGTGTCTTGCAGCGCTGGTAAGACAAGGGCTGCGGTGTGAAGTGGGGCAGTGCAATATGTGGTGTCTCCAGGTCATGGTGCAGGCATGGGTGGCATTGTTGTTGAAGCTCTGTTGTTGGGAGGCCTAAGGTGGCGATGCACCGTGAGGTGGACTCCGTGCAGTGCCCACAAGTCACGGTACAGACAGGGGCATCTGTTGAAGACATTGGAGTCGATGGCACTGGCGTCGGAGGACCAGCGTTGTGGTGCAATGTGGGGCATGGCTTTGTGCAGCTTCCTCAGGTCATGTGCAGGCAGCGGGGTCGTTTACAGCATCACAGTGGTTTTCTTCTCTTGCAGCACAAAACACACAGTTACAAGTGCTGTAGGCAGATGAAGCTAAAGTATTTGATATCCCTGAGACTTCCAACAGGAGGCAAGCTCTACTTCAAGCCCTTGGAGAAACTTCACAAGAGAGGTCCAGTCTTTGTCCTCTTTAAGGCAGAAGAAGCAACTGCAGGCCAACCCAGCAAAGCACACACACCAAAGGGGCACTACTTCTCATCCAGATCTTCAGCTCTTTTCCTTGTGCATAAGATCCTGCCTTGCCCAGGCCAGGCCCCAGACATACTCCAGGGAGTTGGAGACTGCATTGTGTGAGGGCAGGCACATCCTTTTCAGTGTAAGTGTCAGCTCCTCCCTCCACTCTAGACCAGATGGCCCCTCAGGATATGCAGGCTACACCCCAGCTCCCTTGGTGTCACTGTCTAGGGGAGATTCACAAACAGCCCAAGCGTCAGTCTGACTTAGACATGGAATACACAAGTAGGCAGAGGCACAGAATGGTTAAGCAAGAAAATGCCCACTTTCTAAAAGTGGCATTTTCAAACTGACAGTCTAAAAAACAACTTTACCAAAAGATGTATTTTTAAATTTTGAGTTCAGAGACCCCAAACTCCAAATCTCTATCTGCTCCCAAAGGGAAACTACACTTAAAAGTTATTTAAAGGCAGGCCCCATGTTAACTTAAGAGAAATAGGCCTTGCAACAGTGAAAAACAAATTTGGCAATATTTCACTGTTAGGACATGTAAAAATACACCAGTATATGTCCGACCTTTAACATGCACTGCACCCTGCCCATGGAGCTACCTAGGGCCTCCCTTACGGGTGCCTTACATGTACAGAAAGAGAACGTTTGGGCCTGGCAAGTGGGTACACTTGCCAGGTCGAATTGGCAGTTTAAAACTGCACACACAGACATTGCAGTGTCAGATCTGAGCCATGTTTACAGGGCTACTCATGTGGGTGGCACAATCAGTGGTGCTGCAGGCCCACTATTAGCATTTGAATTACAGTCTCTGGGCACACATAGTGCACTTTGGTAGGGACTTGTTAGGAATCAAATTTGCCAAACATAGATAAACCAATCAGCATAGGGAGCACTTGCACTTTCGCACTGATCTGCAGCGGTGAGGTGCACAGAGGCAATAAACCAGCAAAAACAAATCAGAAAAAAAGGAAGAAGAGGGCAAAAAGTTTGGGGATAACCCTGGGCCATTTCCAACACTCACACAGCCATATACCTACAGTTGGTGCTTTGCACCTCAAAGGACTATATTTATCTACAATTGTAAAACTCCATATCCCTTGTTCTACCTATTGAATATTGGTTGTTTGAGCATCATTTTATGCATTAAGGTATTCTTTATTTTTCTTAATAATTTAAAGATTTTTATTGTGTTGTGTGTTTCAGTACATATCACTCTTTAAGTGATGTGTAAATAACGATTCTCCAAATTCAATGCCAAGAGAATCTGAAATTGTTAAAGACAGAGAGGCTAACAGCATGCATTATTCCTTTAATGCCACTCGATGCAGCGCTTGAAAGAAGTAAACATCATAAAAGAAACATTCCAGCAAAGGACATTCAATACCTATAATAAGTCCATGAGGCCAACAAACTGCCTCATTCAAATGCTGATGATAAGTGTCCTGCTAGGCTATGTTATCTTTAACTTTTTTGTCTGTTACGTTAGATAAGTTTCTCATGCGGCTCCCAATTTAAGGTACCCACTCTCTTAGGAGCGTTATCTTTGTTTTCGTTCACTTAAAATGTTAGGTATGACTTAAGCATTGGTCGATTTTGTTAACGTCAGATTTATTAGTGGTGAATTCTGTTGTTGCTACGCTCAGTATCTGAGCCAGTGTATCTCTTAGAAGCTGTGCGACCCCACTCTGGTTGTCCAGGAGCCCGATCCACCGATCTGACACTGCCTTCACACGTTGCTTCAAAGTTAAAGCCTGAATAATTTGTGAAAAGCTTCCAGCAGTTTAGGAGCAGATTTAGTAAGTGACTTTTATGATTCACCATTTCAAGTACTGTGATTATTATTTGTGGTGGGTTCTCACCCCCTCAACTAATACTCTTGTGTCTTACAAGTCTCATACTCCTCCTTTTCTTTTGTCTGCATTTCTGTAGACTGCATAATGGTTATGGCAGGGCATGTTTTCCCTAGCTTCATTTCTCTGAGGCCTCAAGTGAATGTGGCAGGGAGCAAGGCTTCTCTGTGTTATGGTCAGGATATGTTCTTCCTGCTTTATTTCATTCTTACCTCCTTTGCATATGTCTACTCCTGGATGGGTTTGTGCTGGGAACTGGTTTACCACCCTAGCAGGCTCTTCTTCAGTTTCTCCTGTTCTCAAAGGTTTTCTGATGGGAGATGATATGAGGTGGTTGGCAGTGTTTCATTAGTGCTTTCCCAGGTTTGGTGCTTTGCAGAGGAGCATTCATTAAAAGGTGACTGCTTGAGGTTTCTAGCTGAAACCTTCTTGCTATTCTGCTGTGCCTCATGTGCACTCAGAGGGTGAACAGGACCTGAACAGAAGAGATGCATTGAACAGGACCTACGCTCATTCACTGATCTACACTACTGTTACATAAGGCCTATCCTTCTTCTTTCTTTTGTCCACTGTTGGGGATCAGGGACTTTGCTGTGTTTCTTTATTGGTGGCTGGGCCCCACTGGCTGTTGCACAGGTACAGCCTGGCAGATGTCATGAAACTGAAATGTTCCCCCTTAAATTAATAATTAGGGGGGCATATTCACAAACTGCATTTTGTTGTACATTTAGTAGAATTACAGTAGTATTCCTAGTGTATAGCAAAATGCTATTCATGTATCTACTTGCGGAGGTTCCGCCTTGGTCTCTCCTGTCTTTTTTTGTGCAGAGATCTTCACCCAGACTGAAAGGCCCTGCAAACATAGGTGTGAGTTTTAGTAGTAAATCTAGAGGGACAGAGGGAAGTGTCTGGCCAATGGGGAATACTTATTAAAAAACAAGGAGGGGTTAAGGAAGGAGTATGTGGGAGTTGAATGAAGAGTAGGGACATGCACATCCCTACAAAAGAGTAAGCACATTCTTATTCACAAATTTCAATTTTAAAGTTACTACTGTCAAAAAGGACCCAAAACAGTTGTAAAGGAACTCCAGCTCGGAGTAAGTCGAGCGCCACCAATGGCCATCCATTGGTCCTGTAACTACCTTCATAGAAAATAACAGAGATTGGGACCTAAAATGAAATCCTGAATGACCTACTGTTAAATTTAATTATTTCAACTAGCTTAAAAAAAAATATACATTTAATCTAATGATTAAAGGATTATCTAAAAATAAAACATATTTTTAATTTATTGTGACATATTTCAACAACCTTTTTAAATTGAAAAATAAATGCAAATTATTTTTGTAAATAAAATAGAACTAAAAAATGTTAAATGATTATATGCATTATTTTTAATATTTGTATAAATAATAAAATGCCTGTTTTACTTTAGGTGGGAATTTAATTATGTAACCTAAACATCAGAAAAATATTTATAATTTCCAATATTAAAAATTATTAATTTTAATTTTAAATTATTAACGTTGTAACATTGCTCTAAAAATTAAAATAAATATATACAATTATCTAAGAGAGTTTTACCATTTTGCCTATACTTAACCACCTGGTGATCTCCTTCCAAGTGGCAGAGAGCTCAACCTTTAAGTAAAAAGTTACATGTGATAACTTTAAGTTATTAACTCACTTTTTAACTAATTATTAAATTATTGTAAATATATTAAATTGAATACAAACTAATGTTTGCAGAAATATTAAACAAATGTCACGCAAAGTGTTGCATTTATTTATTATGCAGTGATTAATTGAAATTCCTTTATTTCGATTATAAAAAATTAACATAAAAGTACAAAACATTACAATTTACATAATTCATATGATGAACATTCAGACATGTTAAAAAAAAAACTTAAAATGTTAAAAAAGAAACAAGGCCATAACCCGACCATAGGTTCTTAAATAAAAACTCATATACTCTATCTAGAGAAGCCATAAAAATATAAGGCCCAAAGTTCATAATCTTGTTCCAACGCAAAGCATTTTTTTATAAAGTTAGAAACTGCTGCTGAACCATGGGATCAATCAGCAGTTGTAAAAATAAGAATGCTGGGTAATATTGGTAAAAGTCATTGGTTTTAAGAATGAGCAGAAAAAAACTTCTTCTAAGAGATTCATAAAAATTACAGAACAAGACCAAGTGTTCTAACGTCTGGAGCGAAGCGTTGTCACATGGGCAAATTTTTATCACTGGTGGCTCATATTGGCCAGGCGGGAAGCATAAGTTGCAACGGATGGAACCTAGTCTGAACCTGGTGAGAAGGACTCATTCCCATGGGTTTCTGACAAAGGAAAGATAGGGTTCTGGGCCAAGAGTAGTATTTAAAATCATCATGACCTTGGCTGACTTACTACCCAAGGCTGCATTTTCTCTACTTTCACTGAGCTGAGTTAATAGCAGATCCTTCACGGTCCCTTTGTCAGCCCATTTCAAAACTTCAGGATTAAAAAATAATTCTGGATGCTCCGCTGATATAGCTAAAGATCTAATATAGTTAAGCCATGGGTTTTAAGGTTTAAGTCAAAGCTGAGGCAGTCCTTAATGACTTCCCTGTTAAAAGATGCCATTTCCCCACTCCAGACAGATATCCACAACAACATAGGTGTAATTTTGGCATAATCTTCCGCAAAGACCAGACCCAACTCCTCATGCATAAACCGGCTTGAACTAGCCGGGCGCACCCCTAATAGCTTTCTGCAAAAACTGTTTTCTTCACGCTGAATAGATATACATTTGGAGTACCCCCATATTCCAGCGCCATATAATAGTACAGGTAAACATTTCATCTTGTAGATCTGCAGCAATGGTAAAAACAGCCTTGCTCCCAACTAAACGAGAAAATCTAAAGAGCACCCCATATTACTGGTCAAAGCACATACAGCAGTTTGTGAGACAATTGGTCCACATACAGTGCTCATCAAAGGTGACACCCAGATATGAGAATAAGGTTACCCATGTTATCACCTGATCCTTAATTAAGATTGGTCTAAATTTTGGATTCCACGTCACACATACCATAAAATGTGTCTTAGAAGTGTTAACATCCAGTTGCATGTCGCCCATAAAACCAACAAACAGATTCACCAGAACTTCAAGACCATTCAGTGTGTGAGAAAGGATTACAGCGGCATATAATAAAGAGGAGACAGGATTATTTTTTACTTAAAAAAAATCTTTGCCATGGGTAACTAGATGTGAATTCAGGCCATTGATATATAATAAAAATTGGATTGGTGCCATAACTCACCCCTGCCTGACTCACCTCGCTAGTTTAAAGACATTAGAGCATTCCCCTGACCTTCCAAATCTAACGAAGGCGTTAACATCTTGGTGGAGCTCCCGAAGGAAATTTACCAAAGGTTTGGGCAGCCCAAGACCTTCCAGGACTGACCGTAGCTTTGATCAAACAACCCTATCAAAGGCACAGCTCAGGTCCATAAAGCCAGGTAGACAGCGCCCTTCTTGGCTATCAGATATTTCCCCACCAATAGATTAAGATTAAGGGACTGTTCCATTGTCCATATGCCCTCTAAAACCATATTGGGACGGGCTGATAATATTATTTGCTTGGATCCATTCTTCAATACGAAGGAGGACAATGCATCTGACTATCTTAACTGTGAAGTCCAACAAAGAGATGGGGCAGTAGCACGCTGGGTCCTTTCTACACCTTTTGTTTTCAAAACTGCACTATTACAGCTGACTTCCATGAGCTAGGGATACTGGTTTGCGATGTAGCATAAAGAACATTTGTCAATAGCAGAGCCCACAGGGCAGCGTTTTCCTTATATGAGTCCATAGGGACGCCATCCAGGTCAGGGGCTTTATTCGAAGGGCTTCCCATGATGGCATCCTGAGCTTCCTCCAATTTGAATTCTGAGCACAACGGAAAGGGAAAAGCCACGTCCACCTCCACTAATTGTTCTACACTATCCAGTGAGTAGACCCTCTCAAAGTGGGCAACCCATTTTTGGGCGGGTATGGCGGTCCCTACAATGTCAGGGGAAGCTTGATAAGCAGGCTTCCTATTCACTATTATTATACATTAAAAGTTATAATAAATATATATAAACAGAATCAATTGACATCGATTTAAATGTTGTTGTTTAAACTTAGCATTATATTGATCTATCAATTTAAAATATTTTAACATTAAATATTATTTATTTCTAATACATATTTTTGGTTGTAGTATCTTTACACTTGTAAATGTGGCTCTACCCCCATTTTAGTGAGTGGTGGTGTATACGTCTACACCTCTGAATCACTTTACACTTGTAAATTTGTAAAGTTACGCAAAAGTATAAGAGTAAACTGATTTGCACACATTTACTCGTGTTTAAGTTTACATCTGTAAATAGGCCCCTATATGGTTCAGTAGACAGACTGGTGGGAGGGGTGGCTGCTTACCAAAACCTGTAGTAAGTGTCGCTCAGGAATATTTCTTATCCAAGGAAAAGCAAAGTGTGGAGATTTGCAGTTTTCAGCTTAGATTATACTCTAGAAATGATTTAGAACAAGTATTACAATTAGTCTTTGGAGGTCCCATGTGTACTAGTCATACAGATGTGAGGTTGGGATTGGGTGTACATCATTTGAATGATATTTTGATATTAATGTCCCTTTTATATTGGTTAATACATGGACTACCATAATGCTTTAATACACTGAAATAAGCATTAACAAAGATAATAGGCCTATCCTTGTCATGCATGCACTGTTTCTTTTGATTTTATCCAAACATATGCAATCTTTAAAAAAGGTAATTGGAAAACATAAAACACATACTAACATATAGGAGTAGCCCAGCAGCCCACCCAATCAATCCTGTCACTAAAGTGCACCCCTTTATAATCATCTGTGCACACATGAGCCATGAGCAGAACAAATGCAATTGCTCAACACAGCCAATGATTGAAGTGGGCTGAGCCACTCCCCATGATGTGTGCTGTGGTGGGTGGAAGCAAAATGTGCATGACACTTAAAGAGAGTCTGGGCTGAAAGTCCCTGTGCGTATGTATATATGTATGTTTATTGAAAACATAAGACTGGCCTACAGCTAAAGCTATGTTTAGGCCTTCAATAGAGAGCTGGTCACCATAATACCATGGATAAAATGTGTACTATTCTCTGATGCTTATTGGGTTGCAGTGATAACTCTTAAACACTAGATTCTACCACTGCTTATGCCCTAAAACTTTCTTCAATCATAGAATGAAGGAAAGAGGCCCACGTCTTTCTCTGAGAATACCTCCATTGTTCATATGGTTTGCAGCCAAGACCTATGATTTCTGTGTAAAGAACTCTGTCCTTCCAAAAATGGATCATCATCCAGCAGGTACAGAAGTATAAATGTTTCTTTAACTTCCAATTAAAGCATAATGGTAACTATTGATCACCTGAAAGAATCGATCTTACCTGTCAGATGCTAGTAGACCAAGGATCAATAAATATTCCGTGGACAAATAATAATCTGCTGTTTGCAATCACTACAAACGTAAATCAGTGTTTTTCCACTAGTGCAATTGAAAATTTATTATTGGTAAAACCATGGACCACTATATTTTAATTAATTAAGTATGCAGTTATGTTATGTGTCATAAAGGTCTGAAACAGAATGCTTCAAAACTGCTTAATATGTATATATAAATCTATAAGGACAATACTAAAATAGTTCATACAAATACCAAAAAGATATATTCCTGAAAATTTGTTCTGGAACAGTTAATATGGAGTCCAATAACTTTGTATAAATATAATGCATTGATCCATAACTTAGAGTCTAATGAAACTAAAAACCACAATATAAAAATAAACAGAGATGCAAATGTTCAGTTACTTGTAAAATAAGGTCTCAAGAGTGCACAATGGCTTCCCATATATCACCTAGCGACCCTACAAAAAATGCATATTTAAGAGATGGGCTGGGGAATTGTGTGAAAGAAGAAATAGGTATATTTATAAAGCACACAGTACTTGAGTGTGTCATGGCTCTAACAGAGCCAAACACAACAGCACAGACAGAGAAGCCAGAAAGAGGAAATGCCCTCAAAGACCGGAGAGAGAAAAGCCATGTCTTCAAATGCCTTCTAAACAAGTATTGGATTTCAAGTTCTGTAATATGATGTGCCAGTGTATTCCACAGTCTAGCATAAGAACAAAAATCTGCCACCCCTTCTGTCTCTACAAATTGTGTGCACTGCTACTAACTTGATATTTGCAGATTGCAGCAACCTTCTGGGTACATACCACTGAAATTTAGATCCAAGGAACCGAGGGCCAAAATTGAGACATGACTTATGTGCAATGCAATAGGTTTTAAACATAATTCTTTTCCTAATGGGACACCAGTGCAGGCCTGTCATCTCCTGAAACACTGAATTAAATTTTGGAATATCGAGAAAAAGTCAAACAGCAGCAATCTCGGTCACCGGCAATCTCTTGAGGAATGCTTTGTTAATGATCAGATGCAAAGCATTGCAATAGTCCAGCCGCAAGGCCAATAATGGAAGAACAAGAGCTTTACAGAGGTCCACGGGAATAAAAGGAAACATCTTTTTCAAAGATCTGTTAATATGAAAACAGGAGCTGGCAGTCTAACTCACTAGTTTATCACAGGTCCTCAAAAATCACCCCAATATTCTTGGCAGAGCTAACTGGAGATGGAGGGGGGGTGTGGTTCTAAAAATTCTGGACCCATGTAATTTACTTTGCCACAGCAGTACGATTTTAATATCAAAAGACCGATAATGACTAGTACACTAAGCATGAGCATTTTCGCTCAATTCCAGCAGCGTTTTCACCTCGAAATCGCCATTTTCGTCCTGCACTCGTGGCTCCCATTTTATACACGGCAGCCATTTTTAAAAGTTGCCCTCACATAGGCTTATAATACAGTCAGATTTGATTCCAAGGACACGTACACCTTGATTGACTTTTCTCTGACCTGGGCAAGCTGGAACCATTGCCTCAGGCCAAACCTGTTTGGTCAGTCCCTCTCCCAGTGGCCGAATCAGATAGCATCAAGGCACACCATGCCATAAAACCCTTATTATCGCTCACACACCCTGCCTAATCTTGCTCACACCTGCACCTGCTCTTTTCTTCTTCTTACTTTACGAGGGGGAGGTGCCCGTTTTTATTGGGGGTCCACACTTATCTGATGTAAAATACTAGGTCTTGCCGGGTAATTTATTATGGGTTGGATGACATGAAATATGAGGTTTCATCATGACACTGTTTTTTCCTTTGTAGTGAAAACATGTGAATGACCAACCAAAATGTCAAGAATGTTTGCCTGAAGCTTAAAAAACTGTATATAAGGAAACCTGACTTTGCATTGAAACACAGTCTCCTGAGAACATACAAACCGTGCTGTTGTACTTCTAGGACGCTTGCCACTTGGTTGCAGCCAATAAATTCGATCTTTGACTTCACCTAGAAGACTCTGAGTTTCTGTGGTCTGAATCAGGAAAGTACCCGAGGTCTTTGGGTGTACCCTGGCACTGCTGGGTTACCGGATCAGTACCGGTTCTGAAAAACCCAGTACCTCAGGGGCCAAAGGATTCAGACCACCACATTAAAGACCAAATAGAGTGGTGCGCGCCAAAACTAGAACCTCAATTTTGTCTGCATTAAGCTTTAGGCAGTTGTCCTTCATCCACTTGCGGATTTCCAACATACGTGCCCTAAACTTTGCATATAATCAGTGATGGGAACCATAATCTGGGAGTCATCATCATATGCTAAGACCTGACAAGGATTGAATAAATTTGGCTAAAGATAAGGCATACAGATTAAAAAGAACTGGACTCAATGAAGAGAGCTGAGAAAGTCCACATGGAGGACAAAATGGTTTGACTATATACTGGCCGCACCTAACAGTCTGAAGTCTAACAACCAAAAAAGACTCCAACAGACTAAGGGCCTGATTTAGATCTGTGCAGTAACAGTTCTGCCATCGATTTGTGATGGAAAACCCATCCGCCCGCCCGATTCAGCTGTTGGCAATCCCATTGGCAAAGGAGCGCACAAGTCCTGCTGACGCCACCAAGAGTCTTGAGCCACCTCAATGGCAACATTGGGAATAGGGGCTCAAGGTGGTACTCCAGCCATCTATATCACTGAGCGGCTTTGGATATGCCTTACTGGCAAGCCATCTGTGGCTGTCTGACCTAAACACCTAATTTGATGGATTGGAGGGAAACTGGGACACAAATCTACCTTTTTTCACCATTATACTTCTGTTTCTGACTGGACCTGGCCTTCTGTCACTGCTGTCACTGGACAACGGAAAAAACACAGCCTCCCCTATCGCTGGACTTAAAGGTAAGGAACCAGCATTGGCTGTGTACGTTGTGCGGTCACCACATATGAACTCACTGTACCACTGCAGTCATATACATGTCACTGTAATTTTTTTAATTACTGTGATATGCATATGTCAGGAGTGCATTTGTGTGGGACATGGATTGAGACGCACTTGTACATGACATTCAGATGAGCGGTTGGTCTTGTGTGTGAGTGTGTGTAGCTGAGTGTGTAGTTGGGTCGGTTATTGTGGTTGTGTTGCGGGTGGGTGCAGTGTCAATTAATATGTGTGTGTTGTATCATGGATGTATGGCAATGTGTGCTTTCAGCATTTACGTGTTCTATGGTGTTGAAATGGCTATGGATTATAGTTTGTATGTGGTGTGTTCTGTGGTGTGTTGTGTTGTGGGACACACATGGCTAATGTACAGTGTGTGTGCATGACTTACCCCTATTTCATTGTCACAGTCATTGTGTGACGTCCATTGGGTCCAGCAATGGTTTCCCTCTGATAACAATCCACCGCCAGTACTCCACCTACAGGACTGTGACATCTAAATAAGGTTGATGGGAACCCACAGGCCTGACGGCTAGGAAGAGCACTAAGTTTTCGCAGTCTGTGGCTCAGCTGCAATACATGTAATTGTGGCAGGAGGAACACTGTCGACTTGATTGTGTTTTCGGAACTGCCACCATGCTGGATTGGCAGTAGTAACACCTAGATCTAAATCAGCCCCTAAGTACTTTTGCTTTAATTACCAGCTGAGAGAGGCAAGATGTCAAAGTTGTGGGAGAAACCAAGTTGAAGGCAGTCGATAAGTCAAACATGACCAGTTTCACCGCCTCTCTACAGTACATCATAGATCTAATTTTGTCCACTACTACAACTAGAGCAGACTCTGTGCTATGCTTTCTAAAGCCTGCCTGAGATGGATTTAAAATCTCATGCTTGTCAAATACTCCATAAGACGTTTTACTAAGATCATAGCTGTAGCAAGCAGCAATGATATGGGCTGATCATTTTTAGAATCTTTGGGTTTGAGAAGGGGTGTCTTCAGTAGGGGGATGATTATTGCTTCTTTCCAGGAACTAAGAAAATGCCTCGCCTCTATAACAGAGCTACAAGTCAGAGTATGATAATTGGCCTGTAGGTCAAAGGCTGACTGAAGAATTTGGTAGGGTGCAGATCTAGTGGAGATCTGGATTAAATTCCAAGAAGAAGTTTATTAGCTTGTGCAATCAAGAGTGGGGGTAAGCATGAGAAATCAGTTGTACAAAAGTAAGACAAGACTTGAGAAACAATTGTCCCTGGTCAGACAGACAAGAAAATTCCCAATAAATGTTGAGAATCTTAGTTTAAAAAAAGGCCATCACATTGATCGTCTGCCAATATCTAAATCAGGCCCTTAAACTTTAGAATATAGTATTCCTCAAAAGTAGCTTATTAAAGACCTATGTCTCCTTTTTTCCTGCAGATGAAGTGTTAAGTGCTACTTGCATTCCTGCCTGCAGCAATTTTCACACCCAGCCTAAGTTTCTCTGGAAACCAAAGGGCAGTGGATTCATTTCTACAAGACCTGGGGCCGTATCATAGATGAGGTGCAATGTCCTTGTTTGCACTGGGCACACATTTTAAACGTGCCCCTGGGGCAAACAAGGAAAATGCGCTGTAGAAGGATGAATGTGCTGCCCCGAGGGCAGCTGCAAATTCATACTGCCCTGGGGACAGCACATACAAGTGAAAAATGGAACCGCTGCTTCAAAGTCGCTCCGTGTTTCACAGTGCAGGCAGGGACCCGTCTGCACTTTTAGGGGCTATTAGAGAGCAAGGGGATGTCTGGGTGAGTCCATGGGACCCTCTTTCCCCCCTCCAGAGGATTGCCACCCGGGGGAACACTGACAGTGCACCACCTTTTATGTGGTGCATTGTCACTGCTTCTCCTGACAGCGTTTTTGCCCCTGCACCAGCGTGTATGACATGGCACTGGCGCGAAGGCAAAGGGATTCTATCATTTGCATGGGGCCACGCCCCCATGCAAATGAGGGAACACCCTCTGATAATAGCGCTGGCACTTTATGCACGCCAGCACTATCTGTACGGCTACTCATAGGAAAAGAAAGGGGGGTCCAAAAACCACAATCTTCCTGTAGAAGAATGCCTTTTAATAATGCATGGCATGGGAGCTTCACCAGAGGACCTTGGACCCTAGTCCTCCATAGGAAAAACGTAATTCGAAAATAGGTGAGGTCACACTAAGTAAATACTGTTTGTTTCTCAAAATCAACTTGTCTTGAAACTTGTAACATTCATCAAGAAGGCTGTAATCAAAGTCAATGTTGCTCCAAATTAGAAAAGCAAACAACTGGCAGTAGAGATGTAGACAATCATAAATCCAGAAATGTGTGTGAAAACTAGGCCAGAAACAAACTGTATTTACTTAGTGGGACCTCACCTATTTTCGAATTACTATCTGTACGGCACAAGCGCCGGCCCCTTCTGTGATACCAAAGTGCTCCGATCTCGTGCAAAGCAGGCACAAATGCCCGTTGCACCCACAGGCACTTCCATAATATGGCATCTCGACGGTTTGAGCACAGCTGCCATATCCAGGGCGGAGTGGACCCACTTGGAGTAATCTGCAGCAGCCAGGCTATATCTTGATGAAGTACGTAGGGAGCCGCATCTCGGTGTCCTTGAGCTCGACACTCGATATCTTTCACCAATCTCACCTCTGAACAGGTCTATTAGAGAAACCAACAGCCCAGTGATCCGACCAGCTTATCTAGGTGACTTCCCCAAACCGAATGCCTGAGTAGTTGGTCAAATTTCCGTCTAGCTGTGGCCCACAGCATCAGTAGGGGACTGAACAATCTGCATTAACCCGGAACTCGCCAGAGTGTCAATTAAGGAGAAGGCATTCTCACAGGAGGGATCCTCTGAAGCAGGAGATCTTGTCATTAGCTAAGATTACAATCTGCATATTATCACTCGCAATAAAAACTGACCCAGATATGTAGTTAATTCATCGTGTGGGATAATATTCGGTTATTAGGGCCTGTGACCTTGAAATGGGGCATTACATTTACATTTCAGTATTTCACACCAAAATCTGCCTCTCTCTCTTCTTACTGGTCATAATTCCCTCAGTAACTATCTGAAGATTTGAGTTGCCAAAATGTATCAGGGCGGTGACATTTCTATGTACCCAGTATGTGCCAGGTTTAGTAAAACCGCAAAACGTGTGTTGTAAGGGGTTACCTCATACTTCGTAATTTATCCAGTCACGCGTAATAAGGGTCTGAGTGCTACAAAATGCTTCTAGAGGTTTTCTTATGTAGAATGAAAGTGCAAGGCTGAAAACATGATTGCCCAGTGACAGGGGGTCATCTGGTTATTCTCATTGCATAACTATCTCTGATTCAGTAAGCACATCCAGCTGCATGAACATCTGCCTCCAAGCAGCCAAGAAAGAATACAAAATGCATAAACTGATTATGTGCATCTGACAGAAATAAGTTGGAACAGCACAAAAAACGATACTTTTGAGCCAATAACGATTAATGGAAGTCCTCTAAAAGCAGTTTATCTGGAAATGAAGTTTCTAGGTTCATCAAGCTTTTAAGCTTTTACTTTCATTTAATGAAACAATTTTGCCGAATTCATATGCATTTTAAGATTTTACCATCATGTTTGTTAAGCTTCTCCATTTCAATTTCACTTCCTAAAATCCCATTACCACTAGCAAATGTTCTTCAACAAACGTCAGCAGCGTGTGTTACATAGTCAGGGAACTCTCCGAGTGGCTATTTTCGGTTCCTTGGTGTCAGAATTAGTGTTTTTTTTCAGGCCGATTTGTTTGCTGGGCTGCTTTATGCGTGTGGAAATATTATCCAATTAATTCTCCATTTTCCCATGAGTGAATTGAGCACAATATGTTCAGGGAGTGTTCTTTCAGTCACCACTGTTACCTAGTCCATCAAAACCTGTGTATAAATAATGTTTTGTGTCCCAAGGGTTCTCATCGGCGTCAGAAACTAGGAGATTAGCATTTTAAGAGCAGGCGAGTTTCTAAATGAGAGCAGTTAAAAAAGAAAAAGCACTAGCTCTTGGTGTGAGACTGACTCCAACATCTGTACAAGAAAAATACAAGTGGGAAGGCACGTTGTTTATCTGTTCTGCTTGTAGGGTGAGCATTTTGTGCTTCAAAGTATGCTTAGATTTCTGTACTATATCATAAAATATAATTGGCTGTTAAGGCAAAGTCAGAGCAACAAGGGTCTGCAGGATAGAAGGGAGAGCTGTGGGGAGCACAGTTATTCACAACCAGCAGCAAATGTGGCCTCAATGTCATTTAGAGGCAGCAAAACGACATTTGGCAGAGCATGACAAGAACCGTCCAGCAAACTTGCAAGTAATTAATTCTATGCGCCCATCTGGGTGAGCATGTGGTACTTACTGAACAACAGAAACAATTGATCACTTGAGGAAGAACAGGTACTTTTTACCATGCTCTTTACGACAGTGTCCCATATACATGTTCATTTGTGGGTGGTAGATGTAATTGATCTTGGTAAATCCAAATTTGTGCATTTCCGATTAAGACTGGACTAGGGATGCCTCACATTTTCTGGGCAAAAGCAACACATAATATTTCAGTTACCCTTCTCAGGCACCAACCACAATTCTGCGTGAAGTCACAAGCAATCCTTAAATTAACCTGTGATCAACTGTAGGGTAGCTTGACACAGAACAGCCAGGCTTAAATCAGAGACAATGTATTTATGAACCACTTGAAACAGTATCACATTGAAAACACACCACAAAAGGATCCCACACCAGATTAGTAATTTTAATAAATAAAACAAGACCAAACAATAATAATCAGAACAGTAGAACTGGAGATAAGCAGGTGTAAAGATTTCAGTAAAAATAGTGCCAAAAATCACAAGGAGCCAACAGTGGATATCTGGTCAGTCTGCCTGGGGTAAAGTCACAAGATCAGGCTGACTGCAATGGAGTGCTAGCCATCTACAGAGACTCAGTTGGGCCCACTGAACAAGAGTACCGTAAGTCATGATTGCGGAGCATTGAGAGGTCCTGCTCCGAGGATGCATCATTCAGCTGAGGTGATTCTTTGTCACCAGCAGCTACAGAGCTGCAATGCATGGTCCTGCATCAACATTGATGATCCCGTCAATGAGGGCTTTGGATGCGAAGTCTGGATCAAGGACGTGTTGCACAGGGCAATGCGTCTGTTTCGGTGAACTGTGAATCTGGGATGTGAGAACTTGTGTCATTGTGGAGGCTGCTGTCATCGAGTGATTTGTGATGCAAGGGCCCAAATCAGGAAAACTTAACACAGGCAGTGGTTCCGATGCAGGCTGAGAGGTTGATGCAGAGTCCTTGCGTCTGAAGAACCCTTGCAGCAAAGGTGATGCGTTGGTTCTGCTTGGGATTACACTGCGTCACAGAGGAGATACTTCGGCTTTACTGGACCACAGAAGGGCTGGCAGACCACATTCAAGCCCATTTCCAAGGGTCCAAGACTGGGGTGACACCAACTAGCAGGATAGACCTCACAGGTGGTAGAGTCCAAGTGCTGGATTAGAGGATGTTGGAGCCTTCTATCCCTGAGGCTCTATTCAGGAGGCCATCCAACTAGGCTTTGGAGTTGCTTGAGGGTCCTGTGTTCAACAGATGCAAGTCCAGTCCTGCTCACTCAGGCAAGAGGGCAACAGGCCGGTACAACAGGCAGTAGCCCATCAGAGCAGGGGTCCAGAAGAGTGTCAGTCCTTTCAGCAGCACAACAGTCCTTCTTCCTGGCAGATTAGCCACAGGTCCACAAGTGTACTGAAGAGTTGGTGTCTGAGGTTCAATATTTATATCCAGTTCTGCCTTTTAATTGGAATACGCTTACAGAGGCTTCCCTGTTTCCCTGCCCTAGCTCCAGACTAACTACAAGGGGTATGCATCTCTTTGTGTGGAAACAGGACACAGCCTATTCAAGTGTAAGTAGGGCTGTGCACAGCTCTGCCCTCCCATCCTACCAGGATGGCCCACCCAGGCACACCTAAGCTCTTTATTGTGTGTGGCTCTCTAGGAGGAATGCACAACGCCCAACTGTCAGCTACACTCAGTCATGTGATCCAGGGATAAGCTACAGGCACTAAATAGCTAAGGCAGGAAAATGGCAACTTTTTAAAAGTGGCATTTTCAAAATTGTAATTCAAAATCCGACTTTACCATAAGAGATGATTTTTCATTGCAATTCCAAAGACACCAAACATGAACTGCTTACCTGTTCCCGTTTGAAAATTACAGATTATTAAATATAATAATGTGACTCCAATGTTATCCTATGAGAGTGATAGGTGTGACAGTAGTGAAAAACAAAGATAAGAGTCCTTCACTGCTAGGGTATTTAAAACTTAAAATTACATGTCCTACTTTTTCATTATACTGCACCCTTCCCTTTGGGCTGTTTGAGGCCTACTCTAGGGATACCTATATGTATTAAAAAAAACTTTGGGCCTTGCAAAAAGTTTTAATTTGTCAGGTGGACATGGCAGTTTAAAGCTGCACACACCAGGCTGCAATGGCAGGCCTGACACATGTTTAAAGGGCTACTTAAGTGAGTGACACAAAAAGTGCTGCAGGCCTACTTGTAGCATTTAATGTACAGGCAGTAGGAACAGGTAGTACCACTCTTCTAGGGACCTATAAGTAAATTAAATATGCCAATTTGGGGTTAGCCGATGCTACCATGTTTTAAGGAGTGAGCACATGCACCTTATCACTGGTTTGCAGTAGTAAATTGCACAGAGTCCTAAGGCCAGCGAAAAATGAGAACAGCAAAAATGGAGGAGGAAGACAAAAACGTTTGGGAAAAGACCACCTAAAGGCTGGAAGGAGTAACAGGAGCAGTATATATGTCTCCTGTTAATAACCTGAGGAGATTCAAAAGTTTTGTTGTAGGACCCTTGCCATGTGGGTAAGACTGCTTGGTTTAGGGCGGAAGCATCATGTCGGGTGTGTGATTGAGTCAGTCCCACACCAACGGGAAGCTTTTAGCCTTATATCCTTGGGTAGCTAACAGCACCTCACCCAAACCTAAAAAGTAAAGGTGATTTGTGGCAGCCTAAAAACATGACACTCTGACTCCTCACAGAAGTCTTGGTGGAACAGATCATGCCTCTTTCTCTCAGTTGCACAAAGTCTCACACATGCGAATAGAGACAGAGGGGGTCATTAAAACATTGGCGGTAAAAGGCGTTTACCGCCGTGCAGAAGACCGCAAATACACCGCCGCGGCCGTGGAATTCCGCCACACCTATTATGACACACATCTCGGAAACCGCCGAAATTCAGACACCCACACAAGTCCGCCACACCAAAGGTCAGTGTAAAACTGGCGATAACAAAACCTCCACCTCCATGGCAACAGAAACATGCCCATGCTAGTACGACCCACGAATCCACGTGGCGGTCTTTCAACCGCGGTATTCCATTGGCGGTACACACCGCTGCGCTCAAAATACACACACATCTCCAAAACACCGCCACATTGGACAATTCCAAATACACACACCTGATCCACATACAAACATCACTCCCACACACCCAACGCAATATAAAACACACACCCACATCTCCCACAAACCCCTACGACCAAAAATCAGAGACGAAGGCCAGAGACACAGCACAGATCAGACAATCCCACCACGCAGAGGCACACAACACCATCACCAACACAACATCCACGCACAAAACACCATGACACATCACCACACACATCAACACTCACACCGCCCCACACATCACACACACCACCCCATGGCATGCCAAAGACACCCCCGCTTTTCCGAGGAGGAGCTCCGGTCATGGTGGAGGAAATTGTCCGGGTAGAGCTACAGTTATTTGGCTCACAGGTACAGCACACATCAATAACCAGGAAGATGGAGCTATGGCGAAGAATAGTGGACAGGGTCAACGCTGTGGTACAGCACCCAAGAAATAGGGAGGACATCAGGAAGAGGTGGAATGACCTATGGGGGAAGGTGCGTTCAATGGTCTCCAGGCACAACATCGCGGTTAAGCGGACTGGCGGCGGACCCCCACCTCCTCCCCCACAACTAACAACATGGGAGGAGCAAGTCTTGACCATCATGCATCCAGAGAGCCTCGGAGGAGTCGGTGGAGGATGGGACACTGATAAGTCTAATCTTAAATAACATATCCCCACCCTACCTGCATGCTATCTCACACCCCCACCCTCACACCCTCCCCTATCACCCCAAATCCTCACTAATGTACTAATAACACAAACTACACATCCCAACACCAAGCCCTGCATGACACAACTAAGAATGGACGCCTATCACCTAAGCATGCCCACTGCACATACCCAGAACAACCCCCTAACCATCATCACACAAGCCCCCACACAGGAGTGCTAGCACTGGGGTACAAGGTCACCCACCCATTGCACACCATCACACACAGACATGCAATAATCATGCTCTTATGCCCCTGCAGGAACATGAAGGACCGTCACCACACCAGAAGGTCCAGACAACACCACTCCACCCACAGAAGAGGCCCACAGTGACGATAGCAGCTCTGCCCTACTGGAGCCTGATGACCAGTCCGGACCATCATGGGCCGCAGGACAGTCGGTTCCCCTTGCACAGGCACAGCCCAACACTGACCTTCCACCCTCTGGTAACACCAGCACAGCACCCACCCAGCGGGCCCAAACCTCCCCACCCAGGACAGGTCAATCAGCGGTGCGTCCACCACTACAGGAAACCCAGGGTAACCCACCACCCCAACAACAACAGGGACCTGGGGGCAGTGGTAGTGGGCACACGGTCCAGGGGACGGAGGCACAGGAACACAGGGGAACTGGGAGGGCTGCTGTGTGACAGGGGGTGGACAGGCCAAGGGAACCCACTCTCCACGAGGCCCTCACCTCCATCATGGGAGCATACCACCACTCCCAGGAGACGAAGGCGACGGTCCTGGTCAAGTTTCAGGAGACCCAGCGCCTGCAGGAAGACCAGTATTTGGGGTTCAGGGAGGAGCTCAGGACCATCAGTTCTGCCCTGACATTAGCCAGGACGATGAACTGCCCACCACCTCCGCCGGCGCTAGAGGACAGGACGCCCCGCCACAGGACCAACACACCAGCACCCACCCCCTGCAGACAGACAACCACCACGGAAGCGTGCCCTGAGATCCAGGAACAGGACAGAGCAAGATGGCAAGACCCCGCCAGGAAATGAGACCACCCTGATTGTCCCCCCACTGCCCCACTTTGTGACCCTGTCAATACTTGAACTGCCCCAGCTCCACTTCCTATGCCCAGATGGGCAGTGCACCTGTGAGACTAATAGACTGGACTCTGCCATGGACATTCCTCCGCCATCACCCATCACCAATCACCATTTTACAACCCCCTCCCAATTCTGAGCACTGCAATAAACACCCTTGAAACACAAAACAATCTGGAGTCAGTCTATGATTTGTTAAAATGTAATATCAATGACAGTGTGAAAATGCGTTGTGAGATGTAAAGGCAACATACCAATGTCACACATCAAAAGTCCTTGAAGGATGCAAGTAGATGACACACGTTGGTAACCACACCTGTGAAACCGTAATGGAAAGAAACAACTCAATTACCAAATAATCCCAAGTAATTACACACAGGATAGAGGAAGACGTGTGACAGTGAATGTAATGTTAAATCTGAAAATGTTCTCACCTGTGTGTCACTGGAAATATTGCTGTATGACTGACTCCCTGTTGTCGTTGTCCTCCTCCTCAGCTCCCTCCTCATCACTGTCCACAGGCTCCACAGGCTCCACAGCTGCCACAACACGGTCAGCTGGACCATCCTCCTGCCGAAAAGGCACCTGGCGTTGCAATGCCAAATTATGAAGCATCGAGCAGGCGATGATGATCTGGCACACTTTCTTCGGTGAGTAGAATAGGGAACCACCTGTCATATGGAGGCACCTGAACATGGCCTTAAGGACGCTGAAGGTGCGTTCGATCACCCTCCTAGTCCGCCCATGGGCCTCATTGTAGCGTTCCTTTGCCCTGATATTGGGATTCCTCACTGGGGTCAGTAGCCAGGAAATGTTGGGGTAACCAGAGTCCCCTAATAACCATACACGGTGCCTCTGAAGTTGAGCCATCATATCAGGGATGCTGCTATTCCGCAGGATGTAGGCGTCATGCAGAGAGCCAGGGAACATAGCATTAACCAGGGAGATGTACTGGTCTGCCAAACATACCATCTGTACATTCATAGAATGATAACGCTTCCTGTTTCTGTACACCTGTTCACTCCTGTGTGGGGGAACCAGAGCTACATGGGTCCCATCAATGGCACCTATGATGTTGGGGATATGTCCAAAGGCATAGAAGTCACCTTTAACTGTAGGCAAATCCTCCACTTCAGGGAAAATGATGTATCTCCTTACGTGTTTCAGCAGGGCAGACAACACTCTGGACAAGACGTTGGAAAACATAGGCTGTGACATCCCTGATACCATGGCCACTGTTGTCTGAAAAGACCCACTTGCAAGGAAATGGAGCACTGACAGCACCTGCACGTCAGGGGGGATTCCAGTGGGATGGCGGATTGGTGATATCAGGTCTGGCTCCAACTGGGTACATAGTTCCTGGATTGTGGCACGGTCAAACCTGTATGTGATGATGACATGCCGCTCTTCCATTGTCAACAGGTCCACCAGCGTCGGTACACCGGAGGATTCCGCCATCTTCTCACATGTCCCAGCTGACGGCGCCTACGAAGGACAAGAGCGACGATAAAGTCAATTTTCATCCAGGTATGTACCCACAGTTACACAGAAGACGACACCACACACAAATCCCTTCCTGTATGTGTGTTGAGTGTAGGCCTAGCTATGTGTGACGCAGAAGTAAATGAAGCCATGTGGGCCCCTGAAATGGCGGCTGCCTGACCTCTAAACTGGGACAATGGGATTCTGGGGTAACTGCTATGGCGTTGCACACCGTCGCAGTAGGCGGTCGTAGACCGCGGCGCAATGTTCCATTGGTTCACATAGGACCCTATAGGTCCCAGGAGCCAATGAAGAGGTGCGCCGGCAGTGATGATACGCACCGCCGCAGACGTCACCGCCGCGGACGTCACCGCCATTTTCTATCTGTTCAATCACTAGATACCTGACCTTCGAAAGGAGACGACCTACACTGCAAGTGCTGCTGTGACCTCGGTCTGGAAGCGACGATGGCTGCTGCGTCTGGGGAAAGGGCCCCTGTCTTCACTGCTCAGGAGTTGGAGAAACTGGTAGACGGGGTCCTCCCCCAGTACACGCTACTCTACGGTCCTCCAGACCAACAGGTTAGTACACAGGGAGCACGTTGTATGGGTTAGGCCTGGGTGGAGAGGGCTGGTTGGAAGAGGGAAGGGGGCAGAGTTCAGAGAACATTAATGCATGTCAATGAATGGGCCACATGGCTAGAGTAGGGAGGGGGGCTACTCACATCGACGGTGCAGTTGTTAATGACTTCTCTTCTTCCCTTGTGCATGTCATGTAGGTCAGCGCCCACCAGAAGAGAGACATTTGGCGTGCCATCGCCAAGGACATCCGGACCCTGGGGGCCCACCAGAGACGGGCACCCACTGCCGTAAAAGATGGGAGGACATTCGCCGCTGCAGCAAGAAAACGGCGGAGGCTCAGCTGGGGATGGCCTCCCAACGTGGGAGGGGTGCCCGTCGCACCATGACCCCCCTGATGTTCCGGATCCTGGCGGTGGCCTACCCGGAGTTGGATGGGCGCTTGAGGGCATCACAGCAGACACAAGGGGGTGAGTACAACCTCATTCTGCGGACTTTGCATGCAGTAGAGGGGTCTGGGTGGGGGAGGAGGCCTGCGGGTGTACCTAGGCCAGCCAGAAGTGCGTAGACTAGGACCCTCTGTAATGCAGCCCATGTGGCACTCTACCCCACCTCAGTAGAGTGCCAAGTACAGGTATAGTTGCCCCTGTGGCATCCATGTGTGCAGATGTCCACCATAGCGATGTAGGCCATATCCCAGGAATTGCATATGCAAAGGCCAGGAGCACGGCGTAATGCAGAGGGCTGCTGTGTTTGTCTTGTCCGCCAATGGTAGCGGTATGCCATGCACTCAACCTGTTCTTCTTCTGTCTTCCCCCCCCCATTTTGTGCTCTCCCTGTTCTTTTGTGCATCAGCATCATCAGGTGGAGGTACAGTGGCACCGGAGCACGAGGGATACATGGCCATGGAGGGCCACACCACGGACTCAGAATGCACCAGTGGGATGGAGGGCGAGGGGAGCTTCACGTCAGCCACCGGATCACCAACCAGCGACACGGACTCGTCTGCCGATGGGGGCTCCCTTGTGGTGGCGGCACCATCTGTGGGCCCCACTTCTACAGGTACAGCCACCACCTCCCCTACCAGCACTGCCCTCCCAGCAGCCCCTCAGCCTTCGGCCCCGTGCCCGCTCACCCTGGAGGGTTGGCATCACCTTCGCCCCAGGCCCCTCAGGCCCTGCCCCAGTCACCCCTGCTGCCCTCAGTGAGGTGGCCATTGACCTCCTCAGGTCACTCACTGTTGGGCAGTCTACCATTGTGAATGCCATCCAGGGTGAAGAACGAGAGTTGCAACACGGTAATGCATTCCTGGAGGGCATTCATTCTGGTCAGGCTGTCCTTCAGCGAACCCTGCAATCTCTGGCCTCAGCACTGATGGCAGCCTTTGTCCCTTTGTCTAGCCTCCCCCCTCCAAACTCCTCCACCCAGACCCAATCCCCTGTACACCAGCCAATCCCAAGCACACCTACAGACCAGCATGCACACAAGTCAGCACACACAAGTAGCTCAAGCAAACATAGGCACCACACAACCCACAGGCACTCACGCAAGCCTCACCCACATACAGACACAGCAACATCCACTGCCTCCACTGTGTCCCCCTCCTCCTCTTCTCCCTCCTCCCTCCCAGTCTCGTCTACACACACACCTCCATGCACCACATCTACAGGCACCAGGAATCACACCAGGACACCCAGCACCACAAGCCGCTCACCTGCACTCACCACCTCCACTGCCATTTACACGTCCCCTGTGTCCTCTCCCAGTGTGTCAATGACGCCCCCTCCCAAAGTACACAAACGCCGGCAACCACACACCCAACATCCATCCACCTCACGACAGCCTCCAGTACCTGCACCTGCACCCAAAACACCTAAAGTGACACCTCCTACAACCACCTCCTCTTCCTCCACTCCCAGACCCCCTCCAACTACCCATCCCAGTGTTCGTTAGAAACTGTCCCTCTGTAAAGTTGACCTTTTTGCCCCCATCCCCCCTCCAATTCATCAGTCCCATCGTAGCGCCTCAGCCAAAAAGCCTCCAATACCAGTGGTGCCTGTTCAAGGTATGTGGAGTGCACCGGCCACCAGGGCAGGCAGTATGACCCGGAGCCAAGGCCCCGGCTGCCACAGCCCCGGTGCGCTATGAGGGAACGTCATGCCACACACCAATGCCCAGTCTGGGTATCGTCATGCCACACACCAATGCCCAGTCCATGGAACGTTATGCCACACACCAATGCCCAGTCTAGGGATCGTCATGCCACACACCAATGCCCGCTCCAGGGACCGCCATGGCAAAGCACCGCTGAACAGTCCTGAACCGCCATGGCAAAGCACCGCTGAACAGTCTAGAGAGTGCCATGGCAAAGCACCGCTGAACAGTCCTGAACCGCCATGGCAAAGCACTGCTGAACAGTCCAGAGACCGCCATGGCAGAGCACCGCTGAACAGTCCTGAGCCGCCATGGCAAAGCACCGCTGAACAGTCCAGAGACCGCCATGGCAAAGCACCGCTGAACAGTCCTGAAACGCCATGGCAAAGCACCGCTGAACAGTCCAGAGACCACCATGGCAAAGCACCGCTGAACAGTCCTGAACCGCCATGGCAAAGCACCACTGAACAGTCCAGAGACCGCCATGGCAAAGCACCGCTGAACAGTCCTGAACCGCCATGGCAAAGCATCGCTGAACAGTCCAGAGACTGCCATGGCAAAGCACCGCTGAACAAGGCATGCACCGAGTAAGAATGAAAAGACCGCCGCATCCTTATCCCATGTGCATCTGGGACAGTGACGGGACCGGAACTTTCACGGGGAGACTAATCCAGTCTGGCCACCAGTCCCCCTCCAGAGCCACTGGCGGATGTTATCTACTTGAGAAATTGTGGCTTTGCACTCCAAAGATGGTACAGTGGGCAACCCATCCACTGTATAGACTTGTGAGACTGTGGCTTTGCACTCCCCAGGATGGTACAGTGGGCAACCCACCCACTGTAGAGACTTGAGAGACTGTGGCTTTGCACTCCCCAGGATGGTACAGTGGGCAACCCACCCACTGTAGAGACTTGAGAGACTGTGGCTTTGCACTCCCTAGGATACATCAATGGTCATGGAGCCCCATTGTGGATCTGGCTTTGCAGTCATCCGGCTGAGGTGCCCCCCTTTCCCTTCCCCCTGAGGTGCCTGTAGTATTCCTATCTGATGCCCCGGCAGTGTTCTCTCTGATTGTGGCCAGGTAACTTTTGTGGGCCTCGCCCATGCATTTTTGGACTAGTGGTGCACGGACATTGCTATGTGCACATCTGCACTACTTCTCGTAATGTATATATTTCTGGCTGATTTTCTTATATATCTGTATATTTTTGACAGACATGTATATTGATACATTATAATGTTTGAACAGATTTCGCTTTGTCTTTGCATTCTTCCGGGGGGATTGTGGGTTGTTACTGTGATTTTTTTGGATGCATTGGTGTGTATGTTGTAATATGCGAGGGTGGGGGTGGGGTGGGAGTGTTTCGTGGGTGTCCCCCTAACTTTTGCCTCCCCCATGTCGTAGGTGCTGTACTCACCGTTGTCTTCGGCCGTGCCGCTGTTGGTCTTCGTAGATGAGTAGGAATACAAGGGCCGGTAGAATGTGTAATTCGGGCTCCATGGAGTCCTTGTTCCTCGTGGGATGTGTTGAGGTGAGTGTTTTCCCATTGCAGTAACTGTTTCCCCCGTGTTTTCATCCACAGTGAATCTGCCCCGGAAAAGGTGGCAGATTGGCGGGTTGTGATACTATGGGCGGTACATTGTCTTCCGCCTGTCTGTTGGCGGTGACCGCCGCTCTGCTTGTCGATACCGCCGTGGCGGGCGGTGTGTTAAAGTGGCTGTCTTTGTTGGCGGTTTCCGCCAGGGTCATAATTCCCTTTTTTTGTCCGCCGGCCTATTTGCGGTATTGCCGCACCTTTAACACCGTCCGCCAGGGTTGTAATGACCCCCAGAGAAATGCAGGATAGAGTTCAGTATATTTATTGAAGCAACTGTATTCTATGATAAAAATCATGAGTTGCAATTATTAGGAAGATGAAACATAATACATTAATGATTGTCACAACATCCTGACATAATCATTAGATCTAGTAATTCCTACCTACACCCTAATGTGTAACATGAGAGCATAGCAGCGTTAGCCATTCTGCCTTTCCTGGTCTATGGGAGGAGCCCCAACTCCATACCTGAAAAAAGGCAAGGGTCTGCCTGTGGTTCTGCTGGCAGCATTCCCTGTTGGCTAGAAAGACAAGGCCAAGATCAGCTAAGCTGTAGATGAAGTGACACACTGCATAAGATGGCTGGCTGGAATGTCCCCTCTAACCTTCTCAGGCCTACATAGTGTTTATATAGCAAAATGTGTTGTTTTGTGAGAACAGGCCTGATGTGATAGTATGTAAGGAAGGATGACTCACTAGCTTTTAGAGTGGCAATACTAGTTAAACTATCACGTATAAATATGACAGTCTTGAGCAAGGCACAGAGTGAAATGTGTGCAAGGGACAGATAAATGAAGAACACAAATGTATGTTTCTAAGAAAGGCAGATGATAAAATGTAAAATAACCAGCTAAAATCAAGCTTTGCTAAAATAAAATAAAATGAATAAAAGCAAATTAAATGTGAATTCGATCTTAGGTTATGGGCCTAAGAGCTAAAACATGGGTGCCCATCCTGGACGCTAAAAGTAACCCATGACACCTTCCCCATTGTTGGTACAAGAGTGCAGGGTCCAAGATCTACAATGAACTACAAATACTGTTACATGGAAGCTGACTAAAATAAACATAAAATATCTAATTTGACAGGCAGAGCAGTCCGAATTATACAGCCAAATTACAATAGGTCAATTTAAGGATTTTAGAGAAAAAAATATCCAAATGCCAAATTAACAACAGTCATGCCTCGCAGGAGGTCTCCAAGCCTGTCAATGGAAAGGGAATCCAGAATGGACACCACATCAGCAGACGATAAATCCACCAGCTCATCAGACATGAGGTGGAAGAAGCACACATGATCTGTTGTTCCATCCTCAAATCCAGCTGAGGGGGCAGCGTTCCATGCTGTGCCAGATGTTGAAGCACCAGAAGCCACCGAATCCACAAAGGGTGTCACATAAAAGACACCCTGCAACAACCACAATCTCAATGGACAAGTCCAGCAATGAACCCTCATTGGGAACATTATCAGATGTATGTCTAGAGATGGTCCATGTTGTAGGGCAAGACACACTTTAAGTGCCTTTTTCAAAGGGGCACTACAAACAATGGAAGATGCGCTACAAACACCTTGGAACAGTCGAAATGACAGTGGCCAATTCTTGTCTAGTTTTTCCGTTTTTCAAACAGAAATGCTCTGAAATACTTCATCATGCATTCATGACATAGTTGGGCTGCTGGGAACTCCATCATGCCTCTTAGTTGACATGGGGCAGCATTGCGAATCAAAAATCGCACAGCGGGATGCCACCAACTAATGCCAATGTTATCAGAAATCCTCCCAAAACACTCAAAAAGTAAATGGATGGCTGATGGTATTACTCCAAACATGGTTTGCAAGGTGCTGACAAAACCAGAACCAACAGCCTTAAAAAAGTGTACAGTCACAGCGGTGTTGGACGCATGGAAGATATGACTTATTAATTTACTGAAATGTTTTGGAAAGTTGGTATTTAAAAGGGACTGTATCTCTGCGGAGGACCTTGCCACATGAAGGTCACAGGTTTCACGGGCTGATGTGAGGGCCCCACTTTTTTAAAACAAAAAGTGTTAGACCTGACAGCCTTAGGGTGGTCACCCCTAACATTTTGCCTGCTTCCCTCCACTTTTTGGACACTATTTTGCTGGTTTTTAGACTCTGCACACTTTATCACTGCTAACCAGTGCTAAAGTGCATATGTTCTCTCCCTTTAAACATGGTAACATTGGATCATACCCAATTGGACTATTTAATTTACTTATAAGTCCCTAGTAGTGTGCACTAAATGTGCCCAGGGCCTGTAGATTAAATGCTACTAGTGGGCCTGCAGCACTGATTGTGCCACCCACTTAAGAGAAGATAACTGGAACCAGAACCTGCATCCTGCCAAGAAGTACTGCCTGGCTGCCCAAAGGACTCACCTGGCTGCTTTCTGTGAAGGACTGCTGCCTTGCTGTTGCCCTGCTGCCTTGCTGCTCTCTGGCTGTGGTGAAGAAATGCTCTCCAAGGGCTTTGATAGAGCGTGCCTCCTGTTCCCTGAAGTCTCAGGACCAAAAAGACTTCTCTCTTGCAACTGGACTCCTTGTGCAGCAAAACTTTGATGCATAGCTTGCTAAAAACGACACACAGCCTGCCCCGTGGTGTGAAATTTACTGCACGCCGAACCAGAACGATGCAGCGTGACTTTGCACAGTGTAGATTGATGCGGCGCCTGCATTGCGACCGGAACTTCGACGCACAGCCCACCGGATCCTCGCACAGCTGACCTGGGATGACGCGCCCCGACTTCCAGAGGGGAAATCGACACAGCACCTGCCGTGCGGGAGAAACTTCCACGCAATGCCCACCGGAATGACACAGTGCTTGTGACTTTGCTCCGCAAGCCCAGGATTCCACGCACAAACCACGGGGTGTCTGAAAACCCCGCAACCCAAAGAGGATCCATGACCGAGCCCCGGAAATTGACGCACAGCCGTCCCTGCATGGAAATTAAACATCGCATCACCGCGTGCAGCCCGAGAAATTGACGCACACCCCTTTGTTTCCACGCTTCTCCTCCTCTGTGGCCCTTTGCGGAAATTTTTCACGCGAACCAGGTACTTTGTGCTTGAAAGAGACTTAGAGGGCCACCGACCACGGGAGCACCGCCAACAGGCTGGCGGTGCTCCAACGAGCATTCTGACCGTGGCGGTTCAGCCGCGGTCAGAAGCGGAAAGTCAGCGGTCTCCCGCTGACTTTCCGCTGCTCGTGTGAATCCTCCATGGCTGCGGAGCGCGCTCCGCAGCCATGAGGATTCCGACCCCCCCTACCGCCATCCTGTTCATGGCAGGAAAGCCGCCATGAACAGGATGGCGGTAGGGGGGGTCGCGGGGCCCCTGGGGGCCCCTGCCGTGCCCATGCCAATGGCATGGGCACGGCAGGGGCCCCCGTAAGAGGGCCCCGCAAAGTATTTCAGTGTCTGCCTTGCAGACACTGAAATACGCGACGGGTGCTACTGCACCCGTCGCACCTTCCCACTCCGCCGGCTCGATTACGAGCCGGCATCCTCGTGGGAAGGTCGTTTTCCCCTGGGCTGGCGGGCGGTTTTTCAGCAACCGCCCGCCAGCCCAGGGGAAAACTTGTAATACCCGCCGCGGTCTTTTGACCGCGGCGCAGTATTTTGGAGGGCGGCATCCTTGCGTGCGGCCTCCGCCGCCCAACCAGTGTCGTAATGAGGCCCTTAGTTTGCTTTTAAAAGACTTAAGACACTTTATAGCACTTTTCAGTGATATTTCTACAATTACTTGTTGCATCTTTGATCGTTTTGCAAATATCCAGATAAATATTATATATGTTTCTAAACACTGTGTGGTGTATTTTATTGGTGCTAAATTGTGTTATTGTATGGTTTATTGCACAAATACCTTACACATTGCCTTCTAAGGTAGGCCTGACTGCTACTGCCAAGCTACCAGAGGGTGGGCACAGGATCATTTGGATTGTGTATGACTTACCCTGACTAGAGTGAGGGTCCTTGCTAGGACAGGGGGTAACCTGACTACCAACCAAAGACCCCATTTCTAACATTGGTGATCAGCGGTGAGAATAGGACTTGCATTGGTGCAGTGACATACAGTAGCTAAGTATTTCACTACCTACCCACAGTTGAAGACCAACTTGATTTTTATCTTTTTTCTGCAATTTCGTTTTTCCTGTCAATTTTTTGACCAAAATCCACAGTCAACATGTCTCAGGATGGGTCTCAGGCAGGAGATTTTGACATCGCCCTGGGGGAGACATACACTGTCAAACAGCTGAAAGGGTGCTGCAGGGATATGGGAGTACCCACCCAAGGTGCCCCCAGAAAGGAGGAATTTCAAATGGCACTGAGGGACTGGGCAGAAGCCCATTTAGAGGAGGATGCTGAGGAGGAGAAGCCAGAAGATGGCTCCCCAGAGGCTTTTTTGCCATCAGAGGATGTTACCACTGCAACTGTGACCCCTGCCAAACCAGGGAGCAGTGTCTCTGATCAAGGCCTGACTGCAGAGGAGAGGAGAGAGGAGAGAGAGTTTCAATTCCAAATGGCAAGGCTAAAAATTAAGGGTCAACAGGAGGAAAGGAGGGCAGAGAGGTAGGCCAAGCAAGCTGAGAGAGCAGCCAAACAAATTGAAGCTGAAAGAGCTGAAGCTGCAGCTGAGAGAGCCTTGGCTGAAAAAAAAACTGTTGTTGGCTCAAGTACTGAGTCTCAAGAAGCTGGAGATCAAGGCGAGGCAGGCAGAGGTTTCCCTAGTGTCCCTGGGAGAAAGAGAGATGGTGCCTAAAGCCTACATGCCAGAAAATACTTCAAAGTATAGGCAGTGGGTCACCATTGATGGGCAAAGGGTTGAGGCTCTGCGTGACACAGGAGCCAGAATGACTACTGTCAAGAGTCAGCTGGTGTCAATAGAGCAGATAGTCCCAAATACATTCCACCAGGTCATGGTCGCTGACAATCGCGAGAGTCAACTACTGATGGCTCTGGTTCCCTTTGAGTGGGGGGCGGGTCTCTGGTACTCTGAAAGTAGCTGTGAGTCCTGCCATGCCTGTAGATTGTCTTTTAGGCAATGATCTTGAGCATACTCCCTGGAAAGAGGTAGAGCTCAGATCCCACCTGGAGATGTTAGGTTTGCCGGAGTGGGTCTGCATGACCACACGGTCCGTGGCTGCCCGGGAAGGGAGTCAAGGGCGTCTGGAGCCTGGAACAATGGCCCAGACAGCTGCCAAGAGGAAGGGCAAGAGGCAGGAAACTCGCCTCAAATGTTCCCACAGTGGTGGATGGGACCCCTGAGGATGAGGAGGCCCCTGAGCCAAATGGGGAGGACATAGCTGACCTGGGTAACCTACCTGAAATTGCTGGCTGGCAAGTAGAGGGTGGGCCAACCAGGGCAGAATTCTGCAAGGCGCAGAAGGAATGTCCCACCCTTGAGTGTCTGAGGTGACAGGCCACAGCCCAAGCAGCAGGTGACGCCTCTGGCACTCACCATTTTTACTGGGAGAATGATCTCCTTTACAGTGAGCCTAAGGTTCCAGGTCCTGGGGCAACACGTGTGCTGGTGGTCCCCCAGTGTTACCGGGCCTTCCTACTGGATCTGGCTCACGACATTCTAACAAAAAGGCTTTCAGTCTGTTCAGCTTGTCTAAATTGACATCATAAGTAGCAATGTGTGGCAACATATCTGCTACTTTTATCTTATGTGTGTGGGGAAAAAGTACGTTCCTGCAACAAGTCACAATTTAAGAGACTGAAATTACATAAAGAGCACCTGGTCACATCCCACAGCAACCTTGACTCCCATTCGAAAGCAACTGAAACACGGGCAAATTCAAACGGACAGGAACACACTTCAGATAGCAAGACAAATTTGTGATGAAAAAACATTACATGAGTCTTGCAAGGTCATCTGTTTACAAATCATAGAATGGCTTATTGAAGTCTCACATTTGCTACCTCTAAGATCTTGGTCTTGCCATTTAGGCATTTGTAATCAAAGGGCAGCTCTCACACTTCATGAATGTAAATGTCTCCTACCTGTTTGAATCTGTCCACAGGAAAATGTTTTAAACATGAAGTTGCGAATTTAGGAACAGTGGCGCTGCATCCAATGTAGTGCCACTTTTCTTGCGCCCCTTAGGGACCCTCTAATGCCACCATGTGTGCACTGGATTTGACATATGGCACACCATGGCGGTAGTTAGGGAACTAGCATCAACATTTTTGTCGCTAATTTGTCGCTTTGCAGTTTTAGCATCAAAAATATTGCCGTTAATCCTGCAAAACACATTGAGGTCCATTGAAAACAATGGTGTGCCTTCTCTTAATGCCTGCTCTGTGCAGCTTTAAAAAGGCCACTAAAAATGGTGCAAATAAATCTTTTAGATTTAATTGCGCCATTTTTTCAGCCCCCTAATGTGGGAATACCCCTTTGCATACATTATGTCTGGCACAGGCATAATGTGGTGTAAGGAGTTACAAAGGGGTGCAATGCATGCATTGCGCCACTTTGTAAATATGGTGTGTCATTTTTGCTATAAAATTACAACGTTAATATAAAAAAATGACAGTAATGATGTAATATATGGCACTAGAACCTATTAAATCTGGGCCAAAGTGTTTTGTTTCAATACTCTGCAGCTTGCGCAGCTATCAATGGAGTGATGACAGGTGGTAAATTCCAACCTCAACAAACCTACATGCAGACCCTAGGGGACTGCACAGCACAACTTACTGAGGTGAAAGTCTTGATCTTGGCACTGGAACATACAGATCCTGAACTATCTGTCTTGACTGTGTTTAATTCATACTGCTGTGGCCAATCCTTTAATGAATATTTACACTACTGGCAACTAAATGGGTTCAGAGACTTTAGGGGAAACACCATAAAACATAAATTCCTGTGGGAGAAGGTGGCATACTGTTAGAAATGGGGTCTTCGGTTGGGAATCAGGTTGCCCGCTGTCCAAGCAAGGACCCTCACTCTAGTCAGGGTAAAGGGGAAACACACCCGGTTAACCCCCGCTCTCCCACTCAGTAGCTTGGCACAAGCAGAAAGACTTAACCCAGAGACCACATGTAAAGTATTTGTACCAACACACACAGTAATAGAGTGTAAATGCTACAACATGGCTCAACACCAGGTGAGAAAAATAGCCAATATTTATCTGAGCAAAACAAGATCAAATTTGCAAAAATCCAGCATACACGGGCAAAAGTATAAAATTGTAAAAGATTAAACTTCAATAAGCGCTTAGAAACACAAATGCTTCAAATTGGTGATACCAGGCTGTCAATCCGGAGTCGTTCCCACAATCCAACGCTAATGGCACTGGTCACGGAGTCACATGGACTACCAGGTTCAGTACCTTGTGAAAGTGAGGAAACAAGCTGGTGCACAGAGCCTGGGATCACACTGCCGCTGGGTCCAATGTGGTGTTGATTCCAGTACTGCAGAGTGAAGGAGCGGAGGCATCAGGAAGCGGTGCCGGGACCTTGCTGCGGAGCGGTGGAGGTGAGGCATCGATGGTATGAAGCGTTGGATCTGTGTGGATTTGATATCAGGCGGTCAGGGCATGGTGCGGCAAAGTCGGGTGTCACAGACGTAAGTGACACAGCACTTCAGGATTCTAGGAGTCGCAGACTTCGGCGCAGCTGCTGCAGTGGCGGGACTACAGGGTCATCTCACTTTAGTGAGGACCACAGCTTCAGTTGAAGGCAGAGTCACGGGATCTGACAGCAGCGACAGTCCGGGGTCATTCAAAGTTGGTGCACTTGGTTCTTCTTGATTTTCCACCAACTTCTCCTTTCAAGGGCAGGAGTCTCAGCAGAGAATCCAGGAGCTGACAAAGGAAGTCTTTGATGGCCCTGAGATTCCAGAACAGGGGGCAAGTTCAATCCACGCCCTTGGAGATACCTCTCAAGCAGGAATATACCACAAAGTCCAGTCTTTGTGCCCTTTCTCAAATGCAGGATAACCCAACAAAGCACAGTCACAGGCAGGAGCAGCACCTCGCCTTCAGCTCTTCAGCTTTTCTCCTGGCAGAGGTTCCTCTTGAATCCTTGAAGTAATCTAAGGTCTGGGGTTTTGGGTCCAATACTTATACCCCTTTCTGCCTTTGAAGTTGCCCAACTTCAAAGAAAAGTCTCTGTTGTTTACAGGATCCTGCCTTGCCCAGGCCTGGCCCCAGTCGCACACTAAGGGCTTGGAGACTGCTTTGTGTGAGGACAGGTACAGCCCTTTCAGGTGTAAATGACCACTCCTCCCTCAAGCCTGGCCCAGATGGTCCATCAGGATATGCAGTTCAAACCGCAGCACCCTTTGTGTCACTGTCTAGTGGACATGTACAAACAGCCTAACTGTCAGTCTGAACCAGACAAGGAATCCGCAAAAAGGCAGTCACAGAATGGTTTAAGCAAGAAAATGCCTACTTTCTAAAAGTGCCATTTTCAAACTAACAATCTAAACACCAACTTCACAGGCGTGGCTTGGGCATCAAGATGGCGGCCGCATTCTGAGTGCTCCGGACCTCTCCATCATCCACCCGTGAAAGCCACTAGTATCCTGACCGGCGGAGCGTCCCTGGCCGTCCCGTGGGTTCCCTGTTGTCCCGGTGGGCTGGAGGACGCCGCGGGGCGTAGACCACGAGCCCGGAAAGACCGAGGCAATTCACGTCCAGCAGACAGCGGTGAGCGAGGCTGCCCCGGGCACCTCCTCGCACGAGGCTGATCCTCGTCCTGGGCGCAGTGGTAGGTGAGCCCCGGGTCGTTGCAGAGGCCTGCTGGCCGGCGCCTCGTCTGGGCCCTGGGTGGCCGAGAGGCAGAGACTGCGGTGGGGAGCATGGTGGCTGCGGCCCGGCCCCTTGTTTTCTGGGGGCCGGCCGGGCCGGTGGATCCTGAAGAGGGGGCGGAGACCCCCGAGGAGCGAGTTGATTTCCGGCCGTGGTCGGGGGGAGCGGCCTCCCCCCCTTCAGGAGAGGCGAGAGGGACCCACGGGCCCCAATTGCGAGGGCCTACAAACAGCAGCTGATGGGGCGGCAACTGGACCCATTGAGGCACCCAGGCCCCGCAGGCCGGGCCCCACAGAAAAAGACAGTGGGGAGCCACCCTCTCGGGTAAACCGTCGGAGCGGCACCTGACCTCCAGGAGGAGGTGAGTGGAACGGTGAGCACTGGCACCCCCCGGGTGGAGGGAATGTACGAGTCCCGGGGGGCTGAGCGGGAGTAGAGGCTCAACGACTTTCGTGTGCCATTGGGCGTGTGGGCACGGAGTGCCGGATGGACTGTATATAGACCCACCAGGTGCCTGCGACCCCGGGTGTTGGGCCCTCCCTTTCCGATGAGGGACGGGCGGAAGGCCCAGGGCTCTGGCACCCCCCGCACTGAAGGCGCAGTTGAGATCCGGAGAGTCTGTGAGAAGGTGAGGGCACCAGACCAAAGGGCGTGAGGCGTGGTGGTGGACCACCCACTGGAGAGGCTAAACCAAAGTGGTAACAGAGGTGGACACTCCGCCTCCATAGAGGGGCCCCTGGAGGGGCAGGTGCCCGCAGTGTTCTCCGAGACGTGGGACCCCTGGAGTGACCATCGTGAGGAGCTGGAGTGTGGGCTCTTGGTCTGGTAGGGGGCCGCTCCGAAAGTCGGAGTCTTGCTTGGGAGTGCTGTCCCGACAAGGAGGGTGGCGGGTCCTGTGCTGGGGCCTGCCACAAGAGTCTGAAGATTGGAGGCCTCCGTTAGCAGTGGCTTGCTGGGCACGGGGCCCCCCGGGGGTTCCTCCCATGGGGGTCAATAACTATGCCCTGCAGTAATTAACACATATCACGGCTGAAGTTGGGCCCAACCCTTCGAGGCGAGATGGGAAAGGACAGGTCCACCAGACAACCCCCTGCATCCCAGCAGAAAATTGATCAATTCACCACGCCAGCAACCTCCCGGTGCGAAGGAGATGTGGCATCTGGAGGCCCTGCCCCTGACGGAGTGAGCGCTATCCTTCGGGCTATCCAATCCTCGCAAGTGGCCGTAGAGACCAAGATCGGGGAGGTGTGAGAGGACATGGGCCTCATAAGGCAGGACCTCAAAAATGGTGTGGGCCGAATTACGGAGGAGGAGGGTCGTGTCTCCCAGACCGAGGACGACCTGGCGGACCTCAGGACCAAAGTGGCCCAACTGCAGACCCGGACTGGTGAATTGCATAGGCGCGCTGAGGACGCTGAAAATCGCTCCAGACGCAACAATCTGTGCCTCATTGGTTTCCCGGAAGGAGCAGAAGAAAACCGGGCCCCAGAGTTCCTCGAAAGCTGGATTAAATCCTGAATGCCGGATCAAATTCTTTCACCCTGGTTTGCAATTGAATGTGCGTACAGGGCCTTGGCCCCGCGGCACCCCCCGGGAGGCCCTAGGAGACATATGATCGTACGCTTCCTAAACTTCAAGGATCGGGACAATATCCTAAAAGAAGCCAGGCGCTCCGCCGATCTCCGCTGGGACAATCACAAAATCCTGATATTTCCGGACTACACCCGAGAGATCCAGGCTAGACGCCGCTCATATGAGCAGGTCAAACAAAAGCTCAGGGCCATGCAGCTCTCATACATGCTCCTCTTTCCCTCCCGCCTAAAAGTCTTCATGGGTGAAAGGGCCCACTTCTTCGAGTCGCCTGAGGAGGCATGGAACTGGCTGATGGAGGAGGGCGTCGGAGCTCAGAGCGCGCACCCCGGCGCGGGTGGGGATTCTCCTAGAGGCGGCCCTGTCCCTCGCTGGAGCGCACGGAGAGGACAAGAGACGCACCAGGTCCCGACGTGGGAGCAAAGGGGCATCGTCAGCCCTACGGGTGAAGACATGAGACAAAAACCAGGATCCTGGGCGGAGGGGAACTCCTCAGACGCGCCAGATGCGCCGGATGCACGAGACTCGACAAGTGAGATGGACAAAGACCGCGTAAGCCAGACCCCGGTACTCAGCTGATTGCTGATGAGCGACCTCTACCGTTGTGAGCCGAAGTGTCCACTAACGCCTGGCGCTAGCACACGTGGTCTGTCCCAGAGCCCTGAGCACTGTTTGGTGCTTTGTCCGTGGCCTATCACCTGTGACTTAGTCTTTTGACTTCCTTCTATAGATTGCATATGATCCATCTGCATGGAGGGCTCCACCACTTCACTCCAAGAACAGTCCATCTGGCTGTGCTGTTTTAGTTGAATTGCTGGGTGACAGATGCTTCGAGGGTAGAAGTATGGGGTGAGGGGTGGTTGGGGGGGTGGGAAGTTTCACGTAGGGTTGAATAATGATGTTTCAATAAGTTTCCTTTATGGTTTTTCTATTTTAGTTCCTTGTTCAAGACGGTCATTTCCAGGTCCTCTGACTGACGCCCGCCACTTCACCACACTAATGCAACCCACGCGTGGCCCTCATTGACACAGGTTCTCTCATGGAATGTGAATGGCCTTCTAGACAAGATCCGCTGTGTATAGCACGATTCATAGGTACGCCCCCTCAGTGGTCCTGCTACAGGAGACCCACTTGCTTGGCAAGAACTGCCCCATGCTTGCGCGAGGAGGATGCGATAAGGTCTACCACTCCGGGTTTTCGAGGGGCTACAGGGGAGTAGCTATTCTACTCCATCATTCACTACCCATTGTGGTCACTGCCTCACAGTCTGATCCGCAGGGTAGATTCGTTGTGATAACGGGGTTACTTCACGGGTCACCACTCAATCTTGTGTGCGCCTCCGCCCCCCGACTGGGTTCGAAAGCCTCCTGTCCTCGCTCCGCCGGGTTCTGGCAGGGCTCCCTCAAGGGACCACACTGATAGGAGGGGATTTTAACTCAGTTCTGGACCCCGGGTTAGACGTTTCTGGACCTGTATCCAACAACCGCACGAGCTGCGCGTCAAGCCTGAATGGATGGGCCGAGAGCCTTGGACTATGCGAGGTCTGGAGAACCTGGCATCTCAAGACACAGCAATACACACACACATCCACAGCCCATCAGACGCACGCCAGAATTGATCTGGTGTTCATGCCAGCGCTAGACATCACCAGGGTCACAGGGGCAGAGATACTGCCACGCGGGTCTCAGACCACTCACCTATGCGGGTCCAATTGGGAGGTGCGGACCCCGCCCGGCACCCTATGTGGCGCATGAATGCCTAGCTCCTCCAAGACATGGAGTATACCCAAGCGGTTAGGGACCACCTTACTCAATATTTTGAACTCAACCTGGGATCAGTGAGATCTCCAGGCACGATTTGGGCTGCATCTAAGGCCACTCTTAGAGGTCACGCCAAACATCTCCTTCGTATCTGGGAGCAGACACACAATATACGGGTGTCGGAATTGGAGGCGGAGGCGTTGTGGCTTGAGCGCTGCATCAGCGTCTGCCTCAAGGCAGCTTAATATGGTCAGGGACGAGATTAGACACACATTGCTGGACTCTGCGAAGCTCATTTGGAGAGCGTCTGCAGCTCGAATATACGGTTGGGGAGACAGGAATGGGAAGATCCTACACTGGTTGGCTACCCGTCCGTTGGCTGATAGAGTCATCCCTGAAATTGCTGACGAGTCGGGCAATCTCTCACGGGTACCTGGAGACATTGCACAAAGCTTTGCTTCCTACTATGAGCATTTGTACGCGGAGCGCCCACGGCTGTTGGCTGAAAGGGACTCCCCCCTACTAAACGAGATTGTCCTCTCCAGGATCTCGAGGGCGACCAGAGAAAACCTGGACGAGGCCATAAGCCTTGTCGAGATTACGGACGCAATAGCCAAAATGTCACCAGGTAAAACACCAGGCCCAGATGGCCTTCCGGCCGAGCTATACGCCAGATGCGGTGACATCATGGGCCCACACCTGCTAAATATGTACAAAGAAGAAGAGGAAACAGGCAGCTTCCCCTCAGGGGTTGATGAAGCCACAATCGTGGTTATACCCAAGACCCGACCCCTGTCACAACACTGTTCGGCTTACCGACCCATCTCTCTCTTAAACACCGAGATCGAGGTGTTATCCACAATCCTGGCCACTAGACTGAAGGAGGTGCTTCCCGCACTGATACACCCTGACCAATGTGGGTTCATGCCCACAAGAAGCACAAGACACTGCATTAGGTGCTTGCACGTGGCCCTGGCACATCACGAGACCCTGTCCCGATCTCCCCTGGCTCTTCTTCTGCTGGACTTCCAGAAAGCCTTTGATACTGTGGACTGGTCCTACTTGGACTACGTCCTGTTAAGTAATGGATTCGGACCCAGTTTCCGCGGTCTGGTGCGACTCCTCTACTCTAACCCGACAGCTCGTGTCCAAGAAACGGAGTGGTCTCTGACCCGTTCCCCATCCGGCGGGGTACTCGTCAAGGCTGCCCGCTGTCCCACCCTGCTCTTCACACTCGCAATAGAACCCCTGGCGAAACTATTGCGAGAGGACCCTCTGATTGAGGGATGGTCATGGCCCGCTGGACCAGAGGACAGAGTGGCTTTGTATGCAGAGGATGTCCTTATATATTTTACTAACCCGGCTAAAAGTGGTCCCCGAATTTTGCAAATCTTGGACCTTTTCTCTGAGGCCTCGCAAATCTCTATTGATCCCCCTCAACCCCTCCAGGGACTGCATCGAATCGCAACGTCACATCCCAATCCGGCGTAACAGCTTCAAGTATCTGGGAGTGCAGATGGCCCTACTACCAAAACTAACATGGGCACTTAACATTGCGCCACTCACCAGACGAGTCAAAGACGACCTCCAGCGCTGGCGAACCCTACCCCTCAATCTGCTTGGCAGAATTGCGCTGTATAAAATGATGATCCTCCCCAGGCTCCACTACCTCCTGCAGAACTTTCCATATCCGGTCCCTCGAAAGTGGTTCCGGGAAATGGACACGATGGTGTGTCAGTTTCTGTGGTGCGGTACTCGTCCCAGACTGGCCCTCGAAGTCTGTCAGAGGGACGTTTATGACAGAGGTTTAGGAATGTCCAACATCTATTACTACCACCTTGCGATGCATCTCCTCGTAATCAATGACTGGATGGGTGGTGGCTGGTCAGACCCAGCTTACCGACTGAAACTCCAGACAGTGGGTTACCCCAGGGTGTTTGACACGCTGTAAGGGTGTCCTATCCCTCGTGCGATCCCTGAAGTGACCAGAGTGGTCTTGGTGAGTTGGCGTGAGGCTCAGAAGGTGTCGGGCTGGTGGGCCCGTCTCACCCAGCAGACCCCACTGTGGCGGAGGAGGCAGCTGGCGGAGGTCTCCGCACTGGAAGGATTCCAAAAGTGGGACCATGTAGGAATCTCCACGCTGGGTGATGTCTGGGGGGGTCACACATTCGATCCTTTGAAGAGCTACATCTCTTTTCACTGAACAAGACTCAATTCCACAAATACCTTCAGCTCCGCCACGCCCTACTGGTACACATTCGCACTGGAGAGGCCATACCCGAGCACAGTCCCATGGAGGCGAGAGTGCTGATGGGAGACTTGGGCAAGGGAGGAGTTTCCCAGATCTACCGCTCTCTTATAGCAAATACCAGCTGTCCTCTTGATGGTCTCCGTCGGAGATTGGAGGAGTGGGTGGGCCCATGGATGAGGAGGATTGGAGGGAGGCGTTAATGGCCCCACAGACCCTGACTATGGCCACTCGATTCCGACTGCTACAGACCCTCTATCTCCATACTGCTTACCTCACGCCCATGAGACTACAAAAGGTGGGCCTGCAGCCCAGCGCTGACTGTCCCCGCTGCTCGGGTCCAGATGCGGACATTTTCCACATGGTATGGATGGACTTTCCCAGTCATAGGGACTTACTGGGGAGCAATCATAGGGGAGGTCTCTGGGGTTCTCCAAGATGTGGTAGAAACGGCACCTATGCCACTCCTGTTGGGGGTCAAGGGAGAGATAGGACTGAGAAGAGCGGATCGAATCTTTCCAGGGGTGGCGTGCCTAGTGGCCAAAAGAGACATAATGGCGAATTGGAAGGCAAAGGTAGCACCAGCTGTGACCAAGTGGAGACGAGGGGTTGATTGGTGCGCTCAGCATGAAAAACTTGTATACGAAGCTAGGGGGTGCCCGAATAAATACAACAAAGTGTGGGGGAAGTGGTATGGCACATGGGCTAACGAACGTGCAGGTGAGTTGTAGGATTCAGCGAGCAGCGGTGTCATCAACAGAATTATCTGAAGGAGGGGTTCCCCCTCGGCATTCTGCTCCTTTTATTATTTTATTATTTCATTACTCCGTTTCTCCATTGTAACGAGTCCGCAGTCTATAATCTTCAGCTTCATCATCATCACCGTTATGAGTACCATCCCCCCTCTCCGTCCCCTTCCTTCTTCTTTTCTTTTGTGGTGTCAGTTGGGGATGGAGGTCGAAACCGTCTTTGAGCACCAGTTGGTGCCATATATATAGATAGATTTAATTTTTTATTTGTATTTGTAATTACACTGCTCTTCATTTTGTTACCTTTAAAAGGCAATAAAAACTCTTTATAAAAAAAAAAAACTTCACTAAAAGATATATTTTTACATTGTGAGTTCAGATACCCCAAACTCCAAACTTTCTATCTGCTCTCAAAGGGAAACTTCACTTAAAGGATATTTAAAGGCAGCCCCCAGGTTAACCTATGAGATGAAGAGGTCTTGCAACAGTGAAAACACATTTGGCAGTATGTTACTGTTAGGACATGTAAAAACATATCAATACATGTCCTACCTTTAACATGCACTGCACCATGCCCATAGGAACTACCTAGGGCCTACCTTAGGGATGCCGTACATGTATAAAAAGGGAAGTTTTGGGCATGGCAAGTGGGTATACTTGCCAAGTTGAATTGGCAGTTTAAAAACTGCACACACGGACTCTGTAGTGGCAGGTCTGAGCCATTTTTACAGGGCTACCCATGTGGTTGGCACAATCCGTGACAGCAGACCCACTAGTAGTATTTGGTTTACAGGCCCTAGGCACCTCTAATGTACTATACTAGGGACTTACTAGTAAATCAAATAGGCCAATTATGGAAAAGCCAATTACACATACAATTTCACATAGGGAGCACTTGCACTTTAGCCCTGGTTATCAGTGGTAAAGTGCCCAGAGTAACAAAAACAGCAAAACCAGAGTCCTGCACAAATAGCAAACTGGGAAGTAGAGGCAAAAGGTTAGGGAGACCACGCCAACGATGTCAGGTGTAACACATATCTTAAAGACAAGCTGCCATGGCTCATGTAGTACATACATTGGGTCACCAGAGTGTTGGAATACATGTTGTAGGAAACACTGATGGCAAGCCCTTACCAAAAACATATCCCGCAAAACATTTCTACCACTTAAGTGCCCAAAACATTGCCTTTGCAACAATACCAGGGGTCGGTGGTCATGTGATCCACAACCAAGACCAACAATTAGATCTCATTAAAGTAGCACATGTAGGGGTTGCGTCTGCTCCATTATACCCAATGATAATCCTCAAGCCTTATTCTATTGGATACAAGATCTAGCACACTGGTGGTTAAAACCAAACTCATCTACTGTAGATGCGGTTTTGGAGGAAAAACTTCTGGAACAGTAGTTAGAGGCCCTTCCCAGACCAACAAGGGCTTGATAATAAAACACCCCAATTTGACGGTTTGAGGAGCAATTGAACTAGCCTGTGCCTATCATAGGTTTCCTGAGTTCAAGTTGGTAGCTCCAAAACCTACCCTCCTGTTCCCAGACAAGGGAGAGCCTTTATAAAGCCTGCACCAAGAACCCCTCCTGAAACCAAACCACCATTGAGGGTAGTGAAAGAGGTGGGACAGGGACTTCAGTGTATCCAACGTGCAGAGTAGGGATCATATAGCTAGAAACTGTCCTGAAAAACCCTCCCCTCCAGAACCAATGGAGATTGGCTATTCGAAGGGGCATGTGTTGGGTGTGGGAGGTTCTAGCAGGAGGATATAAAGCATGCCTCTAATACTTAAAATACAACTGACTACAGTACTGTTTGACTCAGGGTGCGGATACTCAGTTTCTGTCCAGAGCTGGTCAGGCCACACCAAATTAGAGAGATCGACAGAAGGGTGACTATTATCTGTGTACATGGAGATAGCAAGATCTACCCACTAGCCAGGGTAGAAATATGATGGCAGAAGAACACCAACAGTTTAGAGGTAGTACTTATTTCTCAACTGATATTTGATATAATTATCAGAACAGACTATAGTGGCTTCGATCAGATGTTGGTAGCAGGGATCAGGCGCAAAGAGAGTGCCCGGAAGAGGCTCACTTTCATGATGAAGATGTGGCTGAGGGTTGAAATAAAAATGAAGTGTTGAGTTTTGAAAAGCGTGTAAATAAACAGCTATTTTCGATGGCAGGAAGCACTGACTCCCAATTAGTTTTTCTTCCCACAGACAATAAATGGGCACACCAGTACAGTTTCAGGGTGGCACAGCGAGAAGACCAAAATTTAGTCCTAGCCTGGTTTCACACAGTTGTCGATAATCCGAGCCAGGTAGTACCATATTTTTATTTAAAGAAAGGCCTGCTTTATAGTGGAATAAATGAAATTGGAAGAAAAGAGTCACAGTTAGTCATCACTGTTTCTTGTAGGAGACACTGGCTCACTGTCAGTTAGGGGGAGATCATCATGGCTATTAGAAAACAGAAGAATATTTGTTGAGGCACTTTTACTGACCCAGAGTATTCTCTGATATAAGGACATTTTGTACTGAGTGTGAGCGGACATCTTGTACTGAGTATGAGCAAAGTCATTTGGTTAATCCATCCACTGACCCCAAAGCCTGATTAAAACCACTCCATGTTATTGATGTGTCATTCACACAGGTAGGAATGGATCTCAGGTAACCTCTACTTCCATCCTTGAAGGGTTACCAGTATATGTTGTTTCTGGTGGGTTATACAACCCGATACCCAGAGGCAAAACCTTTAACCTGTATGACGACCCCAGTGGTAGCCCAGGCCATGATTGAATTATTTTCTAGAGTAGGGTTCCCTAGGGATCTTCTCACAGGTCAGCGTACTCCTTTCCTGTTCCGTCCAATGGTGCAAGTGTGTAAGATATTGCGAATACCCCACATCCGCATCTCTGTCTCCCTCTCACAGACTGATGATATCATGGTGAGGTATAATTGCACCATTAAAATTGTTTTGAAGAAACTTGTCTCCGACAGTGGAAGAGAGTCAAATAGAAAGCTACCTTTGACTTGCCACCAATAGACATACCCAAAGTTCTACTATATTCTCCCGTTTCAAACAAGCTTTCTGTAGATAACCTCCTACACTGTTAGACATGGAGGACGAACACTGGGAGGAGGAAGAAGATGAAGGGTGGAATCTACTGGACTACGCATTCAACCTGAAAAACGGTATCCAATTCCTTTGGGAAGAAGTAAAACAAAATCTACAAAAAGATTAAATATGACAAAATGTCCAAAATATGTGCTTTAACTCCTGGTGATAAAGTCTTCATTGTTCTTGCCAACATCAGATAATAAGCTATTATCCCGGTGGCAAGGCCCTTGCAAAGTTGTAGAACAGACAACACCAGTGACATTTAAAATTGCAGTGCCCCATAGAGCGAGAGAAGGGCAGATATACCACATCAACGTATTAAAGCAATGGGAACAAACAGACGTACAAGACCATTCTGGTACACCTGCATTCTTTATTACCAACTCATAACCTTTGGGTGTTGAGTTTGCCTCCACTGCACAAACGGTGGATATGAAGAAGATAACCACAGGACCCCACATTGACTTGAGAAAGAAAACCCCGTCCACGAGCTTCTCCAACTCCTGTGCAGTGAAGGCAGGGGCCCTTTCCCCAGACGCACGTGCCATTGTCTCTTCCAGACCGAGGTCACAGCAGCACTTGCAGTGTAGGTCCTCTCCTGTCGAAGATCAGGTATCGAGTGATTGCCCAGATAGAAAATGGCGGTGACATCCGCGGCAGTGACGTCCGCGGCGGTGCGTATCATCACCGCCGGTGCACTTCCTCATTGGCTCCTGGGACCCATAGGGTCCAATGTTAACCAATGCAGCATTGCGCCGCAGTCTCCGACCGCCTACCGCGACGATCTACAACGCCAGCGCAGTTACCTCACATCCTATTGTCCCAGTTTAGAGGTCAGGCAGCCGCCATTTCAGGGGCCCACATGGCTTCATTTTCAACTGCGTCACACATCCCGAGGCCTGGACTCAACACACATACATACAACTTTTTGGAATTTGTTTCGTTTTCTGGGTTGCTGTGGGTACATTCCTCTGAATTGCTTGACTCTATGGTTGCTTTTGTCCTTCCTAGGCACCGTCCGTTGGGACATGTGAGGAGATGGCGGAATCCTCCGGTGTACCGGCCGCTGGTGGACCTGTTTACAATGGAGGAGCGACATTTAATCATCACCTACAGGTTTGACCGTGCCACAATCCAGGAACTGTGTACCCAGTAGGAGCCAGACCTGATGTCACCAATCTGCAATCCCACAGGGATCCCCCCTCAAGTGCAGGTGATACCAGTGGTCCATTTCCTGGCAAGTGGGTCATTTCAAACAACAGTGGCCATGGCATCAGGGATGTCCCAGCCTATGTTTCGGTCTCATTTTTTGGCGGGGTCTTGGCATTGTGCTCTGTCCTGTTCCTGGATCTCAGGGAACACTTGCGGGGTGGTTCTCCGTCTGCAGGGGGTGGGGTGCTGGTGTGGTGGTCCTGTGGCGTGGCGTCCTGTCCACTAGCGCCGGCGGAGGTGGTGGGCAGTTCATCGTCCATGCTAGTGTCAGCGGCCCCTTGGAGTGCCACGGTGTCCCTCATGGTGTTCTGTATGTCCTTCAGCACCCCTACGATGGTGCCCAGGGCGGAGCTGATGGTTCTGAGTTCCTCCCTGAAGCCCAAATACTGTTCCTCCTGCAGGCGCTGGGTCTCCTGAAACTTGGCCAGGACCGTAGCCATCGTCTCCTGGGAGTGGTGGTATGCTCCCATGATGGAGGAGAGGGCCTTGTGGAGAGTGGGTTCCCTTGGCCTGTCCGCCCCCTGTCGCACAGCAGCCCTCCCAGTTCCCCTGTGTTCCTGTGCCTCCGTCCCCTAGACTGTGTGCCCACTACCACTGCCCCCAGGTCCCTGTTGTTGTTGGGGTGGTGGGTTATCTTGGGTTCCCTGTAGTGATGGACACACAGCTGATTGACGTGTCCTGGGTACGGAGGTATGGGCCCGCTGGGTGGGTGCTGTACTGGTGTTTCCAGAGGGTGGAAGGTCAGTGTTGGGCTGTGCCTGTGCGAGGGAAACCGACTGTCCCGAGGCCCACGATGGTCCGGGCTGGTCATCTGGATCCAGTTGGCCAGAGCTGCTGTCATCACTGTGGGCCTCTTCTGTGGGTGGGGTGGAGATGTCTGGACCCTCCTGTCTGGTGACGTTAGGTAGTGGTCCTGCAGGGGTATAAAAGCATGATTATTGCATCTGTGTGTCATGGTGTGCAATGGGTGGGTGAGCATGTACCCCAGTACTAGCATTCCTGTGTGGGGGCTTGTGTGATGATGGTTAGGGGTTGTTATGGGTATGTGCAGTGGGCATGCTTTAGTGATGGGTGTCCATGCTTTGTTGTGTCATGCAGGGCTTGGTGTTGGGATGGGTGGTTTGTGTTATTAGTACATTAGTGAGGATTTGGAGTGATAGGGGATGGGCGAGGGTGGGTGTGTGTGATAGCATGCAGGTAGGGTGGGGGATATGATAGTTAAGATTTGACTTACCAGTGTCCATTCCTCCACCGACTCCTTCGAGGCCCTCAGGATGCATGATGGTCAAGACTTGCTCCTCCCATGTTATTAGTTGTGGGGGAGGAGGTGGGGGTCCGCCGCCAGTCTGCTGAACCGCGATGTTGTGCCTGGAGACCACAGAACGCACCTTCCTCCAAAGGTCGTTCCACTTCTTGCTGATGTCCTCCCGATTTCTTGGGTGCTGTCCCACTGCATTGACCCTGTCGACTATTCTTCGCCATAGCTCCATCTTCCTAGCTATGGAGGTGTGCTGCACCTGTGATCCAAATAGCTGTGGCTCTACCCGTATGATTTTCTCCACCATGACCCTGAACTCCTCCTCGGAGAACCTGGGGTGTCTTTGGTGTGCCATTGGGTGGTGTAGGTGATGTGTGGGGTGGTGTATGTGGTGATGAGGGTGGTGATGTGTAGTGGTGTGTGGTGTTTTGTGCGTGGATGTTGTGTGGGTGATGGTGTTGTGTGCCTCTGTGTGGTGGGGTTGTCTATTGCTGTGCTAGCTCTCTCTGGCCTTCGTCAACATTTTTTGGTCATAGGGGTTTGTGGGTGATGTGGGTGTGTGTTTTATATTGTAATGGGTGTGTGTGAGTGGTGTTTGTATGTGTATCAGGTGTGTGTATTTGGAATTGTTCAATGTGGCGGTGTTTTGGAGATGTGTGTGTATTTTGAGCGCGGCGGTGTGTACCGCCAATGGAATACCGCGGTTGAAAGACCACCGCATGGATTCGTGGGTCGTGATAGCATGGGCGTGTTTCTGTTGGCCTGACGGTGGAGGATTTGTTTTTGCCAGTTTATCACTGACCTTTGGTGTGGCGGACTTGTGTGGATGTCTGAAGTTCGGCGGATTCCGAGATGGGGGTCATAATAGCTGTGGCGGAATTCCGCAGCGGTATGTTGGCGGTCTTCTGCACGGCGGTAAGCAGCTTTTACCGCCAATGTTGTAATGACCCCCTATATTTTCTTTTCTACAAAAACACAATGGGCCTGATTTATGAAAAGTTAGCGCCACCTTTACATAATTTTTTGACGCAAAATCGGTTCAAACATGCAAAATATAATTAAATTTTGCAGATACATAGGGCCTGATTTATGGAAAGTTAGCGCTGCCTTAACATAATTTTTGACGGGAAAGTGTCACAAACTTACAAAATATAATTATATTTTGGAAGTTTGCACCGCTTTTGCGTCAAAAAATGACTTAAAGGTGGTGCTAACTTTTCATAAATCAGGCTCTATGTATCTGGTTGGTCTAACTATATCGGTAGGTGAAACAACCAAGGAATAGTTAGGCAGCATTTCAACTTTACCAAATAACCTACTCCCTCATTGCTTCACGAAAACATGAGCAAAGCTGAGCCAAGCATGGGTCTCTGAGTAAATCTCAGCTGTCAAAGAATTCTAAAGAGCAATGGAAGGTGAATGGAGGAACTAATGTCGCCTTAAATACTGGTGTGATTCAGAAGCTGCTAAAGAATGCAAATCTCAAACTCAATTATTTTAATCTTTATATAGATCAAATAACCTTATTATCAAACACAACAAAAGCAATAATCTATCACACACACACATATTTATAAATATACCAGTAAACCCGCACCCACTAACTATTTTTTAGTATGTGCATATGATGTTGTTTTTACATGGATGCCAAAATGTCAGATAAGGATATACCCAGATTTTGAAGCTTATTAGAGTATTGATTATAGCGCTCTTTGGCTTCCCAAACTTAGAGGCTAGTGAGGTAGCTCTCAACACCACATTTAGACCTTCAACAATGCTTATCAGACCTTATTAGTCCCAAGGGGATTCAGCTGTTACCACCATTCCTGGGGCACATACCGATTTCTAGGCAACGGTTATCAGTGTTTGACATTTGCTTTCATCCTAAATTCCATACAAGGTGTGAGATGGAACACTGTAAAAAGACAGTAGCATTTGCTGCACTTGAAGTTGAAGTCTTTCTGAGTCAATAAATGTACCACTTAAATGATGCTAATTCATAAAAGTAAGAAGTATAGGTACCCAGGGTCTACATGTTTAAAACAGGACCGATAATGGAGGAAGGATGTTTGCATATTATCCATAAAATGATATCCTCCTAAGGCGGAACAGAAGTACGGGGTGTGGCTCTTTTAAGAACTGCTGACTGTGAGGCAAAACGTACCTCCGTTGGTTATCAATCTGTGATGACTTTGCGCATTAGGACAGCACATAGACATGATTATGTTGCCTATAGGACTTATTTTTAATGTCTAAAGGATGATAAACAATCTTCATGGACAGGAGAATACACAAAGGTCTGTAGTACATTATTCCTTGGAAGTTCTCTTCATTTTGTTGCTTTATTTAGGGTGATGTTCAGCATATGTACATATAGCTTTAGTGTTAAAATGTGCACATGAGATTGTTCATTGGAAGCATGTTAGATAATTGAACACCTTCAAAATGATTACATCACCTTTGAGTTGGGTTGTGTGTGAGAATCAAAGATCCATTCAAATACATGCATTAAAAATAATACACGGTCCTGACCCATGAAGGCAAAGGCTGCATGTGCAGAAGGCAGGAGTTTAACAAATGCTGCCAGTGACATGGTTCTGGCACTTGAAAAAAACTTTCCAAAAAGAGAGGCTGTATAAACGTCCATAACTGGGGCACGTAGAAGTAGTGCCCAGTCCGTCAGGGACATCATGGAAATAATGTTTTCTCAAAACACGTTGCCAAAAAGAGGGTAACCCGAGGCCATCTGAGCTGCCTATCTCAATGACATTCAGTGCTTAGATTATGAACCACGAAGAGGTCGTAGAAAACCAAAGTTAGCTACAGACCAATGTGCCTAATATGTGTCTAATATGTTAATGTTTGCTCGCATTTTTTCAGCAGAACATGATTCGATGTCCCTTTAGGATGCTATGGTGAAAATGTTTTGATTCTGACATTTGGAACGCATCAAATAACACTGAATGTTCAACTATAAATCGTTTACATTTTTCATAAATTTTCACTTTGAAAACTGATTGATGAAAGTCACCATAAACTCTTGCGCAAAATATTACAGCGTTCCATATCAAAACAGTTTAAATAAATAACTTGTTCAGCAATTCTCAAGGGACTGTAGTGCCTATTCTGGAAGGCAACACCCCTTCCCGATGCACCAGTTGATACAAGTCGCCATCGTCACTGCCACGCTGTATCTCATCTTCAGGTAGTTTTCTTTCCATAGGTTGGCTACAGTGCAAAACATCTAGCATATGAAAATAACGTAACATATTTTCTGTGGTCTGCACTGCACATCACCAGTAAATGCGCAAACACTGAAAGTGACTTTTCAGCAGTCTCAACCTCTTCTTTATGGTGCTCTGTGTTCCTTGGCCTCATACCTCTGTCTGCCCCGACTGGGAAGAACAATGGGAGTGAGCAACCACGGTTTGAAGGTGTAAGCGCTGTCACATACATGTAAAGTGGAGCTGATTGAGTGTACACTATGCCAGCAAAGACCTTCGGATACTTTAATGAACAACAGTATCACTTTCCCTAATCACCAGTTTCAGACACACGTGGAACGCTTCTGTTCCACATAATGTTAGCATCATGGCCGAGTACTTTTTCGTTCACCTAGTAGTGGATAATGAGGAGGTCTACCTTCAATAAATATCTCATATTTCTGTGTCTGAACACATGTTCACGTGTTTTGGTGGGCAATGAGCAAATGTATACAATGTCCGGAATCTACTACCTTTGGCAAAGATGCAATGGGGCAATATTTCGTTTTTTTCACCATTACTTGGGGAAATATCATATAATGAGGTCCTTGGTCCAACACACCATCAGTCAGTGACTTGCTGCTTCACGTGCGAAAAATATAGGGTAAGATATGGGAGGCGACAGTGCCACACTCCTTTGAAAAGAACGTACATTACAATAATGGAGAATAGACAATAATTAAATCAGAGAAATAAATGCAGTCCTAATGTTGCTGCATTGCTCCAAATTGGTGATAGCCTGCCCAAGTATGTGCAGACATCCTGTCCTCCAGTTGAAATGCTTACAACTCATTTCACACAGATCTCATGCGTCCTGTTAATCGTCTGCTCTCTCTTTTACCTGTGGACCTCCAACCTCCAGCTCATTTATCCTCTCACAGGGGCAGTAAACTGCTGCATAACATCTGACTTTTTTGTGGCCTGGCTTCTCGCCTCAGCTGACACCAGATAATTATGTGGGCATCACCAGGAGAAGGTTTTTGGCTCCACCCACATGTTGGGAGTCAGTAGTGCCTGTTTTGATCGGGAAGAGGTTGCGTGCTTGCGCAAAAAGTGCTTGCCCTTCACACTGCTGTGGTCAGTTCATTTGTGTATCCAGTGGCCTGAGCTTGAACGTTTAAGGGTACACAGTGGGTCCGACTGGGCAAAAATATGCCTGGGCACCTAAGGGAAAACCAGATATCTAAAAAAGCGGCTCACTTTTGAAAAATCAAGCCACTTGCGAACTTGTAAAAACACTATGGGTATTTTGCAAAGTAGGGGAGACAGCATGCATTTGTGTTTCCTGCAGGCAATCTTTGTGGTAATGTCAGGAAAATCAACAGTAAATATTGGCTCTCCTGGCCATAAAACCAGCCCACAATCTGCTAAAAAACTGGCCCAAACACTGATCTTTCAGACCACCCCATCGGGCACTGCCTGATTGCCCTAAAGGCTAGTCCGACCCTGGGCACACACACATGCCATTGCAATGCTATTAGGTATCATAGATAACTAGATAATTGATGGTGTTTTTCTTAGGCAGCAGCACAGTTGGAAGGAGGGCAGTCAACATACATAGGCCCGGATTTAAGAAAAGTGGCACTGCATCCAGGGCGCCATGGAAGTAGTTAGGGGAACTAGCATCAAAATTTATGATGCTAGTTCAGAGCTTTGCAGGATCAGTTTAAAAAATGTTGACGCTAATCCTGCAAAGCCCATGGAGGCCCATTGCAAACAATGGCATGCCTCATTTTAATGCCTGCTCTGAGCACTACTGCTGTTGGGATGCATGCTATAAAGACATTTTGATCCAAGGCAGGATGCCCAAGAACATGTACCTTTCGACCTGGTGATTGAAACCCATTCCATTTGACTTGTGGGTGTGGGAACCTAGGTACTTACTTTTAAGTACTGGTTAGGGAGCTGTCCTACCCACTTTAGAAGACTGCTCTCCCCCTGGGTTGCGGCTAACCAACTCTGCCTTGCGGGATCAGCAGCAGAGGGTAGCCTAGGCTCTCGTAGGCAATCCGATTGGTGGACTCCAGTGAGGATATCCAATCGTCAAAACACGTACAGCAGCCCTGAGCTTCCCAAACGCAAATAAAGGTTTGAATCCCTTATATTGTCTTGTTGATTCTTATTTTTAGTTTTTGGGTACAATGAATTTTGAGGTGTGCGTAAAATGGAATCTTCACTTTGGGGATTTTAACTTACTGCACATTTGGGTTCTGCGTTCGTGTGAAGGCATTATTTCCCCAAACAGTTACCCCTCCCTGCTGTGGTTGTGGCCCTAGTCCTTGTTGGGCTGGGTTCCCTGTCTGTGGATGTTGTTGCCATGTGATTGTCCAACTACCTGACCCCTGTTGTGGTGGTGCAGCAGTGGACTGACTTCCCTGTGGCTGAGTGTAAGGTGCATTCAGGTTTCCGTGGGCTTGGTTTTGTGGATGGAAATTTTGCAGGGCCTGGCCCTGGTTCATTAACCTTTGTCTGTGATATACTTTTATTCGGCATTTGTCAGCCATGTTGCCCATTTTGTGGCAATAATAACATTCTATAAGGCCTGGCTGCTGCCAGCCTCGCTGGTTTCTGTCATTGTAGCTAGGTTGAAAACGCTCTGGGGTGTGGCGGTGGAGCTCCCTTATGAATAGTGCTATTTGCACTCTAGCAGCCAACATAACCCCCTCTAGGGCGGTCTTTTTCAATATGTGTTGGACCAACTTAGCGGTGTTCTGCTGGGCTTGCGCCTGTCTTTCTGTGTCCTTTTCTTGTTTCTTTTTGTGATAGTGTAATATGTCAGCTTGTATCTCCCACAAGGGTTTGGTGTCTAGCCCCACTATGCTGTCCAATTCACTTTGTATTTCAGTGAGCAGCCCCTTTTTGGGGATATTGTAAAAGAATGTGACCTGGGGGCCTGGGTCAGTCCATGGCTGTCCTCTCTCTTGTCCCCATCATTTTCTCATCCTGTCCAGAAAGTCAGTTATGGTCTTCCCTGGCTTCTTGGTTTCTGCCATCAACCCTCCTACATCCAGGCAATCAGGGAACATTTCCCCTCAGAGCCATCCATATTTGGTGCCTGTACAAACTGAATGTGGCCCAGTCGTGCTTGGTGTTTGTTAGCGTGACTGCTGGGATGTGAGTTCGGACAAACACTTTGTTAGTTTGTTCTCCAATAAGACTAATTAACAGACTTTTGCTAGGCAGTATGTTTAATTAAACATTACAGCCAGGAGAACAGTTACAGAAACAGAGTCTGAGGACTTTCTCAAGTTACAATTGATTTGCACAGTGTTTTATACATATCTCTGGATACCATAAAACAATTACAACATTCTTTTTTGGGTAAAGAATGCAAGCAGTTGTCTTGGAGTCATACATACGGTCCTGTTAACAAATGCAGGTGGACCTCAACCTTGTGTGGACACAATGTGGGGCAGCAGGTATATGTCCAGATGCTCGACCTGAGGGGCACGTTATTGCTGTATGTTACTGTATGTGCTGTGTTCTGATTGCCTATGTGTTCCTAACTTCATGTGACATCTAACTTTGTGGTGTTTTGGTAATGCGCTCACCCCTCTGGCCATGTATGTTTTATTGGGACCAGTCTTCTGGGACTATTGTGGTGTCACCATGCCTATCTGTGATCTGAGTTTCCCCGTCACGCATCTGTCTGCCAACTATGTGCTGCCCCACCTGTGACCTGTTAGTCAGTAACCTCAGGCCTATGTCTCAGAGCCTGCCTAGCCATGTATTTTGGAGATTGGATTGATGGAGAGTCCATGACAATTTTCTAATAATAATGCAATTTCATTCTTATCTATGATTGTATCATTGTGTACATTGACATCAACTTTTTTAATATTAACAAATGCCTTTGGTAGCTCGGAGCTTTTGTATTCTATACTGGTATGACCACTGGGCACACTCCCTCCTCCCAGCCATTTTTTCCTGTATTACTCAACACCTTATTCACCCAACAGTGGATTGTGCTTGTCACTCATGACACATGCAGTGTTGTGTTGCAACCAAGACTTATGGCAATCTCCTTAGTGCGGTTTCAGGATGAGTGTCCTTATATGTTTCATTTGTTTCCATTGTGCTCTGCAGTTATCTGGCTTGGGAAAGCATCATACTTTTCTTAGTGTTCAAGCCGTCCTAAACACACTCAGCATTACACTTATCCATTTCTACACTGTGATAAGTTGTTTGATTTAATTTTGTGAATGTGGTTGTGCAAAGCTTTTGAGAATGTTATACAGTGGGAAAATTACACAGGAGGCTAGTAAAGTACGTCTCATTAAAATGCGTATGGGTAGCATCTTGCTTTTCTCAAATTGAGCAGTGTAAGTGGGAAGTGTGTTAACACTGAAAATTTTACTAATGAATATTCATGTATTCTGAATGTTAAAGCTGCATAGAAAATGAGTTAATATAGAAAAACAATACACAAGTTTGAAAAGGTGCCTACTTGAGTGACCATCAATAATCACAAAGTGTACTTATTTCTAGCTTATTAATGTAACATGTCAAGCTCATGTCTGGATTAATTTAGTAGTATGTCATATTAATGGTCATGTATTATGTATTTGCTTTATTATTCATAGGCCTTAATTTAGCAAGGTTTTGGGCCTAGTTGCACGCCCTCATGTCAAGTTGCACTGCTTAGACGAATCATAAAATGGCTGCTTAGAGAATTAAAATGTAATTTTCCATTGCATTGAGCAAATGCTAGTAGCTAGAATTCTTTCCCATGAGAACTGCCTGCTAGAAAATGTTGTAGTAGCTACAGATACTTTGTAAAATTTAGTGTGTGTAAAGGCGATGTACCCAGGAACTAATAATGGATGCACTAACTGGAGTATAAGCTGATTCAAATTTGCTACCTGACAAACTCAATGACGGGAACAGGGGGTAATCATCGACTTGTGAACAATGGTTTAGTAAATTCTTTGATTTGAGGTTCTTTCAATGAATTTAACGTAAACGTACAATATATTGACCAATAGCAACGTGGGAAGTAGTTTTAGGGAATCTAATTTAGTCAGGCTGCACCGAGAGGGGAGAGTCCCCATTTTTTTCCCTAACCGTCCTGAGTGGAGATGCGCCATTAGCTATTATTCTTTCTGAACTGCATGAAGAGACATTTCCATCTTCAACTTTAATGCTGAACTCCAATGTCTTGCTGACCGAACAGATGTCCAATTGACAAACACAGCCACAGCTTAATGAACCTTACTGAGGCAAGGTATAAGACTACTTCTATGTCTATTTGCTTTTATATTTATGTGCCAACCGCTAATTTTGATAGAGCCATAGTTAGATGTTTTTTCCAAATTTGTGTTGACTAAATTGTTTTGCATGAAGCCCAAACATGCTATTCTAATCAGAAGGTTAGCTAGGATACTCACTCATGATACTTTCGAAATATTAACAACAGTTGATGTATTTCTTTACTGAATCTAAATGTATGCCATTTCTATTGTACAGTTACTCATGCTATTGATTTCTACTGTAACTCTAGAATGTATAGTGATTCAAGCTTTGATTAAATTGAGATTCTTTAGAAGATTCGGTCAGCCATTATTGTTTCTGTATGTGCATCATTTGATTTTGAGACTAAGTTACGTGATATTAGCATTGTTAATCTAGGGAAATAAACATTTTAACTTTTACATCAAGGAAATTATTGACTCCCAGGATTATTGATGTTATTGATTGGTATTGCTATTGATTTATATTGGAACTGAGTCTTATGGTGGGAACTATTCTAATCGCAGTCAAAAGATCCATCGTACCACTAACGCGTCCCCTTATAAAAATATGATAGGTAACCAAACAAGGTCAGACGCGCTAACAAGTGTAATCCCTTTTGACCCATCACAGTTTCTTAGGGTCCACAATTTCACCCTGCCATTAAATGGTGGTGATTCACTGATACCCAAGAGATTAATCTCTCAAAGAAGGAACAGTGGTTCGTCAGAACTGTGGTCTGAAGTTAGCTCTGATTATTTCCACTTAGTTAAGGAATTGAGTAAATTGCGACAGTGTCACTTTATAGTCACTTCCAAGCACTGAAGTATCATGTGTTATTAAACAGGAGAGCACATCTGATTAATAGTTGGCAGAGGAGCTATAATCGAATCAAATGAGGGGATCCTATAATCAGCCATCTACTGACACTTCTTTTTTACTCTTAGTTAAATGCCATTCCGGACGGCTCAAGCGTCATGAGTTTTCTGGAGCGTAAGCTTTTGGGTTCAGCTCCCTGTTAGGAATTAATCTTGTTGTGTTGAGTTTGAGTTCCTGCACTTCCAGTAACGTCCCCACATGTGAATCATTTTATTGAGTCCAGTTCGAGATGACTGGTCAAAGTTCTCTGGGTGGGGTCTAACGGTTGCCCAGTTTTTGCAAGTATCGTGGGCCTTGACCCCTAGAGGATTTGTGCATGGTGCATATGATTTTATATTTACTTCTTTCAATGGAGTTTGATATGATCTTATTTAAATCAATGACATCGACCAAATGCCAGATTCTTCTTTTCTGCCACCTGTCTATAGGTTTTTTAGGTGTTGTACTGTAAATAATGAATAGTAAACAGTTCAAGGCTTTACAGTATCTGAACTCGCTTAGCTCCTCACTCTGTTGCGATCCAGATTACTGTTCACGAGGAGACTCACCAAGCTCTAGTTATGTCAATGTGAATCTCATTCACAGACTATTACCTTCATCCGATGGTACATGTGCTTGGAGTATTTTGTAAGGCTTGATTAACTGCCTGAATCATCTGTCAGATTCATAAGGATTTGTTGTCACGTGGGTCCAGTTGGAAATGGATCTTCTAAATCTCAGCACTTATGTGAATGGCAGCAAGTAGATGCTTAAAATGGAGATGTTGGGAGAGGAAAGCCTTGTGGCACTCTACATGCAAACTTGCATTATGATGAAACTGAAAACTCAATCTGCACTTGAGGACTGCATTCAATGCTAAAAGAGTGGGTCTTTTTTATGGTAGTATTGACAGCTGCTGCATCTTCCTTAAGACCTTTGAGAATAATATTGTGTCCTGCTGCATTGTATCCCGCTGAGAGATCAAAGCGTATAAGGACTACTGGTTTGCCTTCATCCAGGTTCATAAAGAGATGTTCTTTCAAGCCAGCTATGGTAGTTTCAGTTCTGCTCTTGGGTCTGAATGCAGACAGCTGCTCAAAGAGAGAAATATGTTTGCCAATTGTTTAGGTCGACACCTAGCAGACAGAGCAGTAGTCTGATTTGCTAAAGGCATTTTTTGGGACATTTAGAAAGCCTTCTTGGGAATGCATTCTGCTTGTTGCTTAGCACTGGCTTTGTGGTTTGTAACTCACATTTCCTGACCTATTGCTGGCTTTATCTTTTTTAGGCTGTCCAGTGGGAGTAAAGCCTTTTTACACTACCTTTTCTTGTGTTCTTCCACTAATGCTCCTTTTGGTTAGCAGGCCTGCATATCTTGTTCTTATCTTGTCACATTTGCTGTGCATTCAAGGACAGATGTCACATGTGAGGCTCTGTCTACTGAGGGAGCTTGGTTTTCTTTCTCTGACTTCAAAGTGAGAGGATTTATGTGACAATCTTACTGGATACTGGGAGTAGGAAAGGTTTTTTTTCTAGCGCAGAGCAACATCTAAATGAACTGCACGTATTTAAGAATATTTCAAAATTAAGAAAGCACAAATGAAGCACATTGTTTGTTAATTCTAAAGTGTGTTGGAAATAAATACTTTAATATGATCAAAATAAATAAAACACTATGTGATGCCATTTCCACACATTATCATTTATGTGTTGTATAGTTTTATTAGTAAAACTGTATGCCTGTGCAAATGTAGCGGTCATTGAAGTTGAAAATGTGTTGTTTTCAAATGTAGGGTGTTGCCACACAATGCATACTCAACTCTATGCCACTCCATTCTACTCTGCACCATTTCATGGCACTGCACTCTACTCTGCACCACTCCACTTTACACCGCTCCATGCCACAGAACTCTATGCCTCACTACTCTACTCTGCAACACTCTACTCAATACCCATGCACTCTATGCCACTCTACTCTATACCACTGCACTCTACACTATTTGAGGCCACTCTACTCTATTCTACACAACTTCACTCTATACTACTTCACTCTACAACACTCAGCAACACTGCACTTTGCGCCACTGCACTCTATGCCAATATACTCTACACCAATACACTCTATTCAGTACCAATCCACCCAACACCTCTGTACGCTATGCCAGTCCACTGTACACCACTCCAATCTACTCTGCACCACTACACTCTATGCCACTGCACTCTACACCACTTTACTCTATGTCATTACACTTTATTCTACTCTACTCTATGCCACTGCACTGTACCATGCATCACTTCACTCTGTTACTTCACTCTATTCTGAAACAATCTACTCTATGCCACTGCACTCTATGCCACTATCCTATGCCACTCTACTCCAGTCTTCACCACTCCACTCTGTCACTGCATGTTGCACCACAATACTCTAAACCACTGCAATCTATGCAACTCTGTGAAATCATTTTAGTCAATGCCACTCCACTGCAATCTGCACCCTGCACCACTGCTCTCTGTGCCACTCTGCTCTATAACACTGCACTCTACACAAATGTTCTCTATGCCACTTTACACCCCTGCACTCTACAGCACTCTACTCTGCAATACTTCTCTCTCCACCACTGAACTCTCCATCGTTTACTCTGACCTACTGCACCTTATGCCAATGCACTCTACACCACTGTACTCAACATGACTGTACTCTACGGCACTCCACTCTATGCCACTCTACTCTGCACCACTACACTGTACACCACCGCACTCTATGCCACTGCACTGCAATATGCAACACTCCAGTCTACACCACTGGATTCTACGATGCTGCTTTGTATGCCACTGATTTCCATGTGCTGCAGTCAGTGCCACTATACTCTGCAACACCCTACACCAATTCACTCTACTCTGCTCTAGGCCAATCCACTATATGCCACTGGACTCGACTCTACTCTGTACCACTCTGTTCTCTGCCACTGCACTCTACTCTGTACCACTGTACTCAACGCCACTGCACTCTATTCCACTCTTCTCTACACCACTTTACTCTATTGCACTTAGCACCAATTTACTCTACAACACTTTACTCTGCAACACTGCACTGTACGCCGCTCCACTTTGCATTAAGGCATTCTATGCCATTGCAATCTACATCATGGCACTCTATTCTGAAACAATCTATGCCACTCTATTCTGTATCACTCCACGGTATGCCACTGAACTATAAGCCACTGAAAACCAAGGCATGATACTGTACTATATTCTGCTCTATGCCCCTCTAGTCTTCACCACTCTATGACACTGGGCTCTGTGCCACTCTACTCTGCTCTGCACCACTACACTCAACAACACTGCACTGTATGGCACTCAATTCTGCACCACGTAGCTCTGCAACACTGCACTCTATGCCACTACACTCTGCACTACTCCTCTCTGCACCACTGCATTTTATGCCACTGCACTCTACTATGCAACACTCTAATCTATGCCACTGCATTTTTCAACACTGTATTGTACACCACTGAATTCTATGCTGCTGCACTTTATGCCACAATGGTCTGCAACACTCTACATCATTGGACTCTACACCAGTCCACTCTAGTTTACATCACTCCATTGTATGTCACTCTATGTGACTCCACTTTACGCCACTTCAAAGCATGACACTCTACTCTACTCTTCGCTATTCCATTCTATGACACTCCACTCCACTCTCCTTTATGCCACTAACTTTTAGCCATGTTGAACAGCAGCCACGCTTGTGTACAACATCACAAAAACACATTGGAAAAGCCAATAGCTTTTGCACAGGCAAGATCAATTGGCTTTGCCATTGCTTGCTTTGTAATTGTCGTGCTACTGCTTTTAGGAACATTTGCTAGGATAATGTCAATTTGAGATTAGTCAGTAATCTTACAAGCTTTGAGGGTCTACTCACAGTTTCCTCAAACATCTTCAGTGGCTTGGACCCATACCTACTGAGGAGGATTCAACTTTGAGCTAGCACTGGAAGGAATTGCTTCATACTCTATCTGCTTGTGCCACAAGGTTGAATACTTTGGGTCATATTTACAAGAAATGCAGTTGTTGGCCAAATATTTGAATGCAGCTAATGTCATTTCTCACTACCATGCTTGCACCATTTTACAAAATGGTGCTGCATGGTGGTAAGAAATGGTTAGCGTAACAAAATGACACTAACCTTTGTGACATGTCTCAAAAAAAATAATTGAAGTTAGTGCCGCAAAAGTGGAGCTAGCATGATTTGCAGCACATGTTGTGACATTAATCATGCTAGTGTTACTTTTTCCCTTAAAAGCGTAAAATAAAACTCTGCAAAAATACCAAAGAGAAGCCACAAGGTAAAGAAAATGGAGAAGTCAGGACAGGAGAGACCCCAATCAGCACAGTACAAACCAGGATGGCCAGACAGACTCCCAGGACAAGGGGAAAAGGATGTGTGGTTTTAGTGAGGAGGAGAATCAGATCCTGATCACAGAGGTGACATAGCACCAACACCAGCTTTTTGTCACCTCTAAAGTGGCAATAAGTGGAAAGGAGGCTATATGGCAGTCCGTAGTTGATAAAGTCAACAGTGTGGCAAAGTTGAAGAGGACTGTGACTCATTGTAAGAAGCGCTGGTACAATTGAAAGTGCAGAACTAAAGAGAAACTGGCCTGCAGCCGAAAGGCAGCACTGCAGACCAGAGGTGGAAGCCCGGCACCACAGGAGGAGCTGGATGAGCTGGAGGAGATGGTGGCAGTGGTCATTCTGGAGGAGTTGGGCACTGGAGTCCAGGGACACGACACTGTGGCATATGATGAGTGACAACAATCACAGGGTAAGTTGCAGTGGAGGGCAATGTGAGTGGTAACTAATGGCACAAGGGGGAGGCACATAGGAGGCACTCTATGCATGTGAAAGGGCTGCATGGGGGCACAATTATATCAAAACACCAAACACATGTATTGTGCACTGCCCCCACCACCATCTGCACAGACCACTTCACAACCATCACACCATTCCCTTCTCTGTATCATCTGAACCATTTTGCCATGTTCAACTCTCATTGGCCATCATGTACCAGGTCTGTTGTGCAGGGTGGGTGAGTATGGGCAGGGATACACCTTCCTGCACCACCATCTCTGCGGGTGCAAAATTTGCTGCCATGTGCCTATGCAGGCACACCTGCATCATGCTGCAAGGGTGCCTGTGATTTGTGAATGATTGCTGTTGTACAACAAGTTACACCTTCCTGCACAACATCAGGCACACGTAGTGTTTCTGTCTTTCTATGTGTGATGCACAATGCAGCGCATTCAGAAACATGACATTACTGGGACAAAGATTACACTCACCCCATATCACTACTATGCAAACCCTGAGGTGGTAGATGAAACTGCAGCATTGCCACATGTGAATATCTGTGAAGGCCTCAGACATTGGGTGAGTTACTTGTGTTTTTTGTGAGAGCACCGCCAGCAACACACATGAAATAACACCTACGTGCAGTCTGCGGTATGAAAGGGGCACATAGTACCAGGCCATCAAAAGCCACACAAGGTCCCTTCCTTGGTATAGGAAATATGGATTGGCACTCTGTTCCACTGGAGCGTAACATAAAAAGTATGCTCTAGTAGTGCAGTGTTCAGTCAGTGTCTGGGAAATGCAGCCCATTGTCAACCATGGATGATAAAATCATGCAGTGCAGCTAAGCAGCCCAGACTGCTGTGCTATGCTGCATCATAATGAATGTGCTGGAATGCCTAGCTATCACTAACATGCAATGCATCCCTGTACTAACCTTGGTCATGGGGAACTTACTGATGCCTAACACCAACACTGGCACACATTGAGCATGGTGTAGGGGTGCTTGTGTTGCTGGTCTGATTGCACATGTGCTGGAAGGGACACATCCTGCATCATCAACATTCATTAGTGCTATCTGCCTCTCCCAATGTCTGTTCCCAATTGCAAGACATTGAAAGATGCAAAAATTGGGCCCATAACAATGTTAGTCATATGCTGCACAACATCAATGCCACCCCTGAGGTGGTGAAGCAACCTGATGCATTCACTCATTGACATGTTTCACAATGTGTAAGATCCTTATGCCAACCCATATGTGTAGTAACCGTGATGCAAGGAGAGACCTGTCCACATGCATTATCTTTGTCACCTCTTATCATGATTGCTGTATCCTGAATAACCCATAGTAAGATTCAACCACCTCTCATGTATGGGATTGTGTTGTAGGAACACAGCCCTACAACACAGGAACCCCTGCAGACATGCTGTAAGGTGGCCTGTGCTGCAGGGATGAGTGCTGTTGTGCAGGAAGGGACACTTTCCTGTACAATCACATACACAAGAGGTGTTTTCATCTTACAATGGGTGGTTCAGGATACAGTATACATGATAAGAGGTACCAAGAATAATGCATGTCGACAGTTCTCATCACTGTTACAACACATGTGGGTGACACTTACTAAAAGTGATAGATCTGGCAATGCAATAAATGCTGTACTTTTCCATGGGTCTTGCCTGGGAACACTCCAAACAGCACCCAAGGCACGCAACTGCCATGTAGTGTAATGCATGAAAGGGGTCTGCATGTAGTAGCCCAAAAAAAAACACACAACATGGCTTAGATTGGACTAGGAAATGTGGACTGGCATATTGTGCCGACAGTGTGTTCCAGAAAATTACACCTTGGCAATGTGCCGCTAGGGGTCCATAAATGAGGGACCTGATGTGTGGCTCTGAGCCATGTAAGTGAGGCACCATGATTAACAACCGAATGACTCATGTGAACAGCTAGCACAGATCAACATTGACATATGCACATGTCCTTGCAGAGGATGATACCATACCTCACGATCTACCTACCCTGGACTTCACCGATGATGGCGATGACCAGCTGCAAAGCATCAATTCTGACACTCTCCAGCAGATTGTGGGTGCCATCCAGACACCGTCTCTGGTCGCAAGGAGGGCAACAAGTGTTGCAGGGTCTCCAAATGAACCACCCAACAGACAACAAACACCACCTTTCACCTCATCTACAGCCCTGGACTCCCATGAACCAGACATCATCTTCCAAAATGCAGCAGTAGAAGTTCAGTGGAAGCCATCAAAGGCACCCACTCTCCGCTACTTGGACTCCAGCAGTCCCAGGACATAGCTGATGTCCTGAGTCAGAGGTTTGAACAATTGCCCTCCCAAACTGGCATCGGCCTGATTGACAACAGGCTAGGGGCTATCCAAACTATACTAGTGTCCATGCAGCAGATGCTAGGCTCCATCAGTGGCAACCTGGCTGCCTACCACTGGGATGTAGCTGCTTTGTTGCAAAACCAGCAGTATCTCCTTGCTGCAGTGATGCCTTTCATCTTTCCACAGATGACAGCTGCCAGAACCTTTGAATCCACATCTCCAGGCCCTGATGTGTGTGTGTGCCTCCCTCAAATTCAACTCCAGCACCACCAATGGCACAGGAGGCACGACACACACTAGAGGATTAAGATGTGAAAGGAACATCATTCACCCAAAAAAACACTCAGTAGCTACAGTCTGTGGTAGGTGAACAGTTTCTCGTTTGCTCTGTGCTGAATATCATGCCAATGTTACAACATATATCAATGTCCACCCTTCACTCTCCCTGTGTTGTCCAACCGCACATGTATACCCTCTCCTACACATGTCTCATGACATGTTGCCCCACCTTGGACGCTGCCTTGACTTGAAATGGTTTGGGATCTCTCATGGGGTTAGTCAGAACAAGCAATACCATAATTTCACAGTCTAATAAATGTACTCTAAACATCAATTGTCTTGAATCAGTGTCTGAGGCAGGAAATGTGTGAAGGTTATGCATTTTGTGAAATTTATACACAGAGGGACCTATGTACCAAAACAAATTGGGAAGCTTGGTGCCTCAAGCAATATAGCTGTGCTGAGCTGCGTTATGACTAACATGCAGGTAAGTGCTGTATACAATAGGATGATGTCCAATCATGTTTATTCTCTAGCGCTAGTGCAGAAGCAGCTGTCTAGTGCCAATGCAGGCACACTTGCACCATATTGCAAGGGTGTCTGCGTAGGTGGAATTGGAAGTTTATGCGCAGGAAGTCTTTCTCCCTGCACATATGCAAACAGTAAAAGCTCCTTGCCCCTACTATGTAAGTGGTAAAAAGCAGCATATAAAAAATAAGCAAAAACTAGGCAAAATATTTCTCTGTCTCCCTGCTGTGCCGCCATGCAAACCACACCCCTGGGTTAACGTCTTGGCACTGCCTCAGGTCTTCATTCCATCTGAAAACTGAGGCTGTACCAAATGCAATGGGTGTTGCATGGCTAAGCCCACAGCAACACTCATTGAATGTCTCTCTGCCACAAACATCTGCATTGGGGGGAGCCAAGTATACAATGCGGTGTTAAGCCACCCAAAGTGGCTTTATGCCACCTTCAAATTGTGTGAAAGGGCACAGTGACACTGGAATATCACAAACAGAGATGCTCTGGTGGTGCTAGGGGCTTGTCAGTATTCCCCTGAATACTCGCATAAGGGATATGTGTGGATTTGTGACATACACATAGTCACACACACACTGACTGGAACATGATTGAGGTTGCTGATAGCTATTTGAACAAGCAAGTTGTACTTGAATATCCAAAGCATGGCATATGATAGTTAGCATGCATGTATGGTGACAGCTGGCAGCAATCACTACACAAGTGGCTGGGCATAGCAAGGATGGTAGTTACAGGAAAAGCATTGATGTTACAGACAAATTATGTATTTGTAAGAGTTTGAGGGACAGTCATGAATGGTTCAGTCACAAAATCTAGATTTAGGGGGAGTGCTATTACAACAGCATAATGACAATGCAATTCATATTTTCACTTCACAGTACAGAGAAATATTGTATACCTGTTTTGGGATGTGTATCCATGCACATCCAGAGTCTCACAGTGGAGAAGTGTGGCACAATGGTTAGAGCAGCAGACCCTGAAGCAGAGATCTGGCTCAAGACCAGGGTTCAAGTCCTGCTTCGGTAGGTCTTGGGCTCACTTCCCTTGGACCAGACAATTCTCACCTCGGTGCCTAATCTAATTAATGGGTCCCACTCTGCAACTCTGGGCAATAGCTTGCTTAATTGCCCCAACAGCGCTTGGATGCCTGGCTTCACCCTGGGGGTGCCCAGGAGTGGGCACCTCACAGAGAAAAGCCAGGAGGGGTTCCATAGCGGTATGAGTACAGCGCCTTGAGACCCTAACGGGTGAGTAGTGCGCTATACAAGTGCAAAATTTACAATTTTACATACATTTCTGAAAGATGTCTGAAGTTCCAGATGTGACACCATTGCCAACCTGACAGGAACTTGACCGAACAGGATAAGTACAACTTGCAAAGGCATGTGCCTAACATGACCTGTGCGTACATGCAATCACCTAAGTAGTAAATCAGAATGGAGATCATATATTAGGAATAGAAAAATTATTTCTTTAACTACAAAACTAAGCCTAAAAGCCATAAACTAACGAAACTACCTACACTAACCTCTACTACACTATCTTTGACTACCTTATTCTTAAACCTAAACTAAATTATCTCTACTTATTTTAAACAAATGACACTACATTATAAACATCAACCCCACTATCCCCCCTAATATACTGTATGTATAATGACAAGAACAACAGTAACTTTAGCTAAACATAGACTAAACATATGGCCTAAACAATTATATATTTTTGTGTAGATTTTTTAACATTTTTAATTTTTGTGTGCTTTTTATTCATTTTAGTTCACACACCTTAGACATCACCCCCTCCCACACCAAAAAATAAAAGAGATACCATACATCCCCCACTCCTAAGAAGAAACTAGTACTGAGTATTACAAACTAATCTAGACTATGCTAATTTACCAAACCCTAACTAGCTAATTATCCCAACTATATACATGCACATTTCCAAATGGAAGGGATGTACTCAGTCTGTGTCCAAGTGTCAGGGGGAAGAGGATGTGGGTGGGATTTAGGCGGATGATGGCATCCAGTACAGTAGCCAAGAAGGAGGGCTGCGATATTCCGCCTACCCACTCATGCTGCAGCCAAGAGCTTTGTGAGGGGTGGAATGTTGGTTTGCCTTCCTGCTCTTGCCATAATAGTGGGTGGAATTTCTTGGAGCAGCCGGATGATTGAATCCTGCTTTACACTGCAATATCTTAAGATGTCTTCTCCTCAGACCCCCAAAAATTGTTGTTCTTTGCCAACATATATGTGCTCCCTTCTCCTGTGCTGCTTTTATGGTTGCTGTGGTGGTGATAGTGAGTGATGCAGTGGTGCTGGTGGTGTCTGTCGTTGTCGCTGGCATCATCTGTGGGTTCCAAGTTGGAGCAGCAGCAGGTCCATGGTGTCCTGTAGGATGCCAGAGTGTTTTTTGAGTGTTCTACTTATATACCTGTGCTTGTGAATCATTTTAACACCTAATCTGACCAGGTGCTAAAATGTTGATGCTAATGTGAGCTAGGGTAATTTTCTCTTAGTGTGTATTTTATCGTGAGGCTTGTAAATATGATGCTAGCGTAATTTTTTAAGAGGGAACGCCTACCTTGCATATCATTGTCTGTAAATAACGCAAGGTGAGGCGGCGCTCTTAAAAAATGATGCAAGCCTTGTAAAAGTGGCGCTAGACACGTCTAGCGCCACTTTGTAAATATGGCGCTGGATTATAAATGGTGCAACAGTCGCACTAGCTCCTTGTAAATATTCCCCTTTGGTTCTGAAAAAGACTTTCGGAAATAACTGATGGAATGTGTTTTTTATTTGTGACTGTTTTCTTTTGCAATTGTCACAGAAGCTGACTTTGTGCTATGCCTTAATTGTTCACTTTTGTCTCCTTGTCTAGCTCATCAACGTTTTACAAATCTGTCTGAGAGATAAACTGTCTTGCTTAGTTTAAGTTACTTTAGGTCCTATAAGTTATTTGTGTTGCACACACTGCAGTAATAATTTCGCTATATTTTCTGTAGGCACATGCTTGAACGAGTTGCTTCCTGTGTAAGTGTGTATGCCAATCTCTGTTTCTCTTGTGTACATACATGCCGGTCTGTACAGTTCCAATTTGTGTTTATAAGTATGGTCTCTGCCTTCCAATGTTTTTGTTCATGCATGTGTCCCAGCAAAGCCCGACCTATCATCTTTGTCAATGCCTTGGCTTTGTGAATCTAAAATTGACTGGATGTTGTGTCTCAATATTGTGTTAATTTCAATGTTGGCCCATGTTCAGACTTCATAAATTGCTCTGGGTCTGGACCTAGTGTATGCAGGATACTGTTATGATAAATGTCTTGTCTAAGCTATTACAGCCATTTGGTCCCTTGCTTCAATGTTGTGCTGCTACGATTGTCCTATGGCTGAAGCCTCTAAACCACTGTGCTCCTCTACATGAGCAGGGAGTAAAGAAAACTGGAAGCAAAAGCAATCATGTCAAAAATGCTCAAACAAGCCCCTCTTGCTTCCTCTAATCTATCTCTCCATTCCATCCATCCACTCTTTGATCTCTCACTCTCTCTCTCATCCCTCTCTGCCTCTTTTTTACTGTCTCTCTAGGAGCCCTTGTGCCTGCTGCAATTGATCTTGGGGAGTGCTGGAAGGTAACTGAGGCACCATCAGTGGGGCTGGGCTTCAAAACCAGCCTCCAAAGGCTCCAGCTAACCCGGAGGAAATAAAAGTTTAGTCCGGATCTGGTTGGACTTTAGCTTTATATGCATGTGTCTGTTTCAGAAGGGTTCTAGGTGTTTCACTTCATAAACATGGGCATGTCTCCGAAGGAGCTGCATGTGTTTCCCTTTATAAGCATGAGGATGCTGCCTCTGAAGGAGTTCTGGGTGTTTCACTTTGTAAGTATGGGCCTGTCTCTGAAGGAGTCATGAATTGTGCTTTATAAGCATGGGCCTATCTCTGAAGGGTTCTTGGTGTTTCACTTTATAAGCATGAGCCTGTCTCTGAAGGGATCTGGGTGTTTCACTTTCTAAGCATGAGCATGTCTCTGAAGGGTTTTGGCCATTACCCTTTTTAAGCTTGGGCCTGTCTCTGAAGACGTACTTGGCATTTAACTTTGTCAGCATGAGCATGTCTCTGAAGGGTTCTCATGCTTGCTCTGTAGAAGCATGGACCTGTCTCTGAAAGGTAATGGAGATGAATGGGGATGGAATCAAGCACAAGTTAAAGCCTGGAAGTGAATAAATATGTACCCAGTCCTACAAACAAGGAACAGTTGAACTCCTTCCCCAGTTTAGACGAATATAATGCGAAGTACGTACATGATTTTGATGTCAAAACAAAACTTATGAGAGCACTGATGAAGTAAAGGGAGAGATATAGCTAGTCAGAGGAATATGAAAATCCATATATAGATATAAAAGAGAGTATTGAAAAGGCTCCACTATTAAAAACCATTGGGTCCCAAATACAAGCCGGTCTTCAGAATGAATGCAAGTGTATATGGTCTAGGTGCTGTTTTGTTACAATTAAATCAAAGATCCAAAATAGTTACAGCTTTAGATTCTATAACTTTAAGAGACATCAAGGAAAGTTATTCTGTCATTAAAAAAGAAGCACTTGTGTGTTGGTGAAGGTTTCAGTATTTCACTACGTATATATGGGGAATGAATTTTGAATTAAGGATGGATCATGAGCTACTCATTGATGTCTTTACAACTAATGTTGGATGCAAAGATACACCTCGTATGGCTAGCTCGTTTTTCAGATTACATAGTATTCTTTTTAAATGAAATATGTACAAGGTGTAAAGAATGTCAAATTTCATTGTTTAATAAATCAAAATAATGTACACACGGTTCCAAAAAACTTGAGGGTTTCTTTTAAACAAGGGGTTCTGTAATGAATGGAAAACAATATGTTTGAAGCAAGAGCCCTCACTCACCCTCGGTGACATGCTTCATCATAGGGCTATGCTCCTCGTCAGGCCGGCGCTGCAATGCCTGACGGGCCCCAAAAGGGGGCTCTTTGCCGGAGATCTTTTGAAAATGATGCACAACCGGTCAAAGCGTGAATAAGGATTGTTATAAGAGTAGTTAAAAATGCCTAGAGGTAAAAAAAATTGCTATTTATTCTAATATTAATACCCCTGACATGGTTAAAAACAATAAATAGGGATATGGTAAAATAATGTCTACGCTCCCCAAATAAAGAGATAATTTATACAGTTACTAAGTCTCAAAGTGGAGAATAGTACAAAAAGAGAAAACACAGGATCCCTGTGTTACTCTATATAGTAGGTCAACATGTTTCTCGCTATTTTTTAGTCAATAATGATCTTATGCGATTCGTCAGGACCTTAGCACGTACCTAATCCTTTACAAAATTAGGAGTCCCATACTAGGGAAATCAGAAACCCTCCAAATATTAAAGGTATGGCCTCATCGGGGAAAACATCAGGCTTGGAAAATCCACTATGGTTTGTAGTAGAGCCATCAATTCAGGTCCACCTAAAAGCGCTGTCAGTCCCCGGAACTCGAGTTTTTAGTGGATTTTCCAAGCTTGATGTTTTCCCCGATGAGGCCCCACCTTTAATATTTGGAGGGTTTCTGATTTGACATGAGACATTTATAATAACACTCTACATACTTCATAACCCCATCATGTCCTAGATAGATCCTCTACCTCAAAAGTTGGTCCTCAGATATCCGTAAACTGCAACTATTCTTTGTGCATAGAGCTTTTGCTTAGCCCGAACCACCCTCATCTTTGCCTCCCATACTTCAAATGTAGGGGGAAGGGGTGATTTCCATGCTTGTGTTATCAATGATTTTACAATCAATGAAACATAACTGCTTGGCCCGCATCCCTAGATTTGGGTGCTCTGAAATTGCAAACAGAGCCCCCAAAGTATCTGGGGTAAGTGTACAGTGTAATTTCCTACTAAAGCCACTGAAAAACTTTCACCTAAAAATCCACCAGCTTGGGACAGGTAAAACACATATGCAGCCAGTCCCCTAAATTGTTGTTACATCGTGGACAAAAACCTGAAGAATTCGGAAAAGCTTTTTTCATTTGGGCAGGAGTGAGACATAACATCCATTTAGAATAAAAGGTCATTCTTTTAAAGTTACCTCCCCTGATCGCCTTTTGTGATGTACTATTGAAAGACCTCCACATTTGTAACTCGATTTTGCACCCTGTAGACCTTTCAATCTTTGATAAAAAACAGGGAAGGACTCGTGCTGCTCCCTGAGAGTTAAGAATCCGATACCAATTGCCCAGCCCCTTCGGACTTCTGTAAAATGCCTGAGAGATAAGAGAAACAGGTTGATCCACTGAGGCAGTATGAGGAAGCACAAAATGCTGCATCTGGAGATAAGAATATTTTAGAAAATCTGGGATTTGTACTCCCACCTGACATTGATCCCAGGTCTTGACTTGATTACTGATTAAAAAGTCAGAGAAGCTGGTAAACCCAGATATTATCCATTGATTTAAATGTGCAGGAATCAGATTTAACCCCATTAGCCCTGACTGGGTCAGAGACAATTTGGGATAAAACCTGACAATTAGATACTTTTCTCAAAAAAGTAAAAGCCTTGCATATTCTATGATAAGGACTTTGTATCTAGTACGCTTGGGTTGCTGCAGAATTCAGAGGAAGGAGGCTAACTGGCAGCCAATCTTGCCTAGCGTAATATTGAGATAGAAGCTAGCATTAGGAGATAAAGTGGCTTTCGAGACCCAATCCATAAATGCAGCGTCATAATATTTCCTAATATTTGGCAGGGCTAGTCCTCCATCTTCGACTGCAAAAGATAGAGTCTCCAACTGAGCCCTTGGTTTTCTATTATCCCAAACAAACTTACGAAGTAGCACATCGAGCTCTTTGAAAAAATGTTGGTGGATTTTAATATTCACACTAGACAAAGTGAACAACAGAAGAGGAAGAATCATCATTTTAACCAGGTTTACCGGGCCAATAATTGATAGCGAAGATGCTTGCCATTTTTGTAGTAGATGTTGCACTTTTTTGAACAACGGAACATAATTTAAGCTAAAAATATCAGAAAAGTCGTGGGAGACATAGATACCCAGATCTTATAGGATGCCGCAGACGATTCTGTACCCGCATCTCCGATGGAAGAGCATTCTCGGTGGTATTAAACAATAGGGCTTCTGATTTAGAATGATTGATCCTATACCCCGAACTCTGTAAAGGTCCTTATTTTGGTAAAGGCCCCGTCAATATTGGAGGATTCTGCTACAAGATGGAGGATCATGTCGTCGGCAAACAATTTTAGCTTCGGAGCCTGGATGATAGGAGGGAAAATAGCAGCGTCTTGGCGCAGGGCCTCTGCTACTGGTTCAATAAATTGTGCAAAAAGCACAGGTCAGAGGGGACATCCTTGCCGTGTACCTCGCCTGACTTGAAGAATACCTGCTATGCGTGAATTAATAAGTATTATTATTTGAGCTTTAGAATAAAGATTGCGCAGTATCTGAATAAATTGGCTAGGAAACTTGAATTTTACTAAGATCTGAAAGAGCACCTCCTTTTGGACTAAATCGAAGGCTTTCTCGGCACCCAACATTATAATAGCCGCTGGTTTATCATTATGGGAATAATAGTCTATCGCCTGGATTAAGGAGTTAGTATCAGCGAATAGTATCCTGCCTGGGAGAAACCTGCACTGATCTTCATGAATTAGATCCTGCGCTACTGAAGTCAATCTTTGTGCCAGTATCTTGGCTAGAAGCTTATAGTCAAAGGTTAATAAGCTAATCGGACAATATGAATCCGGTTTCAGAGCTGCCCTATGTTTTTTCAGGAAGATGATCACCATAGCCTTTGTGAAGGATGGAGGTATATCAGCCCCCTGAAGAATACTATTAAATAGAGCAGCAAGACAATCAGCAATCTGATCGACATCTCTTTTATATACTTCTGCCACAATACCGTCCTCCCCTGAGGCTTTCCCATTTAATGAGGCCGTTATTGCCCCCTTTACCTTGATGGGTGAAATAGAAGATATAAGTACTTCTCTTGAAGAAGCATCTAGAGTGGGCAACGTAAATGAATCCAGAAATTGCTCAACCTGCTGCACGCTAGTTGGGATAGAATAGGAATATATTTTTGAATAGTGCAATAGAAAGACTCTCTCTATATCTTCCGAATGAGTTAACAGCGTATCTTATCCTTCGTCAAAGATAGATTTAATGGTGTATTTTTGGGCTTTTATTTTGTTTACTAATCCTGCCATAAATGTACCTACATGTTCACTTTCTTCGTACCAGCTCTGCAAGCTTTTATGTTGATTAACTAGCTCACGAGATAAAAAATAATCACTTAGTTTGGCCTATGCCAATCTTACTCTTTGAAGCAGCTCCTTGTTTTGGGAATTTGAAAGAGCCCTTTGAGCTTGATCAAGCTCTGATTGAAGTTCTTTAACCTTTTTCTTATAAGATTTTGCCAAGAAAGCCTTGTAAAATATAGCTTCTCCTATTATATCAGCTTTAAGTGCTTCCCAGATTGAAAATGGAGACACTGAACCTTTATTGACTACAAGAAAGGTGGTAATAGAAGTTTTAAGAATCTGAATCCACACTACATCTACTAACAACGATTTATCGAAGCTCCAGGGTGGGCAAATTATCAGCTTGTCAGAAGCATTAAGATTGACATGGGGTGCTGAATGGTCCAAAAAAGGATTAGAAATTTTATAAGAACTGATGAGTGGGAGAAAAAACGAAGTTAGAATGAAGTCTATTCTAGAAGCCGTATTGTATTTTTTAAAAAAATATGTGTAATCGTGATCCTGTGCGTGATCTGCCGTCCATGTATCAACTAACGGCAAGTCTGAGATAATTTTGGCCAGCCACTGATGGACTGTAGGTTTATTCTGCTTCTTATTTTTATGAGAGGAATCCATCTGGTATGACATTAAAATCTCCCCTTATAATTATGAAACCTGGAAGTTATGATTCTGGAGAGCGGTAGGATCGTCCTCCAATGGGCCATAAAAACTTACAAAGTGGATATGTTTGTTTGAAATAAGAGTACTGATTGCCACCCAACGTGCCTGCAGGTCGCGATAAACCTAACACACTTTCCCCTGGAGTTCTTTAGATACTAGAATAACGACCCCTCAAACAGCAGCATCAGCCGATGCATAATAGGCCTGAGCAATGAAATTAGGGAGCTTAGGGGGCTTATTCTGGCGCTTTAAATGCATTTCCTGCAGAAAGAAAATCTGTGATTGTGAGGTCCTAAGCCAATTAAGTACCACAGCAAAGTTAACTTGATTGTTAGCGTCATTAATAATACAAGAAATAACTCTTTATTCGTCCCCTGCCCCCCGTTTAACAGATTAAATCATTCTTTACCAGACTTATGGCTACGTCCCAAACAAGCTTCTCTGTGTGGAAACTTCTTTCGAATTAAGTCTCTTGTCGGATCCCTACCTCCTCCCTGTGACTCTCCCCTCCCCATTGTCATTGTCGAGGCCCTCTTCTGTCCTGGCACCTCCCTTCCTTGTGTCACCCGTAATTCCCCCTCCACCATGATCTCCCCCCAGCATCCCAACAATGAGTGCACTGACATGGCACTCTAAGAGCCTGGCTCCCAAGGATCCGCAGACCGGTGGGTGGAGACATCCAAGTAGGGAAGGAAACATAAAACATATATCAAACCATTAAACAGTGCGCAAAGGGAGTTTTTTATATTATCTGTTTTCCTACCTGCTCCCTTTCCTCCTCTTTACCCTTGTTGCTCTACTTATCTTATCTTGTCACCTCTTTACCCTCTCATTCCCCCTACTTCATCTCCCCCATTCTCCTTCGTAAATCATTTCAAGGGGACTAGAAAGTCTTTTGTATCCTGTACATGCTGAAAAATATGCATTTGACCTTTAAACAGAACTTTCAGTTTACCTAATTGAACAATCCCAGCCAGTGCCCCTAGCCTTTTAAAGTCATTGATCAAACCAACAAAAGCATTTCGCTGATGAGACGCTGTAACTGACATTTCAGAGAACACACGAAAGCTGAACAAGTCTCCAGACTTAAAGTTCCTCCTTTTGATTTCCTGCGAAAGAATCTGCTCTTTGATCCTAAAATCTCCAAAATTGACTAATAAAGTACGAGGATATTTTGAGTTTGCTGGAGCGTAAATGAAACCCTGTGTGCTCGCATTATGGAAAAATCTGCATCTAACCTAGCTGTATCTGGGAGAATATAGTTGCGGATGAGATCTGAGACTACCTTGGTTACTGAAGAAGCTGCCTCCAAGTCCTCAGGGACCCCTACGAACCTGAGATTTGATCACTGCGATCTATTTTCCAACTCATCTAGCTTAATCTGGAGTTCCTCGAGTTCTGATTGGATCTGAGGTATTGTCGACTCTGATTGATTTCCCTAGTCCTCTAGGTCCGATACCCTCTGTTCCACCTGAGTTAATCTTGTAGAAAGATGGGTGAAATGGGTGTTCAGTTGGCTAAGCTGATCCTTAGTCTCTTTGTGGGCCACCTCCTGAGATAGGTTAATTGCTCGCAGCTCTTCTAAAATCTGCCCCATCCATTCTTCCATTGTGCAGTTAAGCGATGGCTTGAAAGTTGGGCTGCGATTACTAAAGCTAGAACTGGGAGCGCTAGGCAATGGATCTCTACGTGCTTCAGCAATTGGAGATGCTAGGTCGAATATAGGCCCAGAACTGTCTAGTACAGCATTAGTGGTTGTGGCAGGGGTTATGGAACTGGCCAGCACTTTCATTTTGCCTCCTAGAAGTGCGGCTTCTTGCCTTGTTTCTTTAACATTGTCTTTTTCCACTGCTTACGGCGGTATCTTTGCATAATTACTGATTGTAGAAAACAAGGGATACGTAGTCCTTTCTTTATGTTGCAAACTACCGTTAAGAGCCAAATGAAAGAGGCTGTCAGAGATGATGGAGATAGATGTAGAGGCTGTTATGGGGGGGTGAGTTCTTGTTTCATGTACTTGTACTTGCATTGTCTGTAAGGATGTTTGTTCGTGACCTTCTCCTGTATTAAGCATCAAGTCCCAGAAAGAGCTGGTTGGGGAGGTGATAGAGCCTGTAGGGCATCCTGTATTTCTGAGGGATCTCTCAATGCCTCTCCTAGAAACCGTTGTTCCGAACTAGACCTCTGTCTACTTGAGGCCGGAGATAGAGTCTTTGCCTTAGGGCCCTTAACATGTTTGCCCATTATCTGTGATCTACCGCTTGCGTAGCAAGTCATACGTTTCATTGTGTATATAGAACAAAGGGCCATATGCATGAACACTTTTTCCCATAGACACAGAATGGGTAAAAACCTTTGCCAAAGAGTCTTATGGTGGTAGCACTAGGAGAGGCGGCAGACAAAAAGATCCAGCGAAATCTCACTCAGACTAAAGACAGACACTCTTGAAAAAAGGCCTAGAGGTTACAGGTGAAACCGTTCACATATAGGTCTATGCGCCGCCATGGCCTTATCTATATATCGACTACCCAACGTTTAATTTTTTGGGCGCCGTTATAGTTGAGAAGTATCACCTTCCCATTGGACTCCGAATCTAGCCATACAATACTGCACCCTTTTTGTTTTGTTATCACCCAGACTCTAAATATCCCCTGCTGAACGTAGAATTTGGACCGTATAAACCATGGTCCCCCCACCTTTTGTTAACTCGTGCCCCCACAACTGGTTCTGTAAGTCCATATGGCCCCTCTTCCTCCTTATCTAGTCCTTTCCTTTTGTCCTCTCTTTTTTCTTAGACGAAAAAAAAAGAAGAGCCCTGCTTTCAAGTTATTCGCAATATTTTTCTCAGGGTTAGTGTGACGGCAGTAACACCCCCCCATGGCCGTGCTGTGTTATATCTGCCATATTAACTTATCTTTTGGTTTGACTATCGGTGTTAGTGGTGATGAATCTTGTAGGGCCTCCGGGGGAGGAAGCGGGTACTGTAGTCTTCCATTGTTTGAGGAAAGCATCCATCCTTGTGATGTCTCTGCACGTGTTCAGCACTGATCCTGCTGGCGGATTACTCTGGGTGGGGCTGCGGGGGCCAGTCAGTCCACTGGATTGATCACAAGAGTGAAAAGCTCTCTCCGCAGCTTTTTACCGCAGCTCTGGCTGCCGGCAAAAGGAGATGCCACTGTGTCTCCTCCACACTCGGTTGTGCTTCGCTGCACTCGGCTGCCGCAGATATACTGTCAGCATCAAGGCCCAAGGGGGGTGGGGGGGTGGGAGCTTCATGCCAGGCTTAACGCAGAAGGCAGGGGCTACGGCTGCTCATTTTAGAAAATTGCAGAGCTAGCGCTGTGGTCGTTAACGCACTCTGCTACCACCCACCACCTTGCCAATCCATTCAGGCTCTCAGTCACGGAGCATGACGGGAGCTCCACGTGACCGCCGGTTTCATTAATTGTTGAGGTGGATTTAACCCACAGTAATGATAATGTTCCATGCAAGTTTAATGTTCCCCTAATAATATTAATAGAATCTTAATCAGGGCCCATGCCCTAGTTGGCAGAAACAAGCAACTGTTGAAATTCAGCCACATTTGAAGCTATGTACTTACAACTGCTTTGCTTGAAATCAATATGTAGGGTTTTGGAGCTGTTATACTTTTTAAATACTGTATTTTCCGGCGTATAAGAATCTCCTCAAAAGTCGGGGTCATCTTATACGCCGGTATAGGACGTGCTGAAACTTCAGGGACAGGCGCCCTGTAGCTGAGCCACTGTGCGCTGCATTTGGAAATCGATTCCAAGCGTATGATGGGTTCCGCATCCCACAAGATTCAGTTACTTGTGGACACGGAGCTGATCGGTCGCGCATGAGTTGAGCTGTTCTTACCGTGTGCTGCAATCCTCGCTGGCAGTTTTCTGGACAGGCGCGTGTTCCTGCGTGTGCCCCAGGCTATTCCACTTGCACTGTTTTATGTTTACATGTTTGATGACAAACAGCCTTATGTTTATAAGTGACAGTTTTCCTACTAAGTACCTGCATGGCATAAGCATTTCAATTAAAATTACCATATTAAAATCAAATTTGATGTTTTTAAAAAAATTTATTTGGTGTGCGTTGGAAGAGGGGTAGTCTTATATGGTGGGTATAGTCCAAATCCTATATTTTAACAGGAAAAGTAGGGGGTCGTCTTATACGCCCAGTCATCTTATACGCCGGAAAATACGGTAACTGTGTGCTTCAAAATTCAAATCAACTTTTTGCTTTTAAATCCAGTCTGCCACATTTTATTGTCACCAAAATACACAGTGCTATAAGTGCATCTCAATGTATCATATCTTCAGGAGCAATAACACAGTTTCGAGAAACCTCACAGGCAATCATTGAAATAATTTGTTTTGCAATAATTTCCTACACCGAATATTGCTATATGACACTGGAATATCTGTGGAATAATTATTAATGGTAAAACCACCTATTTAATCAAATTGTGTCTCGACATTTCTTATTAAATTTCCAATGCACAGGAACTTTGTGAATGAATTTAAAGACAGAAAAGGGTCACATGCCAAGGTTAAAATGCAGTCGTCCACTCCATTTCTCTTTTAGATAAATAAACACAATCCTGCACAATATATATGCATGTATATGTGCAAAAGCACATAGATGCTCACGCTGACTGACTGACTTGTAAATAGCATTTGTCTTCATTCATCTTTTTAGGCCACCTAATTATTTGGTGCCACATTCTGTTTCCAACATATTACAGAAGTAAATTTAGGGTCATATTTATAAGCTGCTTGCGCCAACAGTGCGTCTCTTTTTTCAGTGCTCTGGTGGCGCAGAATGCAGACCCATATCTACGGGGCCACTTTGCATAGCTTTTCATGGTCTCATAGAAATGGTGTAAGGCAACGCAGCGTAAGTTACTGTATCAGGAAGCATTCCATGGGCGTTGCAGTGAATTTTGCCATGCTACACCCATGGGTGTTAATGCATTCCCAGATTTACAAGGACGTGTAAACCTGGAAATGCGTCAAAATGTACGCCTCCCCAGAGGAGGCATAACATGGCATAACAGGGAGAAATATCTTTATTTCTCATTGTTTTTTAACTCTTTCTATGTGTGTTGTAATTTGCAGTACACATAGAAAATGGAAAAATCCTCCATTGATTGTTTTTGTGCAGGAAAGTGACACTTCCTGCACAAAACAATCCTGCCAATAATCCTGCCAACAATGCAGACAACCTTGGACCATGGAACAAGAGCACCTGCATTGGTGCTTGGCACCAATTTGTGTGCCGGCCCTGGCTGAAAGGACAGGAATGCATTGTAGCTCGTAAATATGGTGCATTCCTGCCCTTTCAAATTGGCTAGGACAGCAAAACAAAAAGACTTGCAGCCTGTCCTATGCCAATTTTTTGCAAGAATGCCCCCATTTAAAAAACACCATGCTTTTAACTGTTGCTAGGGAGTCTAGTTCTCTTAAAGCAAACAAGAGATACCGAGGCGTTGGTCAGTATGATTAGGGGGGTATGAGCTTCATATTGTCCAAAAATCAGGTTGCCGTATAATGTTTAAATATATTATAAGACAAGCCAGGTGCATGAGAGGGGCTTAAGCGAAAGTGGAAAGGGAGAGCAATGTGGATTTGTAGGAGTTCTAAAAGAAAACAGTGTGTAAAATACCCATTCTTTTTTAGGACTTTTGAAAACAGAGAGGAAGAGATGTGCGTTTATGTCTGTGTGTATGCACAAATTCCTAGTGAAATCCGAGAAACATCTCACCATACCGGCCCGAAAGAACCTGCACCCAACTATTTATCCGAAAATACATTTATTATGGGGTTGAAACACCTCCTTGAAGCTACGCCCCTGGGGAGAAAACGTCTGGGATTGTGAGAAACAGATAATTAATCATCTTCTTAATGTAAATTTAGAAACTGTAACGTTAGAAAATATCCGGAAAGGTATGTTTGATTTCTAGGGCATTTACATAATCTGCAACGTGTAGCCTTTCTTTCTCTGTTGAGAAATATATAGCTTACAAAATGAATACATTGTTTTTATTAATATTGCACTTCTTACCAGGGCTTTAATTGCTGACTAAAATTCCTTTCAAAGGAGTTGTATTAAAGTACTAAGTAATGGTTAAGTGCAATGCTTCAACGGCCTGGCTTTTATGCCCTCCACAAACACCAGCTACCCATCAATGACAAGACAAAATCATAATTTTGATGCATTAGTATCACAAAATAACCATATTGTCATATTTCTTGTTTTTTGAAGTACAAACGGAAATATGTCTATCTTAATTTTCACAATAAAGCAGCCAACAAATGATTAACGGTTTTAAGGCCACTTTTTTAAGGCTGTAATATTAAATGTTCAAAAAACATTATCTCTATGCCACATGCTAAAATGTTCACGACAGTACTTGGCAAACTAGGGAAATGCACGATAACACTGCTTCTATAAAAGTCTTCCAATGTGTATGTCTGCGCTTCCATTGTTAGTATAGAAATGACAAATCATACGTTACCAAATATGATTTTGTTATTTTAAAATTCTACAGTTCAGATTAGTTCTCTACTACTAAATGTAGTATCTCAAATTAAATTTGAATATCTCCCGAGTTCTATTCACCAGAGCATTCCTTGAAAATCAGAAGTTCTTAGTCTATAAAAAATTACCATCATTCAATTGCCAGCGACTCATTTCAAATATGTTTCTTTGATGTCTGTCTCAAACATATTTCACTAATACTATTTACTGTGCCATAATTTGTTAGTTATCTGTTGAAAATATCAGAAACCTCTCTCCTTTTGATGGGCCTGCTAACTAAGATCGTCTTCTAATTTTTCACTGAAAATTCTTCTTTGAATATGATAAAGGGAATTAAAAAGTAGAATGCAATATTTTAGAATCATGTATGGCTCACAATAGTGGTGCACCTGTTAAAAACATTGATAGTTAAGAAAGCAATTTACAGATTACAAGCACCTGCAAAGCATATAGAAATGTGATTACTTCTGCAGTTTACACAGCCGTTGTACATTCTGTCCATCAAGACTATGGTGCTATACGTTGAAAGTCATATTGCATGAATATATGGCCTCTGGCCTCTAAACTCTCAGTGCAGCAAGGATCATGAAACTCATAGTCAGAAAAATGTAGATTGCGGAAAGTGGGAGTGGAAGTGGTTGATAACAAGTGATAAAAAAAGAGGGAGGAGACCTCATGGGGATTCCTCCTCTATTTCTTCATTCCCGGGAGAGGATGACTGCACATGATGTACAGGGAGTTCTGAACAAGAGAGCTAGATTAGTCATACGATTTCAATCAAGCAAATTATGTAAACCAACTAAGGGAAGTGAGGCAGTGGCGTCCATTTTAGTTACAGGCAGCAACATGAGAAAGAGGCAACAGCTGAATTATCAAAGGGGGAGTAAGTGCATGATACAAATGAGGCTTGCAGGTGTTGGCAGCTAGTAATTTTTTATTTAATTTTTGTCACTATTCACCATGGAACATTTGACAGTGTGGGGTAGTTTCATATAGCGAACTTCGTGTTTTCATGCTGTTCATGTCATAAAAGGTGTTCAACATTATTAAGTAGAGCACAATTGCTTCTAATGAACGTACAGGAGCCTTGATTATATGTGTATTGGGTTCAGGAAACACATTATAGGAGCTCCCTTTTTTATCCTTTAAAAGCCCAATCAACTTTTTATTTCACTTCACTTTCTCCATCTACATTTGGGGGCTCTCCAGGGTGACAGTTGAGGTCCCTATGGTATGGAGCTTCTTATTTCCTATTGTTGGTAATTTCAAACTCTTCAAATTAATTTAGATAGTTGTATAAGAAGAAGTTTGCAGACACCTGGAAATTCGTGTTCAATCTTTACTTTATTCTAAGGCATAGGTGGAAGAATAGATGAGGAGGTACACTCCAGAGATAAAACCTTTGAGCTCATTACAATTATCTTCCTACAAAACCTGTCTGTCCTTTGGTGTCTTCTCTCTAGCAATATTCTTTCAGGGAGTACTTTATGTCTATATTGTCTGTACTTTATCACCTATCTTTGGCACTATTTAATTATTTTCAAATTTTTGAAAAACAAAAAAACCCACTTAGAATGTGATGAAGGTGCAAAGTGCTCTGTTTACCATGCAGGAGCACCAGCATGTATTATTAATCTAGTGGTGTTAGAATAGATGTGCACCATTCATGCCTTTTTCATGATCGCTTGTGCCACAAAATCTTTCGATTACATGAAGGTTCTTTGGTTACAGAAGAGGCCAAGAGGGAACTTCACTGTTATTCTTTCCTTGTACTTGAAAGGCTTTCACGACCAAACCACTGACTGTTCTGTCACCTGGGGTGCATGAAGAACACTAGTGCACTCTGTGACCCTGATTCAAAGGCATCTGACAAGTATTATTTTTTAACAGGGATGTCCACAGCTCTGCTGCCTCATCCTGCTTCGATTGCCCATCCTGCCAACATACAGTCCTTCTATTTTGTGGCTCTTTGGGAGGAATACACTAAGGCCAACTGTTCCTAGTCATGTGATCCAGTAAACAGGCTGCAGGCATGAAATGATTAGGACAGAATTCAGAACTGTGCTTTAAAATCCAACTTTATAAATAAAGAGAATTTTTAATTACAGTTCCTTAGACACCAAACATGACATTTCAACCTGCTCTCAAACAATTTTTAGCACATAATAACTGCAATTAGGTAACCCAATGGCATTTTATGAGACAGACATGCTTCACAGTAGTGACTATTTCACACCAGTACAATTACAATTTTAAACTACATATCCTGCTTTTTAGATACAATGCACCCTGCACTATGGGCTGCAAGGTCCTATGTTAGGGGTGATGTATAGGTAGTAGGAATATATTGTTTTAGACTGGCAAGTGGTTTGTTTTGTTAGGTCAAATTGACAGTTTAAAATGACATTCAGGCTGCAATGAAAGGCCTGAGACATGCTTTTCGGGGCCATATACATGGGTGGCACAACCAGTGCTGCAGTCCTACTAGATCTGAATGGCTAACATTATGAAGAAGGGACTCAATAAGCAGGTTGAATTGCATATGTTGGTCACGTTATAGATTTTTGTTAATATGACTATCTTGTCATCTGCCAAGTTACTATTAGATGAGCATTTGAGTCCTCTTATCTAGATGTATGGTGTTCTCACTGTTATTTCCAGTATTTTGGTGCATTTGTGGAATTTTTGTCTACTGTACAAGCCCGTTTCTAAGTCGGGGAGTGATGGTGGTCCTTGGTACATGTTTTGTTTTGAGACTCTACTGTGGGTTATATGATTCTTTACCACCTTGGTGCTGTCAGTATTTAGGTACGGGAATAGTTGTGTAGTTCCTTGTCCCTTTTTGATGATACATGATACATAAGGATTGTGAGGCATTTTAAAAAATTTTGAGTTATGGTTGGATCATGTTACTCCCTTGGGTGTGCCTTTCTTTTTTCATTTGTTCGCTTCCTCTTTTGTCAGATGATTGATAGTCTGATTTTGCTTTGTTGTATAGTTTTGGATTTGTGTTTTATTTTGGACCGGGTGATGTCAGACATAATCAATTTGTTATTGAGCAGCATGCTGCAATATGACTTTATTTATTGTATGATTCTTTCTTTTTTTGTGAAAACTTTGGAGATCTCCTTCCATCTTTTTTCTATTATGTAATGAACTAGGGGGTCGCCATAGTGGAGATTTAGCAATTGATGCAGGATACCTTAGCCACTTCAAGATTGCCCCTGTGGCTTTTGCGAATCACATGATATGTATGAGAATCTGCAGATGCGCCAAACTGGTAAAATAAAGAAGTAAATTGTGAAACACAGAGAGACTTGTAAATAATAATGTATGTATATAGTTTCCTGTTCCACATATTTGTGTGGCCTGTATATGATATAACTATTTATTTAATGCTTTGTTGAGTTTGCAGCTCCACCCCAATTTTGCCACAGGATCTACTAACAATAGAGTACTTATACGGGCTCCCTTCTCGAATATGTGGTGGCTCCACGGATCTATAAAATGAATACTAAAAATGAGAAAAACTTGGTGTATTGTAGTTATACAAAGACGGCATAAGTTACCTTACCTTGACTTGTTAATTGTTAATTTTAAAATGTATAATAAGAATAAATGTGTGAATAAAATGTATTTATAAAGTTGTGAAAATGTATCCTACTAAATTGACCTTATGCATGAAATTGTAGTACGATTTATGTTTAAAAAACGGTGAAATTCTCTAAAAAAAACTACGTTATAGCTAGGAAATAGCATTAAAACTGTAGATATTCACTGGAAAAAACAAACATTACAGGGATGTTATAGCTAGGAAATAGAATTTTAAAACCTTGGAAATTCATCAATGATGTAATTATAAATGTCATCAGTAATGTAAATGATGGTATAGAACATGTCATATTTGAGGTTATAAGCAGTTCATGGCAAGGGAGCAAGTTATAAGTCAGGCAACTATAATCGATTAATTTCTATGGCTTTGTGTGTGTAAAATCTCAGCCTGACTATAACGTCCATATAACCTTTTGTATATATATATATATATATATATATATATATATGTGTGTAAATATATATATATATATGTATATAAATGTACATATATATATATATATTTTTTACTGAAAAACACAAAAGTTGCAGGGACGTTATAGTTAGGAAATAGAATTAAAAAAACCTGAATAATTCACTGAAAAAAAACCAAAGGTTACATGGACGTTATAGTTACGTTATGAATTTACTCGTACAAAACTGTAGAAATTCAGCAGTTATAGTTACCTAAGCTAACTATAACCCACGACCCCGTGATGCAGTGCTTATGAGCTCACATATTACACCACTCATGACATGGTCAGTGACAACACTGAAGACATCACTGATGACATTTCATATGTTATACAGCTGTAACTCATGCCCCAGCCATGCACAGTTTTCTCAATAATAATTTCACTGCAAGTGTTGCTGTGATATTATCAATGATTTAATTGAAAATGTCATGAGTAACATAATACATGGGGGAATTAGCAGTGCAGGGTGAGGGCACGAGTTATAGTTACCTCAGGGCACAAGTTATAATTTCTTGAGATAAGTGCATCTATAAGTGTTGAATTTCTATGGTTTTTGTGGGCGTAACATCTGAACCTAGCTATAACATCTCTCTAACCTTTGGGTTTTTAGTGAATTCTTAAGGTTTTTTAATTCTGTTTCCTAACTATAACGTCCCCGTAACCTTTGGGTTATTCAGTGAATTTCAATGTTTTTTTTTTAATGTTAAGTAATATTAAATTGCCTTATATAAATCCATACCTTGCCGTGGATGGCCTTAGGCCATGCATGGCAGGGGTTGGCTGCAGGGTTTGGAAATGGGCCAGGCCCTGTGGCCAGCCCCCCACAGGCATCCAACCACGTGCCACGCACAGCCTCTGGCCGTAATCGGTGGGGATATGGCTGCAGAGCCTGGCCACATGCTAGGCCCTGCTGCCAACACCTGTAGGCTTCCAACCCCATGCCACAGCTATGCTTGGAGGGTTTTGGCCACACAGCCCGGGCGCAGGTCAGGCCCTGTGGTCAACCCCCTCAGGCATCCAAACCTGTGCCACACATGGCCTTCCACCATGCGTACCTAACTATCTAGCTTTGCATAAAACACTTCACGGTAATGCCTCAAGTGACCATGTCTGATATAATTTTGGCAATGTAACTATTTGTTGAGAGTCGTGCTCTCTGCATGTGGGATTTGTTATATCTGTTTGTCTGCCCAAAACAGTCCACTCCCAGTTTTTGTGTTCCAGTTCACAGGCCAAGCAAGAGCAAACTACTATGTCCAGAGAGTGGGCACTTCAGGACATAGTGAGCTGGCCCGGGGGGGGGGGTAGCATTCGCAAGGGCCAATACTGACTCCAAGAGGGGGGCTCTGTGTCCCTTTCCTTTGTTTAGGTATGGCCAGTCCCATGAAGGTGGTGGTCCCTGGATCCAAAAATAACCTGGGAAGGGGGGAGCACATTGCCCACTCCCACTTAAAATTTGCCAATGCCCTGGGGAGGTGGTGGCCCCCAGGGCCCAGAATGGCCCAGGAGGGTCCCCCTCCCCCTTTCAAGAATTCATTTCACCCTGGGGAAATGGTGGTCTCCAGTGAAATTTATCACTATGAGGGGGAGTCCACCCAGCACCCTCTTTTTGTCAGGCATAGCCGCATGGAGGTGGATATCCCCCAGGCCTTAAAAGGCCTGTAGAGGGGCATTGCATGGCCTACTCCACTTAATTTTAAATTGGCTTGGGGAGGTAGAAATCCCTGGGGCTCATATCAGCCACGGGGAGGGATGACACATTCACCTACTCCCCATAATATATATTGTATTATGCCCTGGACCTGGCCCACCCGGGGACTGAAAAACAAACAAGCACTGGAGACCATGCTTGTTTTTTTGTTTTTATTCATACCCTGATTTGAGGATCTTCCGTGATTTTCGCTGCAAAATAAAATAAAATAAAAAGCTTTTTAGCCCAGGCAGGTTCCCTGAGGGACCCCAGTACCAGGCCTAGGTGTTCAGGGTATTCCTACCATGCCCCCTTTTCTTTATTTTTAACTTTTGGGGGGGGGAATAGGCTGAGCCCAAGTCCCGAAATGGCTGCCAACACTTCCTGGTTGAAGTGTTGTCTGCCAATCAGATCTCAACATGAGATCTGTCAGATCTGCTGAGTATCCGGGTCCTTAGATATCTATATATTTTTTTAAATTCACATCTCCAAAACTACTGAGTGGATTTACACTAACTTACAAAAAGGGCTATTTCTGGACCAAGACCCAGGTTTCTTCCAAATTTGATGTAATTCTGTCCAGGGGTTCGGGCTGTAGTCATGTCTAAAAATCCTCATGGAAATTGCATAGGGAAAAAGCATTTTGGGGCCCTCCTTTTTCTGAGACCCGGCTTGATGTAGCACTTTGAAACTTTCAAGACAGTAGCTGATGTGAGTAGCAAACTAGTTTTGAAAATTTGGAAGGATTCATCAAACATCACCAAAGTTATTGTCAAAACATAAAACTTTTTCGCCAAATTTATTGACAAAAAAACAAAAAAATGTTTTCCTATGAAAATTTTTTTTCCTATGGAAACAAGGTTCAAACTATAACTACCTACTGGTGACCACAGTAGGTAATATATATATATATATATATATATATATATATATATATATATATATATATATATATATATATATATATATATATATATATATTTCCAAAAAGAAACAAAGGTTACCACTTAATTATAGTTAAGGGTTATAATAATACTTGTGACATTACACTTTTAAACTACATAAATATTAGACATACAAAAGTTACAGGTATGTTTAAAGTCTTTAATTCAAACATTATTTGCATGACTTATACTGTGGCCCACAATGTAACATCAAGTTTCAACATCACTCGTGCATTCAAGCAGCCCCCACCATTCACAGTTTTGGCCTCAATAATGTAATTTCAAATGTTGCAGTGATGTTATCAATGATGTTATAGAACATGCCACAAGAACTGGCCATGATTTATGTAATATGTGTGGTAATTAACTGCAATGTAATGTAATGTGAGGTGGATTTGTAAAGCACTGCTTGTGAGGGTATCCAGGTGCTGAGTAGGTGACAGTAGGTATGTGCTGAGGTTGAGCATGAGTACAGGCAGTCTCGATAGTCCTGCAAGAAGAATGATTGAAAAGCCAGACTCTTGAGGAATTCAAGAAGTGAGGAAGAGGCCCTCATGTGTTGGGGGAGGTCGTTCCAGAGGCTGTTTCAGAATTTGACTGCTTTGTAGGAAACAATCAACCTACTGTTCTGCTTCTGTGGATGCAGATGTGTGCGAGTGAGAGTGATGGCAGAAGTGAAGCCGGTGATTGAGGTATATGGGTCCAATTGTTGTGTGGTGACTTGAATGCTTGTGAGAGAAGTTTGAAGTGGCAGCTCTTTGGATGGGGAGCTTTCTGAGGAGTGGTGTGGAGTGGGATCTGTGCAGAAGGTCAAGGACGAGTCTGGCTGTGGTGTTTTGGATTGTTTGAAGTCTGTGAAGAAGATGGTTTGGGACACCAGCATAGTGTATGTTGCTGTAGGCCAATATGCTTGTGATTAAGGCCTATGTGATGATATGACTGGTGTGCAGTTGAAACCACTTGAAGATTTTGCATAGAATGCGAAGGATGTGGAAGCATGTGGAGATTGACAGCGTTGGCCTAGGACTGCATGGTGAGGTTGGTGTCCAGGAAGAGGTTTAGGTTACTAGAGTGTTTAGTTGGAGTGGGTGTTAGTTCGAGTTCGGTGGCCCACCAGGTGGAGTCTCGAACTTAGCACTTATTCCCGAAGAGCAGCAATTCAGGTTTGTTGGTGTTCAGCTTGTGGCAGTTCTCTTTCATTCAATAGACCATGCTAGAAATACATTGTTTAAAGTTTGTCCTGGTGGTAGTGGTGGCTTCTGAAAGGTAAAAAATGAGCTAGGTGTCCTCAGCATAGGAAATTATGTTTCTGTGGAATATGATGATATTAGCCAGAGGAGTCATGTACAAGGTGAAAAGTGTAGGGCCCAATAAAGATCCCTGTGGGACTCTGAGGATGTGGTCTTTGTATTCTGATGTGAATGGCATGAGCCTGACTCATTGTGCTCGTGCATAGAGGAAGGAAGCTAGCCATTTGAATGCTGGTTGTTGTATTCCTGCTTTTTGTAGACTGTCGATGAGTGTGTGCTGGGAGACGGTGTCAAAGTCAACAGAGAAGTTGAGGAGGATGAGGGTGGCGGTCTCTCTATTATTAAGGATAGTACATGTGTCATCTGTGGCAGCAAAGAAGGCTGATTTGATGCCTTGGTTGCTTTGGAATCCTGATTGTCCTGAGTCATCCAGGAGTTTGTGGGCCAGAAAGTTGTCTGTTGAGGGTCTTCTGGATGACTTTGGCTGAGTTTGTGGGCCAGTGAGTTGTCTGTTTAGGCTCTTCTGGACTTTGGGGAACAGTGAGATGGGTCAGTAGATGCTGAGTACTTAGGGTTCGGCTGAGGGTAGAAAGGTCTAGAAAGGTTGCTGTCTGCGGGGAGGTGTTGATGTTGGAGATGAGTGCTGCTCTGATCGTGGCTTTTCCCAGGTTGTGGATATGGTGGGGATATGGGTCTGTGTCAATTATCTTCATTATTGCTGCAGTGTCCTTGATGAACAGAGGATTCCATGCTGTCACTTGGTAGTCTTTAGTTGATGAGGTTATCAGGCTGAGAAAGTCGACGGGGAAGCAAGAAGTCATTGAGGTTGTTGCAGAGTTCTTGTGTAGTGGTGATGGTTTCGGTTGAAGCTGTTGAGTTGATGAATTGCTTGACGATGGCAAAAGTTCCTTTCACTTGTTGGAGCTGGATTTGATTCTCAGGGTCGGGGATTTTTTCTTGATCTCTCTCACATAATGGTGATAGTGTCTAAGTGTGGCCTCGTGGGTGTTTCTTGTGGTGATTCCTTGGCTGGTTCTTAATTTCTTTTTGATGTGTTTGCAAACTCTCTTGGCCTCTCTGAGGTCAACATTGTACATTCAAGTTTCCTTGCTGGTTCTTTTGAGTTTGGTGTTTTTCTGAGGTGCCAGGGTATTGGTGCATGTGGTGACCAGTTGTTGAAGTTGTTTGTGTCGTTGAAGAGGTTTTTAGTGCAGTCTAGGTAGTGTAGTTGGAGAGTGTTGGGGCATTCATTGAACTCTCCAACCCATGCAAGCGAGGAGCTGAGCAAGCACCGAGAGAGACATGATGTGCTGTAGCTAATTACCAAAATTAAACATAGAAGCACTTCTCAAGTCTCTGATTCCTTTATTGACAACGAAATGCAAATCTACATCACACAGCACTGAGACAGCTATATAGATCCCACCAATCAAGACTGATGACTTTTGGCATTCCCCTTTTCTTCATACAGGTAGCAGCACCAGGTACAGTGATAAATTCCCTGGGAAAAGGAGTGAACACAGCCCCAGGGTAAGGAGCTTTACTAGTTGGGCAAGTCTCATGTGATCTAGCACCCTGCATGAGTTTAGGCTGGTGGTTATATAGAACAATCTCCAAATGAGCACTGGGTTCCAGGCAGCCAGAGTTAGACGGAGCACAAGACCATTGTGACTGCCACTCTCTGCCAGCATCTTTTTAAAGTCCAGGCTGCCAGAGTTGCCAGAGTTGCCTGTACTCACAGTTGTATTGTCTGTATGAGCGATGTTACCAACAACTCCATGAGGCACGCATTGGAAAGTTTCAGACTAATTTGTGTTTTTCCGTGTCCACCATTCATACGACTGTCCATCTTCTCCTTCCACTCAATTTTGCTTTGCATAGTGGGTATTTGCTCCGGATTGGTCTGCTGCTGCTGCAGAGGAAGACTCTTCAGGATTGGTCAAATAAAGCTGCATCATCATTGGTTGTTTATAAGAAGGAGGCTTTACAGGACTGGCCTGCCCATTCTGTGGTCATTGATAGTCTCATTGCATTTTTTACAATCTGGGATTGTAAGAGTTGTGTTGCACTCTCCTTATTGGATGCTACATAAAACAATGTTCTGCAACTTGCTTTAGTAGATTCTGTGCTTCAATTACATTACTTAATGCTGTTATCATTCAGTACTCACAAACTTAGCAATCTCTTTTCTACCTGAATAAGGTACACTCAGACTTAAATGGGATCAATGGTTCAAAATGTTTGAAAGTTATGTATTATCTATTGATGGTGTTGTGTTTCCTGCAATTAGGAAAAAAGCCATTCTATATAACTGCCTAGGGTCAGAACGTCAAAGAAATTTTGTTCATCAGGCTCAACTGTGATCGTCACCCTCTATGCAATGGGATGTTTACACAGAAGCAGTAAAAAGACTTGAAAACCATTTTAGAGATGATCTGGGAATCATTGTGAAGCGACATCAGTTTTTAACCGCAAGAAATACCAACAGGAGTCTATAGACTCACACTCAGCATAATTGCGAGTATTATCTTCAATGTGTGAGTTGGAAGAACTGTTAGAAATGTATTTGAGAGACCAGTTGGTAGTCAATTGTTTTGACCATTGAATACAAGAAACATTTTTGTGCTATGGGAATCTGTCTCTCGAAGAGACATTAGAGATTGCAAGGGGAATTGAGAGATCTGTATTGGCCTCTAAAGAGTTGGAAAGAGACAGCATGCTCCAAGGAGGTGAGGTGGTACTTCTTGCTTCTAGATTTAAGGTTAACACAGAATTTAAAAGATAGGACAAGTTTGCTAATATTAATATGAGTACATGTTTTTTGATGTGGGTCTCAAAGTCATGTAGCAAATATTAGCATTAATATTGTAGCATTAGGGAAAACCTAACTTAAGTATAAAAAATCCAGGCACTTTGCAAGAGTTTGTTGGAACACCCAGAAGATATTATTTGTTTTGGAAAGTACAGATTCTCACCCATTGGGTGGTCACGATAACACCACTTCAGATAGTAGGGTTGTTTTGTCTGTACAGATGGTAGCCACAGGTGATGGTCATGAGAAGAACAAGGATCCCAAGTGTAAAGTACTCATTGGGACAGTACCATTGGTGGTTACCCATCACCATCATATCTGATAAATTATTAGAACAAGAGTGGAAAAAGGTGAACTTGGTCACTCCAGACATTTGTGCAGTTGTATTTACGGGCCAAAAAATTGATATGGTGGGGTATTTCAGTGTAAACATCAGATTTGAAGACAGAGAAATACATATTAAAGTATATGTGACCAAGAAGGCCTACAACATATTGCAATAATTAGATCAGTGTTTGTTTGGGATGGTGCTTAAACCAGGAACAAAGTGTCCCATTTCCTTGCAATGCCCTATTTCTTTGCTGAGTCGAACAGAAATACAAGAGCTGTCACAGAGTGAAGTATTGATTAAACACAATGCATTGTTTGAGACAAAAATAGGATTGATTAGAGAGTTTGAGTATCAAATTATTCTTAAGCCAGATGCTATGCCTGTAGCACACAAAGTGATGAGTGTACCCAAAGGGAAGGTTGGGGGAGCACTTGGAAAACTAGTGTGTGGACAGGGTCAAAGAGCTGTTTGATTCCTCACAATAGTAGTAGCCATGAAAAAGGCAGGCAGGTAAAGACTTTGGGTAGGCTTCAGGTCTTTAAATAGAATTATCTTGGTTGATTGTTTTCCCTTTCACTAGATACAGGAAATGTTAGCTTCATTGGATGGAGCCAATATTTTCTCATCTCTGAATCTAATAGCAATATAATCACCAGGGGGACCTGTCTCATGATTTCTGTTCACTCATGGCTTTTAATAGTAGATTTGGTGCATTCAGGTTCTTGTGTATAATGTTTGAGCTCACCTCACCCGCATCAATGTTTAGAAAATGAATGTAACAAATTCTGGGAGGTCTAGATAGTGTATTAGCATAGTAGGGTGATATTTAGATTTTCTCTGACTCTGTTCAGTCTCACCTTAAGTTGTCAGATGAAGTATTGGGTTGATACACAATTATGGCTTCACTTTGAAGCAAGAGAAATGTTCATTTATGTTTGACAATGAACAGTACGTGGGGCAGAATTTGTCAGCAGCAGTTATTTAACCCACGCTAGATCTCTTACAATCCACCATTGATAGCCTGTCACCTGTTGATAAACATCAATTGAGATCTTTCTTGGGTTAGTGTGAGTGCTATTCAAGGTTTGTGCAAAGTTTTGCCTTGTAAGCAGAGCCTCTAAAGAAACTATCAAGATTGAGGACAAGATTAGTGTGGGGCAAAGACAAACTGATAGATTCAATTTATTGAAAGATATAATAATTGCTGCTCTGTGCTTTAGGAGTACAGAGACAATGTTCCCTTAGTTATCACAGTTGAAGCCAGTGGTTTAGGACTGCCAAATGGTTGAAGGAAAGGGAAACACAATTTTGCCTCTGAAGGATTGTCACAGGAGGTAAAAATTACACCACAATTGAAAGAAAGTCATTGGCATGTGTTTGTGTGACTTAGCATTTTGCAAATTATTTGTGGAGAAAATAATTTGCGCTGGTCACTGATTACAATCCATTGGAGCCTCTGCTAGACAAAGATTTGGGAAATGGTTGGTGAGACTGCTGTCCAAAAAGTATAGGTACAATGTCAAAGTCAAGCACATACCTGGAGAAACAAAACTGCAGGGCAGATTTTTTATCAAGGAGTCTGACGGATTTCAACTGGATAGAGAATTGTGGCTTGGAGGAAGAGTTGATGGTGGGTCTGGTGGATGGTAAGGCAGCCACTGAAAAGATCATTACTCTACAAGAGTGGAAGTTGAGTGTTGATAAGGATGAGTGTTAGACCTGACAGCTTTAGAGTGGTCACCCCTAACTTTTTGCCTGCCTCCCTCTACTTTTTGTACACTGCTTTTGCTGGTTTTAGGACTCTGCGCACTTTACCACTGCTAACCTGTGCTAAAGTGCATATGCTCTCTCCCTTTAAACATGATGACATTGGATCATACCCAATTGGATTATTCAATTTACTTATAAGTCCCTAGTAGAGTGCACTATATGTGCCTAGGCCCTGTAGATTAAATGCTACTAGTGGGCCCACAGCACTGATTGTGCCACCCACTCAAGTGGCCCCTTAACCATGTCTCAGGCCTGCCATTGCAAGGCCTGTGTGTGCAGGTTCACCGGCAATTCTACTTGGCATTTAAAAGTACTTGCCAAGCCTAAAACTCCAATTTCTCCACATGTAAGTCACCCCTAAGGTAGGCCCTAGGTAACCCATAGGGCAGAGTGCTGTGTAGACAAAAGACAGGACATGAACCTGTGTAGTTTACATGTCCTGGTATTGTAAAGCTCCCAAATTTGTTTTTGCACTGCAGTGAGACCTGCTCCTTTCATAGGCTAACATTAAGGTTACCCTCATATACTGTTTGAGTGGTAGCTGCTGATCTGAAAGGAGTAGGAAGATCATATTTAGTATGGCCAGAATGGTAATACAAAATCCTGCTGACTGGTGAAGTTGGATTTAATATTACTATTTTAGAAATGTCACTTTTAGAAAGTGAGCGTTTCTCTGCACTTAAATCCTTCTGTGCCTTATACAGAGGGAGAAGTGTGGTTCAATGGTTGGAGCAGCAGACCCTGCTGCAGAGGTGTGGCCCGGGACCAGGGTTCAATTCCTGCCTCGGTGGATCTTGGGCTCAATTTCCTCAGACCTGATAACTCTCGCCTTGGTGGCAATCTAATCATGGGGTCCAACTCTGGGCGATAGCTTGCTTAATCTCCACAACGGCCCCAACAGCGCTGGGATGCCTGGCTTCACCTTCGGGGTGCCCAGGAGTGGGCACTTCACAGGGAAAGCCAGGAAGGGTTCCACAGCGGTATGCATACAGTGCCAAGATGCCCACAGGGTAAAAGTGCGCTATACAAGTACGAAGTTTACAGTTTTTTTTAACAATCCACGTCTAGATAGGTTCAGTTGACAGCTCCCTTGTGCATTCACTCAGACAAACCCCAAACACAGGATGCTCAGCCTCACTTGCATACATCTGCATTTTGAATAGGTCTTCCTGGGCTGGGAGGGTGGAGGGCCTGACACATGTCAAGGAGAGTAGCCTGCCCTCACAAAAAGGACTGCCACAGCCCCTACTGGGACCCTGGCAGACAGGATTGAACTGAAAGGGGACCTTGTGCACTTCTAAGCCACTCTTTGAAATCTCCCCAACTTCAAAGGCACATTTGGGTATTTAAACAGGGCCTCTGCCCCTACCAACTCAGACACTTCCTGGAGAAGAGAACCACAACCTGCAACCTGCCAAGAAGAATTGACTGGCTGCCCAAAGGACTCACCTGACTGCTTTCTGTGAAGGACCCCTGCCTTGCTGTTGCCCTGCTGCCTTGCAGCTCTCTGGCTGTGCTAAGAAGTGCTTTTGGAAGGCTTGGATAGAGCTTGCCTCCTGTTCCCTGAAGTCACAGGACCAAAAAGACTTCACTCCTGCAAGAAGAACTCCATGTGCGGTGAAAAACAACGCACAGCCTGCCAGAAACAACGCACAGCCTGCATCGCAGTGAAAAATTCACTGCACGCCAAACCGGAATGACGCAGCCTGACTTTGCAACGAGAAGATCGACGCAGCGCCAACGTTGCCACTGGAAATTCGATGCACGTCCCACTGGATCGACTCACAGCCAAGCTGGAACGATGCAGCCCGACTTCCAGAGAGGAATAGGCTCAGTGCCTGCGGTGCGGTAGACATTTCCACGCAACACCCACCAGATCGACACAGCCCCTGTGACTTCATCCTGTCAGCACCGGATTTCAATGCCTCATCCCCGGGACGCCTGAAAACCCCCCAACCTGAAGAGGATCCAAGACCGAGCGCCGGAAACTGACGCAAAGCCTTCCCTGCGTGAAAAATATCCGACACATCGCCATGTGCTGCCCGAGAAATCGACGCACACCTCCCTGTTTTCCACGCACATCATCCACTGCGGTTCTTTGCAGAGATTTTGAATGAAAACCAGCTGCTTTGTGCTTGCAAGAGACATTTATTTCTTTTGGGAGACTAAAGACACTTTATATCATTTCTACAGTGATATTTTCAACATATTCTTATTGCAGCTTAATCGTTTTGACCTGCATTTATCCAGATGAATATTTTATATTTTTCTAAACACTGCGTGGTGTATTTTTGTGGTGTTCCACTGTGTTATTGCATTATTTATTTCACAAATACTTTACACAATGCCTTCTAAGTTAAGCCTGACTGTTCAGTGCCAATCTACCAGAGGGTGGGCACAGGAAAATTTGTATTGTGTGTGACTTACCCTGACTAGAGTGAGGGTCCTTGCTTGGACAGGGGGTAACCTGACTGCCAACCAAATACCCCATTTCTAACAATGAGTGTTTAAAGAAACTCAGTGAGGCAATGACCAGAGTGTGGGTCAGAGAAGGTTCAATCCCATATGAACTGAAGGATTTCAGCAAAGTTACAGATGAATTAACTGTGGAAGGGGGGTTCATCGTAAGAGGGAAATTGCTGATTCCTCCAGGAGAGATGAGGACTAAACTTATTGGCTGGCTCATTAGGGTCATAGTGGAGTGACAGGGACAAGGAAGAGGTTAAGGCTGTATTATTGGTGGGCAGGTAAGTAAGCAGATGTGGAGGTCTCTCTTAGTAGGTGTTCAGAGTGCTCTCTGGCTGACAAGTTGTTATGTACACACAATAATCCCTTGTGTCTTGTCGAATTCTCTCACTCACCCTGGGAGAAGTTGGGGATGGTCTTCATCAGACATATTAATATGTTGGGTGAAAATGTAAGCTTTGTATTGGTTGTGGAGGATTATTACTCTAAATAGGTTGAATACAAATTCTTAAGACAATTCAACACAAATAGTTTCATACTTTTTGGGAAAAATGTGTTCCACTGTGAAGGGCAAAGATAACTGGGTGTAGTTTAGGTCTTGTCAAATACAAATGTTTTTTGGGAAGTCAAGTAGTTAGATACTAGGCACAGCTTTGTTTAGTCCCCAGGAAAACGGAACAGTAGAGAGAGTCAACCGTATACTAAAGGATATTATACAGTTGGCACTTTCCTCTGGATTGAATATGGAGGAGATAGTTGCAGAAAGAATTTGGAGCTATCATAAAACACCACATTTGACCACAGGAATAACCCCTTTTATGTTGCTGGAAGGCAGAGGTTCCTTCAATAGGTTGTCTTTTCAGTAGGGGGTCAGAAGGGCGGAGTCAGTTGGTGATGGTTGGCAGGAACTGGAAGATGTAAAAGCTAACGTAGAACAATCAATCAATCAATCAGGGAATTTGTAAAGCGTACTACTCACCCGTGAGGGTCTCAAGGCGCTGAAGGAGGGGGGCTGCTACTACTCGAAGAGCCATGTCTTGAGATGTCTCCTGAAGGTAAGGAGGTCCTTGGTCTGACGCAGGTGGGTGGGAAGAGTGTTCCACTTCTTGGCGGCAAACAGCAACAAATAAAAAGAAAACGTAAGTGTGACATTTTAAAAATATCAAAGAGGTGGAGTTTCAGGTTGGGTATCAGATAAGAGTGAAGAAGGAGTGGGGTGTTAAATATTTTCTGAGACCTCCAGTGGTGTATGGCTCCGAACATTTCAATAAGGTTGAGGATGGGAAACAGTGGAGCAAAATAAATAATGCCAAAATGAGTGGTGAAGATGTGGGATCTATGAGCGGGGCAAAAATTGCTGATAGTTGGAATTATGATGTCCCCTATGGTATATGTGGGGAGGTGAATCAGTCTACTGCAGGTGCTGGACCAGAGGTATCTTGCAGTACTAGTGGGCCTCAAAGTAGTGAGGCAGTAAAGTGGCTGAGGTCCCCTTTTATAAACCTAGGAGGGGAGGGCTTGAGCTAAAGTACCTGGAGGATTATGTCTTGGGGTAATCCGACAGGCCAGCACTTTCCCTCTGTTTGACTCCACGGAGTTACTAATGAGTGATGTCATGGTGCTGCTTAGGTAACAATATATTCTATTCTATTCTATTTCTAGCTCACATGGTGCACTACATTGATTGTTTTATTTTAATTAGGCAACAATGGATTGTATTTTATTTTAGCTCACTTAGTGCACTGCATGCATTGTTATATCTTGTTATTTTTGTTGTTAGTTTCTGGATTTACTTCTTTCACAATGTAGATTTCTTGTGATAATTATTTTTCTTTTTTACAAGATAAGAAGGGAGGTGTGTTATGTGTTGGAATGGCTGGAATGTGGATGTAGAATGTTGGCTTGTTGCTTGGTGCTAAAACCCTCCAGTCCAGGCAGTTGAGAGGCGGTGAGCAGGCAGTGAAAGGGATGTGATTTGCTGTATCTGATTACCAGAATAAACAAGTCTCAGATTTCTTTACTTACAGCCTATGTTCCCTGTAGGCTGTCCGCATGCGCGCGCGCACACTCTTGCCTCTCTCTACGTCCAGGCTGTCTCTGGGAGCGCACTGGCCACTTCCAGGACCAAAAGGGATAATAAAAAGACATTTCTCCGATGTGCGGCAGGTGTGAAAAATCGTCTTTTGTGTGTGGCGGTTGCACTGCAGGACACGCACTAAAGACAAAGGGGCTGCTCCTCCCTTTAATTCAAGAATGGAGCATTTTAGGAGGCCGATCGGGGCAGTGTCTTGAACTTGATTATTTTGTTGAAAGACTTGCCAAATACTTTTTTCACCAAGCCTCATTTTCATTCATTATCACATACCAGAGCTCCTTCAAATACGTGAGTTCAGGATGCCCATGAAGGAAGACTGGTTTTACACTTGTGCTGTGTGTTCAACAGTTTTGAAGGAACAGTAAAAATGTTAACATAACTGGTAAATAATGGGCCTGCTGGAGGGAGATTGGAGTTTTGTCTAGTGACAACTTTGACATCTAAGGTAGCACTGAGGGTTAATGTCCCTACTGCACAGAACGTGTACTGAGCAAACAGAACTGTATTTATGTGGATAGCTCAGTGAGTTACTGCTTTTGTCACAGAGATCCTTTTGTTACTTGCAATCCAAAAGTTACAATTATAATATAGCACTGTGACCTATAAATTGTTAGCAAAGATTCTTGCAAACTGCATGGTATAGGTTACCCTTGTCTCCCGCAGCCAGCAGCAGTTCGCTCAGGCACTATCTTCTCTCCTCTCCTCGGAGTCCGTCATACTTAAGGGCATCATAGAGGAGGCAGGGAGAGGATGCGTGTGTGTAGTCTTGGGAAGAGTGTCAGTGTATTGTGGGAGCACCAGACCCGCAGAGGGCAGGTTGTGGAGAGCTCTATTCTTGGAATGGTGAGCCGGATTAAGGATAATATTGGGCTTGGGTTGAAAGTTAATCCTTTTATCCGAGGTTGATAGACTGAGTACACATGATTTGGGTAACAGTTCCTCAAGGTATAGCTTTTGGCTGTACGCTTCTGTTAGTGCAAATGAGAATGATTAGCTAGGCATACAATAATCCTTACTCATGTGAAATAGAGTTCCAAGAATCAGTCTTCTCTCACTAGAGTACAGGAGCCAGCACTGGAGGTAGAGTTTGGAAGGCTGAGGGTCAGAGAGGGGCATGCCAGCACAGGGGCAGAGGTATGAAGGACTGATAGATTGGCTTGCAGGGATTGCAGAGAAGAAGCATGTCTGTACTGTGAAAGACTCAGAGTGAATGGGGACATCAGCACTGGGCTCTGGAAGGCCCAGTGAAGGAACCTTAGCAGAACTGGATAGAGTTACAGCTCTTTGAAGAGGGGGACTCAGCACAAGGGTCTTCAAGGCTGATTTGCACTCCTGTACACTACTTTTCATGTGTTCCATCTGGTGAAATGCAGGGCATGCATATGTGCACAGAGAGGGTTACTTGGATAGAGGTACCTTCCGAGGCCTGGCTCAGGCTGAGGGTACCCGCAGATGCATTGTGGCAATGGGAGCTGGCTTGCAACCTAGGCCCCATCTACCTACAATGGTTGTAAGCCGGCAACCTGGGGTCATGAGGTGAAAGAGTCAGGACCACGCCGCGTAAGAGCCAGACGCTACTCAGAATGGGGGAGGTCATCAGTGACGAGGGTTCTCACCTCGAGTGCACAGGCCAGACGTTCATTCACTGGGTTTGAGGAGGAGCTTTCATGCGGAAGAAAAAAATAGGACAAACAGACAATGTGGAAGTTGACAGATAAGGTGAAAAGGCAACAGAAATGAAGAAAAACAGAAGGTTGGAAGGTAGTAGAGGTGGATAGAAAGAGGTTGAGAGAAGGAGTGGGCAACTACGGAGGCGTGATACTGAGTAAGAAAATAAAGGAGGGACACAGAAGAGTACAGTGAGAGTGGGATATGAAGTACAGAGAATAAAGGCAGGAGAGTCCCAGCATTGGAAAATGGACAAAGAATGTAGGAAAGACAGAATGATGATAAATCTGAGAGAGCAGAGAAATTGAGAAAAGATAAGAACAAGGCCTGGAAAGAAAGAAAAGGCACAGGATAGGAAAACAGGTTAATAGGAAGGACAGAAATAATAGAAAGATGGAGAGGGAGGAAGAATTGGAGGAGAGGATGAGGAAAAGAGAGATTTGAATGTATAGAGAAAACGGGGCATGTTTGGAGAGGATGCCTATGGGATTGAGATATTAAAAAGAAAGATGTGAATAAGCAAGAAGTGCTGAGAAAAAGAAACAAAGGGCTGTGAAACATAGAAATGAGAGAGAAAAAAAGGAAGGACGATAAGAACAAACAAAATGTGATAGGTAACCAGAGGAGAAACAAAAGGATTGACAGGGACAATTAAAAGACTATCAGGGCAACACCCGCGCACTAGTTCGACAGTTAATCTCATAGGTAACGAAACTCAGTAGTTAAGTGGTTTTGCACATGGTTGCTGCCTAGGAGCTTTCATCTAGGGGGGACATTTTATAGTTGTGTTCTTCTAATGTAGCAAACTGAAAACTTGAATAAAACAGATTTTCACAAAAAGGAGATGGGTAAACAAAGATGACAACCAAGGAGTTCAGAGAGTGCTCTGTAGACTTTTGAGCAAGTCTGTGAAGTTGGCATCCCTAAGGATGTCAAGATGAAACTTGAGACCACCTAGGAGTATGTAATCTTGTGGTTCCCATGTTGAAGAGTGCTGTGAGGTCTGTCAGAGCGTTACTGAAGTGGGTGTGAGGGCTCCTGGGGGCCTGTATGTAAGGGTGCCTTTAATAGTAACTTTACTGTCTGAAGCATGAAGTGCATGTGTTGCATAAAAGTGGCTTCTGGTCAGTGTAAGAGGTACACTCAATGGTTTCTCTGTGGATGATGATGAGTCCTCCTAGTGGGTTGTGGGGGTCAGTACTGGTCCAGGATCTTGTATCCAGTAGGGGTGGCTGTGGAGATGTCTGCCACTGATGTGGGGTTCAAACAGGATTCATTAAGGAGAAGGAGTTCTGGTCTGTTGGATTCAATGAGGTCTCAAATCTCAGTATAGTGCTTGCTGTGCATGCTGAACATGGCGTTATAATTGCTTAGGGCACGAGTTATAGTTACTAGAGATGACTATAACTTGTGAACTTCAGTGCTTTTTTAGTTTAAGAGGTTTTGTTTTCACTGCAATTTTCACCTACCAATAAGGTCACTTTAACCTATGTTTTTTTCAATACATTTCCAGGATTGTTTTTTAAAGTAAAATAATATTTCATTACCATACGTAAACCCAGCCACCGCTGTGCATGGTGCAGAGAATAGCCTTTGGTCAGGCCATGTGCCCAGCCCCCTGATTTCAGCCAACCCCTACCATGTGCGGCCTTCCACCATGTACAGCATAATGTTGGCTACAAGGCTGACCTATTGCCAGACCCTGCATCCAATCCTCCCAAAGGCAGCCAACCCACCACTGCATAAAGCCCCTGGCTGTGCATAACATGGGGTTGGCTGGGGGCCTGGCCCTGCGTTCAACCCTCCATAGACAGACAACCACCCCTTTGTTTTTTCCAGTGAATATTAGTTTATATATTCATTAAAAAGAACAAAGGTTAAAGGGATGATATAGATAGATAAAATTAAACACAAAAAAAACACTGACATTCTTTAGTTAGAGTTATCTAATGCAACCGTAAATCGTGTCCTAAAATAAATATAACTTGCACCCTGTCATGCGCAGTTATGTCATCAATGATGAAATTTCAGATGATGCACTTGATGTTATCAATGATGTCATTGAACATGTCATGAGTGATGTAGTATGTGAGGGCATTTGAAGAGCACTGAGAGGGTGCAAATTCCATTTACTTGAGAAAACTTTAACTAGTGAAATTCAGCGGTGGCGTTCTGGATGAGTTGAAGTTTTCTAACGTTCCTAGTTGAGGTGCCTGCGAAGAAGGCCTTGCCATAGTCAAGCTTTCTAGTGACTAAGGCGTGGGTGATTGTCCTGTGACAATCTGCTGGGATCCATTCCAAAGGGCAACACAGTAGCCAGAAAAAGTAGGGTTTCATATAAATTACAAGGATGTTGCAGTGCTTAACCAGGGTATCTCACATCATTTTTTTATGTTGAGGGTCTCAGGGGGAGCCCTAGTGTCATACTTCCTGGAGTCCAGGTTTATGAGGCTTCATAGGGCCTTAGATCCGTGAAAACCCACCTCTAACCCGTGCACCAGCACTACCATGTCAATCAGTATGATTACTTGTATCAATGGTGTATTTTGTATCACCACATAAGTCAGTATGATTATATGTGTTCAGTCTGCAATACACTTACTATTACATAATGCTTATAATTTCATTGTATTTGCGACAATGTGAAGCCAGGATCTCAGTTCCCTGCACCTGCCCACTATTTCTGACTCTTGTGCCAAACACACGCTTCGTCTAAACCTCGCAAGGCACTGGCATAAAATGAAAACATATTTTTGGTGTGTCTACTCTGCGTTGGTTGTGGCTACGTATTTAAGGCGACGCCCTGCCTCTAGAAGGTGCTTTTCCTCAAGAAACCCTCTAATTGACATTGCATCACCTGCACTTGTCCTAAGTCCTGCCCTGCAATCACACATCAACTCACCTGAGTCTCCTTGGTTCATCCTGGCACAGCTTATCTTCTTTGGACATGTTGGATCACCTCCGGACACCTCAAATCTTCGATGCAGCAAGGTTCTCTTCAATGCTCAGCCTCCTGAAAAAGCTAACATAAAAAAAAAACTGTGAGTAAAAACCTCCACTGACAAAAGGTGACATAAGTTTAGCAACGTTCTTTAAGGTCCCCAAAACAAGAAAACACAGAGACTTTCTTAACTTTCTTACTCCTACGGTCGTGGGGATCTTCTTGATATTGTGCTTATCGACTTTTACCTTGTGGAGCAACAGAGATGCAGTGGTATGCTAAACCGGTCTTGCGCAATTAAAAAAACGGCCTATACTTAACTTGTGAGTCTAACAAGTCCGAACTCAACCTGAATTAAGTATGTGATTGAATGCTGTGCTCTAACAACAACTTAGCTTGTGCAACTAAGGTGTGAGATACATTGGACTCATATATGAGCATTCAAAGCGCAAAAGAGTACTCAGAGTACAAACTTGATCAGTGTTGGAAAATGGATTATTGGTAAGGACAGGTAAGCACCTACACATAGCAATAGGCCACTAACCTCCACTTAGGTCCACTTAGGTCTCAATAATTTAAACCCAGCTCAATCCTTGGTAGCTTGGCAACGAGCGGCAAGGCTTCACTTAGGAGACATAAATGTAAAGCATTTAAAAATCACAAAACAGTAAATAAGTAAACACAAAACACAATAAGAATCCAACACCAATTTATAGACATAGATTACATTTTCATCTTTAAAGTGACACCAAAATGAATAAAATCGGATAAGGGGAACCGGAGATATGAATTTTTAAAGAATTAATGCTTTCTAGTGCACAGAAGCAACTAGCGCTCAAAGGGGTAAAAAAAAGATCACAATGGAAAGGAACAAAGTCCAGAGTTCAGGCCACTCATGAGGTAACACTGTCAAACTTACTTTCAGAACTGTTTCTTGATTTAGGAAAGGTCCACAGCACCAGCCAAGGTTTCAGAGGCTCTGGGTTGCCTCTTGGGGTCTGGGATTAAAACTCCCACAATGCACCTCTTCAACCTATAGAGTTGCTCCAAACGGCTCAAACTTCTGGATCTTCTACCAAAGGTCCTTGATGTCTCCACAACTTGATCCAAGGTTCTAGAAGCTCTGAGTTGCTCCTTGGGAGTTGGGACTACAATTCCCAAAATGCTCCTGGTCAGAATCCTCAAATGGCCACTGGACACTGGTCAACTGGGCTCTGTTTGCAGGACTTGATTGCGGGGACTCTGGGCAGCTCCTTTGTACCTGTAGTTAACAGGGTGTCCCTCCTTGAAGCAGTACAAGACAGGAAAAGTCCTTTTAGTGGTAAAGCCCAAGTGTGCGGCTGCAGCAGCCTTTCAGAGTGCAGTGCCCAGGTGCAGGGCAGGGGTCCAGCAGAGCAGTCCTTCTTCTTCTGACATTCTTCCTTGTCGGGATCTGGTAGGGAACTAATGTGTGGGTGCAGCTCTGCCATATTTATCCTTGCTCCTTGGTGAAAAACAGAGGGGTCCTGGTTCTCCAATCAGGTGCAGGGTCCTTCCCCCTGTGATGACCACTTCCTGGGAAGTGTGGCAAAAACCAATCCCAGGGAGCACCATTCCTCAAAAATCCATCATGGCTGAAACTGATTTTTGGAGTTTACATCTGGCTGAGCCCACCCACTGGTGTGGCTAAAGATCTTAAACACACCCTTCTCCTGCCATCTCCTAATCTAATCAGGGGGCACCTAATTGTCTGGGTTTGCAGGATGTGAGGGCGGTGCTGGGTTGCTCCAAATGTCCTTCCCTAACTTTGATGATCTGTTTGGCAGCCCTCCCCCTTCCTGCTTCTCCATCTGCTGAGGATGATCTCCTCCCACAGGCACATTCCTTTGTGTTGTTCAGCCCAGGCTACTTCACACCTCATCAATGCGGCCTGGCCAGGCTGTCAGAGGCTGGCCAATCAGAACAAAGCACTACAGGACTGAAGTTAGTAACTGTTTAGGAAGAGTTGTCATTACCTGAACAAGTTGTATTAAATCCAAAAACTGTAAATTGTGGGATTTATTATAACAATTCATTTGATATCAAACTTAAAATATCTGATACTTAAGGGGACTTTATAAATTAAAAAAAAACCTTCCCATTCTAGCCTATGGAGGCCTTTCTCTACAATGAGGGAAAAACAAATTTGGCTGTTTTACCTCACCAGGGATTATAAAACTATTTTTTATAAGGTCTTTGGTTATAGTTACAAGGCACACAGCCCTAGGGTCACATAGGGCACGCCTTAGGGTTGACTTAAATGTAAAAATAATGCAGATTAAGACTTTGGAAGTACTTTTAATTTCAAAGTCGAATTTGCATGCAACTTTAATTTAAAAGCAGCCAGCAAGGCAGGCCTGCTGTTAAAATGACACTGGGCACCTCAGCAGTGCACCTATGGATGCACCATCTATGCTGGGGTCCCTAAACCTACATGTCCTACAATATATTAGGGACTTATAGGTAGATTGACATAGCCAATTATAATTAGCCTAGCTTGCATACTGATTTTACACAGAGCACAGGCCCTGTGACTGGTTAGCAGTACCCACGGCATTATCAGAGTCAGGAAAATACCAGCAAAAAGTGAAAAATTGAGGCAAAAAGTCAGGGGGCCACTGCAATCAGCCCTGTTTTCTCACAATCAGAAACAGTGGGTGAAAAGCGCTCTATGTGAAAAATTACGTTGAATGTAAATCACAAAGTGGTCAGTGTATAATATACTTGCATCATCTTAACCATCATCTTCTTAAGCAGCCCTATCCAACACTCTTGCATCTCAGAAACACAACTTGAATGACTAAATGTACATGACTAACTACGATGCCAGGATGTCACGACCATGGCAGCTGATGGCAGTCAGGATGGATGGGTTCTGGCACTAAGAGGTAAGCATCAGTAAGGGATGAACTAGAGTCCTAGGGTTTCAGTGAGGTCACCTGTTTCTTCTACTTGTCCTTCCTTTAAAGGTCGACAGTTGCACCAGGGCATCAATGATGTCCAACAACCAGACTCTCTTCCATGGCTCCTACCCCAACTATCTTGTGGAAGTACCCCCAAACACAGGAAGTAATGTAGGAAACAAAGAGATGGGTCCATATCATCCCTGCGAATCAAACAGTGCGGGCTCTCAGGTAAACAATCATTTTTGATACCTTGCCACCTTGTGCTCTCGGGCCTCTATGGCTCCCTGCTTACAGCCCCAACAGAACACCCTAATAACCAAGTTGTTTAAGAGATCTGATTGTGAAATCAGGAACTCAGCTAAAGGAGGTAATGTTGTGGTAAGGCCAATGAATAAATATTTGGAATTAATGAAAATTTGCTTAACCTGCATTTTACAAGCAACATTAGCAGAAAGGAGGTCGCGTTCCTAGATCTGACACTATATTTACGGAGCAAGAGGCTAGATAGAAAAATATATAGATAACCAACAGCTGACAACACAGTCCTTCACACAACTAGCTTTCATCCAAGTACACTAAATAGGAACACAAACTATTGAGAATGTTCAATGGTAATAAGAAACTGTAGTGAGTGAGGAGGCGTGGATTTCGCCTATGCTGAACTAGCAAACAGACTCAGGGAAAGGAGATACTCTAAGATGACAAGTTTTATTGCTATACAAAAATCAAATCAAGGGAAATGTGAGAACCTTATATTTAGAAGAAAGAAGTCTAAACAATCCAACTACAACAATCTCAGTCTAGTAACAATTCATAAAAGGAAGCATGGTACATTATGTAAAATAATTCAAAAGTACTGGCATCTCATAAAGAATGATCCAGTAATTGTCACCAAAGTCTCTAGAAAACTGAGGGGTTACTCCGAGGGGATGACCTAGTTTGTAACAGTCTAGAAATGGAAGGCAAAGGGTTGTGGCTCCAAGGCAGCCAAGGTTTAAAAACTGCTGTAAGATTAAGGTATGCCCGTATGGCCTCAAAACACAGAATACAGCTTGAGCCACAGAAGCAAGCCCAAAAAGATGCAATTTGGAATGGTCTCAATGTAATGACCCTGACTCATATGACACTGTGGGCCCAATTTCTTAACACCCCATAGGTCTCCTCCTGTCCCTCCTCCTAAATGATTCTCAGCAAGAACCTCTGTGGCTATATCCTCGAATCCTCGCCACACTGAGGGGCTTGTGTCTTGAATCGTGCCTGGATGATGTGTGTGCACACCGCCGCCCCAGTGGAGCGATTGTGAAAGAGGCAAAACCAGCAGAGAATTTGCTGCCCAGACTGAGCAGGGGACGGATCTGGGCCAGTCCGCATTGGGGGTGGCCCTTCTGCCCCTCAGGCCACAATTGGGCTGCCTGGGAGACGGCGGCCACATAAGAATGCACAAACATGAAAATTCAGGGCCTTGCCCCTGATTGGACCCCTGGTGGGGCCTCACCATGACCTCAACTGAGCCAGCTGCTACTGGCGCGGCAGCACCCAGCCCTCGCCTGGATCACCTCTGTGAACCCGCAGTGAGAGTGAAGGTCTTGGGATTGCCCTGCTGTCAGGGTGCCTTGTGAGGAGGGGACTCAGTGCTGCCCTCTGCCCTGAGCTGATCACGCTCTGCTGTGTGGATGGATGGATGCCCCTAGCCTGAAGTGAGGAGTGGGGGGGCACACTGCATGATCTAACTTCTTGCAGTAACTGACAGTGGAAAGGAGTCCCTTGTGGCACTAATACTCTGGGCCTTCATAATTCAGAACCCACATACACTACCCCACTGCTGCTTGTATATTGCATGCACATCGTACTGGATTTGATTAATAATTAAAAACGTTTAGCTCTCATGCCAGTTCCTGGTGCAGAAGCCACCCTTATGCACTTGTGTGATAACATTAAAATTATTAAAACCTGAAAATATTGTTGCTTCCATCTACAGTACACTGGAAAGCAAAAATTGTTAGAAATAAAGTATAATGCATTACACTTGAGACAAAACTCTTGGTTACATGAGGCCCAATGTTCCTCATGTTCCCAAGGAAGTGATAGACCATCTCTCTCCATACCAAATTCAAAAAGACTAATTAGTAGAAAAGCAAGAACAAAAAGGCAAGCCGCAATTGCCTCAAAATCATATGTGCAAATACATATGCCTGACCACCAAAAATAACTAATTGTCCTTGTTATTGAAAATGATGAAAAAAGAATAAGTGTTTTAACACAGTTAACAATAGATTAACCTTCACACAAGGCACTACTATACCAATGGATGGCACTTTTAAATCCAGTCCACTACTCTTTTCACAGATATAAACTATCCAGTGGAGGTCTAAAGCACTAGCATTCCACAATTTTAGGCAATCTTGGCCAATGATCAAACTTTATAAAGTACACCTTAAAAATCCACCCTAAGGATGGACAAATCTGCCACTATTTAAAATTAAAAAGCTTATTGTCCTAGCATAAGTACCACCAGCAGAGGTTGCAAAACATTATGGCTAGATGACCATGCTATCAAACAAACAAACTCCTTTTTTAGACTACTTTGATAAAACTTGAGTTGGATGCATCTACCATTCAGGACATATGTACCAAACCAAGGGCCAGATGTATCAAGAATCCACTTTGCAATTCTCTAATAGCGAATTTTAAGAAATCGCTATTTCAGAGTCGCAAACTGGTATGTATCATATTTGCGATTCGGTAATAGCGATTTCTTAAAAATCGCTAATGCTATTACCGAATCGCAAATAGCGATTCTGAGCCCATTCGCACCTATGGGCGTGTAGGCCCATATTTGCAGTTTTTTTTGCATTTCCCAAATTGTGAATTCCTAACTGGAATTCACAACTTAGGAAATGCAAAATCCCAGGGTGCTGAGGGCCCCCACTGCTGCACCCCAGAAAATATTTTAGGACATGTAAGGCGCACACATGCCAAAGGGGCATGTGGGCGTTACATGTCAATTTTAAAAGTGCATTTTTAATGCATATTTAAAATTTGCACATGGTTACCACCAAGTTTTACTTTTCGGTAATTGCGATTCCTTAATGCCCAATTTGCATTAAGGAAAAGCTTGATACATGTGCTTAAGAAATCGCAAATAAGGATTCCTTATTTGCGATTTCTTGTTTAGAGAATTGCAATTTGCGATTCTCTAAATAGGCTCGCAATTTTAAGGAATCGCTATTTTAGCGATTCCTTAAAATTGCATAGCGAATGCCTTTCGTACATACTGAAAGGCATTTTTGCATTTGCAAACGGCCATTCGCACCGTTTGCGAATGCAAAAACGCTTGATACATCTGGCCCCAAATTCCTTCCCCATAGCCTGGTGACATGTGAAGAATGGTATAGTATTCCAGCAAACCAAACAAAACAATTCAGTGGATGAAGGCATAACTTCTTCCAATGCACCATTGTAAGGATTCACCTTACTCTAGACCAATACATAGATTTTGTTTTTAAAAATAATATAGCTATCAGGAAGCATTCCAAGCACGAGTCATAAACTTGTGAAGTGCTTTCAATGTTTAGCTACCAAAGTCATACTCTTTCCAAACAATCAAAGACTATTAAGAAACAATTGTGTAAAATCTTTTGTAATATCAATCATGTAAACATAAAAACACCATGCAAAGCAAATTCATAAAACAATATGTACCAGTCTCACCTGTAATTTTTTTTAATATTAAGAATTAAATTCTATATTTTATCATTCTGAAAATATGTAAAATATAAGAGCTTCAAAGTAAAAATCAGAATGATTTCAATTAGTTTACTGTATTAATAAATTAAAAAAATGTCATCCTATACAAGCCAACATAAAACAAGTAATCTATGTTAATATAAAAGCATATCTATTTCTTAACAATTTTGTAAATAAAACCATGTTACAAATTTAAAGGAAAACAATGCCAGTATCACTGTAAAATACAACGTTTAAAATGTGTGGCAATAGTCATACTATACTGTAACAACATAGAAAAGACATGCATTTACATAAATGGCTTAAGTATAAAATATAAATATATCCCACTAAGTCTTTCCACTGTAAGAAAATAATTTTCATTTATTTTAAAAAGAAAGGCTTTTACCTGAAATGCAGAGCCACATTCCCAGAACCATTATCCTAGTTTATAGCTGCTACATACTGATGATGGAAAGAACTAGAAAATACAGTTTGTGGTAATTAATGAATGTTGAATCATTTTAGAAATTATAATTATTGTTTATACAGATGAAGATGTTAAAATGTTTTCAAAATTAACATGTAAAATTATTCATTAATACTGCTCAAAAATGGTAAAATGTAGCACTGACAATATTTATTGATGTATGATTAATGTATTACATTTTAGGAATTCTCTTTTTAATTCCATAAGTATTGTTTCAAATAAAGAGTGCTATTAATTGTATATACATGTTTTTAAATAAAGAAAATAAGAAGTATGCCAAAATTATACTGTAATTTGTTTTACCTAACAAAATATGTTTATTAATAATTACTTAGGGCCCAATTTCAGGTTTGGTGGTCCATGGACCGCCAAACTTGTGGTGGCAGTCAGACTGCTGCACTCCTGGTGTCCAACCACCAGATTATGGCCCTCATTGTGAACACGGTGAGAATCCCCGCCGTGTTCATGCTGGCGGTCTGAACACAGACCGCCAGTCTGTTGAGGACTCCGCCAGCCCAATGATAAGCATTCCTCAAGGCTGGCGGGCGGAAACAGTGTTTCCGCCCACCAGCCCAGCGGAATGCTGGGCCCGGACATTGCCGACAGCTGCACATGGAGCTGTCATCAATGCCCCAGTGCGGCAGGTGCAGCAGCACCCGTCCCGCAAATCACTGTCCATAAATCGGGCAGTGACCTGCGTGACGGGGCTGGAATCTGCTAAGTCACAGCACAAAAATGTTACAAATATTCAATGATATGCATGCTCACATCACACCTTTACCCATTGTTCACGTACCTCACCAACATTCAATAGCCAGAGTATCAACATTTCAGTTACCAATACCCATCACATGCCATGTGTCCAAGTGGGGCCTGGAAATCTCAAAACATCCAAAACATATTCCAAGATCCATGGTATATCCCAAAATGAAAATTTATGCTCAAACCTAAATGCAGACTGCATACAGATATGTAAAATAAATAGTTGTCAAGTATTGGGGTGTAGTGAGAGTGACCTGACTGTAACTCCCTCGAGGCACTGTTTCTATAACTACAACAACAAGCCCACTGTGTTCTTGTCCAAAGAACCCTGTTTCCTAACTCACTAATGAACTTCACTCACATGGGGCGATAACATTTGTCTAGTGTGGGAAGTTCAGAGATTGACCTGACTGCCGCTCAAAAGAGCTCTTTTGACTTCAACTCTATCTCTAATGTGGATGATACACAAATTGTGGTCCCATCTTTGATGGTGAGAATGAGGTGGCCCACAGCTTCAGGAAGTCTGTGGTAGCCATTGTAACCTGGATGAGTTCACATTGTATGAAGTTAAACTCAAATAAGACTGAAGTAATGTTATTCAGTCCCAATACATCTTTTTGGACACCCACATGGTGGCCACAGTCACTTGGTTCTCCCCCTCTTCCAGTGACTAAGGTGTGAAATCTGGGGATCTTGTTTGACCCTGGTCTTTCTTTTTCTTAACAAGCAGACATCTTTTTTGTTTTTTTATTATAAAAATGATCAACAAAATCCTTCCATTTATTCTGCAAAAGTTACAGAACATAGTGGTTACATCCCTAGTTCACTCTAAGCTAGACTATTGTAATGCATTGTATGCAGGCACTTAAAAAAGGATTTTAGACAATATTCAGAGGTTGCAAAATGCAGCAATATGTACCCTACTGTAGCTTAAAAAATACTATTCAGTCTCTTCATAAAGAAATAATCTTCACTGGCTACCGATCTCTGTGCATGACACATAAAATAATTTTCTCTAAGGGTCCCCACACATTAACTGAGTGGATTTCATGGTATACCTCTCAAGCTAAACTCAGGTCTTCCATGACCAAGAAGCTTTCCATTCCAAAAATTGAGACAGCATCTTGGGGAGGTAGAAGTTTCTCTTACATTACCTGCACACTCTTGAATCAGATGCCATATCATCTCAGGAATAGGCCTAACCTTCTGTTATTCAGGCAGGAGTTGAAAACTTGGCTTTTCACTGTATTGCTATAATGTCTTAGGTATAGGTTATCCTTTTTCAGCTGGTCGCTCAGTTTCTCTGGTTGTAGCACCAAGATGTTCCAGTAACTCCAGCTACCATCACAATGGTCACATGCCCCAATACATCTGTTTGTCAACTCTCAAATGAAGTTTACTTGCCTGGGGGGATAACATTTGTCTAGTGTCTGCAGTACAGGGATTGACCTGACTGCAATTTCCAGGAGGTACTGTTTCAGCAACTCCAACCACCAGCGCAGTGTTCTCTTATCCAAAGACCCCTGCTTGTTAACTCACAAATGAACTTCACTCACCTGGGGTGATACCACTGGTCTAGTGTGGGAAGTACAGGGTGTGACTTGACTGCAACTCCCAGGAGGCACTGTTTCAGCAACTCCAACCACCAGCCCAGTGTTCACATGCCCAAATACATCTGTTAGTGAACTCTAAAATGAAGTTTACTCACCTGGGAGCATACCATTTGTCAAGTGTTTGGAAGCAAAAGGATGGACCTTATTACAAAGCTCCATAGGCCCTGATTCTGTAGCTCCAACCATCAGCCCAGTGTTCTTCAGTCCAAAGACCCCTGTTTGGCAACTCACAAATGAAGTGTACTCACCTGGGAGTGATCAAGCACAGATCACGCTCGACGTGTCTGTCTACCTAACTCAATCTTGACTTGCTAACTCAACATGAATCTATTGAGGACAGGAAGGACAGCTTACCCAGTGTGTTCCTAAGGTATCAAGATGCATCAGAAGATTGGCAGCAGCAGCACTGTATACATGATGACTCCATTCACATATGCATCCAAGCCCTGGGTCTGTCTGCATCCCGCTCAACTAGGTCTTCATATGGCCAAAGCCAAATCTTGCCCATCACTGTGTTGGTTGCACTGGTGGCAAGATGTGATTTTCAGGCTATCCTCATAAGTGCAACTGATCTGCACATCTCAGCAGCCGCTTGAGTTTAAATGAGTTGGCATGCTTCACACATCATGTCAATTAAACCAATACCATGTTTACTTGCCACAATTGGATTAACTACAATTTAACTTTATACAAGGTCTCTGCTTACTGTAACTCTAAATCATCGGAGGTAGATGTCACAAAACAACCAATAACAATGTACCTTTTATATCAACAGGTGAATCTGCTGCTGGGCACACAGAGATCATGGAACAGACTACCAATCCCCCCTTGATAAAGCCCTTAGTGACAATGAGACTCCAGGATGTCTGGGCGTGGAAGGAATGTTCTGGCCCTTCTGGGCATCCTGGTGAGATGGCAACAGTGAGTCTCATTGTCCCATAATGTCACCACCAAACCAAATTGCTTCAACATCACAGGTAACCATTTGTCCCCCAACCTGAGCCCCGAGCACAGTGTCTATAATCTTGTGCCCCCAATCCTGGATCCTGAGGTGCAGCACAACACTTCTGACTATGAGAGCCCAGAAACAAGTTGTAGGGGGCGCCCAGTGCCAAGGGCATAGGCCCGTGGGGGTAGGGAGCGTGGGATGGATGCTGTGGGCCAGAGGGGTGAGGTCTCTGGGGCTGCTCTTGGCCAGGACACCATAAGCTATGTCTTGTGGGTCTTTCAGGATTCCTAAGGCATGATGGGTCAGGTGTTGATGATACTTCGGGAAATCAAGCAGCTACAGAGGGACATGCATAGGGACGTGTAGGAACAGACGGAGGTCCACAATACCAACATGGCTTCCGTAACAGGGGTGTTGAGGGACATACATAACACCCTGAGCAGGGCTTTTCAACATCAGGCTACCCCTTCCTTTGCCCAATTAACAGCAGTCCTAGCAACATCGTTGCTAGCCACTGGAAGGGGGCCATACCAGAGGATCAACAAGGCCCAGACACTCCTGTCTCTGTAGCAGCAGATCCCCCCCACACACACAAGACAGGACATCCAACAAAGAAACTAGAGAGTGCGAATGGCAAGACACCCAGCACTACCAGTAATAATCCTGTTCCGTAAGGACCTCCCTATTGTGTTATACATTCACTCTGGACTTATCCTCAACCACCTACCATTTCCAATGGGAGGAACACTCTGGAATTTGGACTCCCAATGGTGTGGCATCTGCTCCAATGATTTCATTCACCATGACTGACCCCTTCACATTTGATTTTTTGTTGAGTCATGCCACTATTTTCTCTTAGTCATATCTGCACAATAAAATCACCCTTCTCTGACTCATTGTCTGTTGATTTTGATTTCATATTTAGCCATGTAGATATGTAAGAGCATGTGAACCACACAGTGATGCTCCAAGTTTCTTGGGATATGCTACATGTACACAGTGTCCAGTTTAGGACTAAAACCCTCCCACACACACACACACACACACACACACACACACACACACACACAGCCACATACATACACATGTCTGCTCAAACTAAAACAATTATAACAGTGTTCAGCACATAGACTGTCAATCTGTCAGGACTATTGGAAATCAAAAAATTACGGACACATACTGAGTAAATGAACATGATGATAGATACAGATCTCCAAACCACAGAAGGAAGGGATTTTTCAGGTATTGTCCAGTAAAATAGGCAAACATTGATGTGGTTGACGCCAGCAGCTTGAAGCTTATCGCATACCACACCAAAGTTATTCAACATCGCACAATCCAAGATACAGAAAGATGTCAGGACAACAGTCTTTGATCACAGGGCCATCATAAACCAATACCCAAGCATCTGGTGGTATGACACAAATATATGTCAGTGTTGTGGCACAGACATCGGGGTCTACAATGATGAAACATATCTACAACTACATATAGGTCATACAAAAAGAGTGTTTAGCCAATGTGAAGGAAAAATGACTTGGTTGTACGCCAGCATTACATATATTATGCCTACATGATAACACACATGATGCATCAGATCCACCACAGCACACAAAACAAGTCCAATGGGCACTTCTGACCTTACACCCAAACACTTGCAAGCTGTCTTGGCACAGGTCTCATACACCCAAATGCTGTGACCTACATTACCTAGAACAATCCATGTCCATGTCCATGTCCACTTCGTATGTCCGAACAGTATCACATACCTGCCTATGTACAACTCTGAAATAACCACAAGAAGATGTCATGGTGAAGTTACCTGCACAACAAACAAAACAAGGAGTAGAGGCTTTAAACCATGCATCTGACACAAGTAACATAGCAAGCATCTGGAAAGCAAAGTACATTGCAAGGAAACTGACACAAATGAAGCAACATCATAAAGGTGGGAATGTTTCAAAAGCTATGTCATCAAGCAGTCTTTAGCTGATTATTGCAGAGTATTAGCTCCCTAGCTGTATCAAAAACACTCAACTCAAAACATTCTCACAAACACAGTTCATTGTACAGTCACAGTCATGACATCACAAAACATACTTACACTCATGAGAAGGTGCTGTGAATGAGATCTTCTCGCAAGTCAGCTCCTTCCTCTTTGACACTGTCATCCTCAGTTGACATTTCAGGATTCACACCCTGTAGCACTGCAGGATCACCCTCCCCTGTGGTGTATAGGATATTCCTTGACAGGGCGATGTTGTAGAGCATGCAGCATGCCACAGTGGTCTGACACTCTTTCCCTGGTGAGTAGAAGAGGGCCCTGGTCCTGTCCAGACACCTAAATCTGGATTTCAGGAGCCCAAAAGCCTTCTCCACTGCCCACCTTGGTCTTCCATGGGCCTCATTGAAGGTGACTTCCCCTTGCGTAGTTGGATTCTTCAGTGGCGTCAATAACCAAGGATGGTTTGGATATGCTGAGTCTCCTGTTAAGGAATGGGACCTAAGTGAACCAATGAGTCCCTCACTTCATGAGTGTAGCTCCTGATATTGCCAACATACATCAGGACAGATGTGACTTACCACCCAGCCAAGAACTCTCTGGGTGCAGTTGTGACATCAGCTGGGTTATGGTGCTGTTCCACACTATGAAGGAATGATGTGCTGATCCAGCATACAAGGCACATACATTTGAAATGTAGAGATCCCCCAAACAGACAACTTGCACATTGATGGAATGGAAGTTCTTTCTGTTCCAATTCACTTGTTCAGTGGCCTGCAGTGGCACCAAACCAACATGTGTGCTATCAATGGCCCGCCACATGTGGGTGGTGAGCAAAGCATTAAAAGTCAGCCTTCACACTGGCTAAATACTCATGTCGAGGGAACCTGATACAGCTGGCAATATGTTTCAACATTGCTGAGAGGGAAGCCTTCAACACCAGATTGAACATAGATTGGGACATACCAGCAGATAGGGCTACTGTATGTTAGAAGGACCCGGTGGCCAAGAAGTGAAGTACTGACATGACTTGTACAATGGATGGTATGCAGGTTGGATTACTGTTAGCTGGCATCAGATCTGGCTCCAATGGATAGCATAAGTCTACTATTATTTGCCTATCCAGGTGGTAGAACTGAATTATATGCCATTTCTCCATGGCCTGCAGGTCTGACAGTGAATGGTAGGCAGGAGGTTGTTGCATCCTCCCTCTCCCAGGGTACCTATATGTGACAAGACATGATTTGTAACATTAGTCAGTGTGTCCACAGCAACATACATGATGCATGCTAATAATATCATGTGACAAGTCATTTCTGAAACATTTCTGACTGGATAGACATGACACACGGTACACAATGCAGCTACCAGCTACACAAGGGTCACATGTGAGCCCCATGGTTGTCAACACATATGTCCATAACATGTATTTGGGCAAAACTCAACTATCTGCTACACAATTGTCTATCGAAATGTGACTGTATTTGCTGACTTCCGTACCGTACTGTGCACTGCCATCAAATGGCAACTGTGCCCTGCAACACACTACACTGGTGATTGTATAGTAGGACTTACATGACAAGGCAGAATAAAGATGTTTGTGATACTACAACTCATATATTGTAAGGGTGACACAGTTTTCAAAGCCATATACAGTATTTCAGGCACCCAGCATGGCAGATGCCTGACATACTCCACTGGGCATTAGGAACTTGCCTGAGGGGTAGGCAGTTTCAACCACAGCTGACACAGCCAAAGGCTAACATTGTTGCCTGTGGCAGTTGCTGCCCAATGGTTGTGTCTTTCAGCAGTAATGACCACGTACATGGCAGAGATGACCCCCATGTTGTGAAAAGTCACTCACTTGACTCCTGACTCTGCTGCTAGCAAAACCTCCACTGCTTGAGCTGCTGTGTACCGCCTCCGGGAGCAGTCATGCCGCATCCAGCAGATGATAGGGACCCTGCCTTCTCTCCTGAGGAGCTGGAGAGGCTTGTTAATGAGGTCCTTCCCCTGTACGGACAGCTCTATGGCTCACCAGAGGAGCAGGTCAGTACCTCATGTGCACAATTGACTCTTTTCAACACCATCCTTTCCCTCCTCACAGGCCACAATGTGCCCCTGTGTGCCAGTTAGACTTCTTATGTGCCTGTTGTTGCACTTTGTGAGGCATCAATGAGATATACATTGAGCAGGCATTGGTGGCCATTACTATACGTTTGGTTTATGATCATTGTGTTGTGTGAAGATTTTTGTGGTCCTAGATCCTCCTTGGGTAGGAAGCACATAACTAGGCAAGGAAATTCTACTTCCATCCAGTGACTACTCTTTCATCATGATGGTTGTAAATGTTGAACACCACATCTGTGCATGACAGCCTGAGCTGTGTATGCATCTTGTCTGAGTCATGTGAGGATCTTGTAAGAAATGTGTATAGTGCCACAGATCCCTCAACCCACATATGGACTGGCAAAGCTGTCACCTGGAAGGCATATCATGACTCACTCAGCCCTTCAGGTTGCCATACAAACCACATGCCGCATTGCTGTGAACCACATGATGTACTGTCATGCATGGAAGTGATAGAAATGTGAGTGTCTTCTAGGTTCTTTATGCTCAGTCTGCAGAGGCCAGGGCCTGTCACATGTATCTCCCAGTATGGGACATAGTCCAGGCTGGGGGAGAGTCACTTTGGATATGCAACCTTGGCACTGTACCCACTCCCTGCACACCAGCAGATTCAGGCATGTTGACAATATGATGCTCTAATGGCAAAACTTGCCCTGAATGCCTCAGTCCATTGACTACATTAGGGATGGGTGCCGAGGTATATCCCAGAAGCAATCCATATGTGTATACTGCATCATTGTCAATGTGTGTCTGTGACTCGTGGCACGTCCCTTACTTCTACAGCTCGGTTGTCACCTTCACACAATTCAGAATTGTGCTGTACAAGCTTATTGCATGAAGGACAGTCTCACAGTGCAAACAGTGTGTTGATTCCTGGGAGGCCATGACATGTGAGTTAGTTGCTTAGTCACATAGCAGAAATTGTACTATGCCTACCTTTGTATGTTGCATTCCATCTCTGTAGGTTAGACACATATGTCCAAAGGTGTGTTCTGTGGTACAGGTATATACCATAGAACCCACCCCCCTGAAGTGGCATGCGTCTGAATTTGGTAGGTCACATGTCCAGACATGCACAGTAAAGATACATTTTGCACCCACCATGCCAGCCCCTTCATTGTCACTCAAGTGTAAGGGTGAAGTCAATACTATTAAAGTTGCCTGTATGGATTCTATGTAGTGAGTCAGTATAAATGTGTTGATCCATTTAGGCCTAAGGAGTATACCCTTCAGAAGTCACATATGTGTATAGTGTTTCATTGTGGTCATATCACAGTACATGTTGCTGGAGCATTGGCTAACTGATGTCAGTAGGTTTATACTTAGTCATTGTAGGCCCTGAGCAGGGTAGTGGGTCAGTCTGCAGATGGGTATAAGCATCTGTAGTCATGTCCCTGTACTTATTGGCTTGTGTGCTTTACACTTGTGGTGTGTTGACAAATTGAACATTTTTAGCTTGGTGTTTTTTACATGTGTGTGACACAACCATTTGTGCCAAAACTTGTGATTGCAATCACTTGATTGGTCCCTCGCAACCATACAAGTAAATGCCCATCAGCAAAAGGAGATGTGGAGAGCCATTGCCCGGAAGGTGCTGTTCCTTGGTTTCCACAGCTGGCTGAGCGCCGACTGTCACAAGAGGAAGGAGGACCTGAGACACCGGGCCCAGAAGATCCCAGAGGACCAGCTTGGGCTGTCCTCCTAATGTGGGCGGGGCATACTTTGGACAATGATACCCCAAATGTCCCACATTCTGGTGGTGTCGAACCCAGACCTTGATGAACATTTGAGCGGAATACAGCAGCCACAAGGGGGTGAGCACAGGGCTTATTCCTGCCTATCACATTACCAAGTTAATGTGTCAGGTTCTGACATCTACCCCTGAGGATAAGGGATGAGCCATGCATAACACAGTAGGTGAGTAACTGTTTGTGTAGATATGTAATGTGGTGTATACTGATGTGCCTTGCCTATTGGCCCAGGGACCTCTGACACAACTGGGTGCAATCTACAAACAACACGATCTCAAGGGACAACACATGGCTAAGTACATTGATCAATCAAGTAATGTTTGTTGTTGTTGTATGTGTAAATTCTACACTAGAGACCACTACTTCTCAGTGTTACAGGTAAAAGGAATGGAAGTGATGGATCACTGTCCTTGGGCGTGTGTTTGGTCAAGTGAGTATATTGACCTCGGCCACCAGAGGCTACTTGTCTTTAGCATGTGACGAGTGCTGGTGCCCCAATATTATTTGTAATGTGAAGATGGCCATCATACATGTGCAAGAGCATTCATTGTTATTTGGTTCAGCTATAGATCAACACTTTACCTTGGTAAGCAGGGAATGTCCATTGACATGATTTGTGCGCCATGACTGTTGCCAGCATTCCTTGTGCCTACATGTCAGCATGTGTCCCTTTCTCTTTTAACAAAATGTGTACACTGCAGTTTCATTCATGGTCTACCTGCGTTCATGAGAAGATTTCTGTATTCCCTCACATATGTGTGCATGACAACCTGTGTTTGGAATGGACATGTGCAATGGGGGCACATTTTGAGTGGTGCCACAGACAGGAGTGTTTCACTATTGATTGTTGGCTGACACATACCCTCACCCGTCATTGCATTTCAGTTGGCATGTACAACTGTAGTAGCAATGAGGGACATGATGTGTATAACTAGATCTTTTAGCCACACTGTGCATTTCCATGCCATTGATGTGGCATCATATGGAAAAGTGCACTGCACATTGCATGCATCATTGAGTGACCTGCAGGTATGTTGGATGCATATGTGTTTAGGTACACCCATTCATCCACAGACATCTGGGTTTGTAGGACCAAATGGAGACACTGATGTAGCTATCCATTGGACAACATGTGGAGGGCCTTCAACTAGTACTTGCAAAATCCTGTACCTCTCCAACATGCAGAGGACTAATGGCGTCTACTGATGCAATCAGAGAATGTCATTGCAAGGGGAGCCAGACATTAGTGGCAAATTTCCTGGAGCTTGCTGATTCAACGTGTTATGGACTTTTGGGACATATCTCTCTGTCATTTAGCACATTTCATTTTGTCTACAGTGTCCCTTTCCATGCCAAATGTATAGCATATCTAAGCAACATCGGAATTACCTCCATGACTCCATTAGGACAAATTTCACTTGGTGAAGTGTGCATTGTTGATATGTTTCCAGTATGATAGGAGTATTTCCATGCCACCTTCTCCAGGCTACTGTAGTGTTGTCAGCAACATGGTGGGTTTTAGGTGCATCATTTCATGTTTTTGTGTTATTGTGTATGTGAAAAATAGATGTCTGCATGACTTTATGCGGATCTGTGGGAATGAAGTTGGCATTGGGCTAATATAGGATGACAACAGGTAACTGAGGTGTGCTCCATGAGGCAAATCATTTAAGGTGATGTGGTCTCCTACTTAATCAATGGTTACTGTAGCTGCACAGCTTCAGCCATGCAGTTGTGGTTGTTTAAAATCCAGATTTTCCTGTGGGTAACTGTTGACATTACAGATAGAATGCATTCATATGATACAGTACAGGCAGAAGACACTTTTATGTAGGTTATTGCTGGGGCCTACTTTACATCATTGTAACATTTGCTAATCACAGCTGTTGTTCAAGTGAGTTCAGAAACATGTTATAACCCTCTTCCTCTTTGTATTTGCAGCAGCATCTCAGGCAAGCGAAGGAGACAGGGCACAACCGAATTGGGACGCATCTGGCCATGACACCACTGACACGGAAGGGCCCAATTGCCTCGAGGGTGAGGGACCAATTTTTTCAACATCGGATTCAGCCTCCAGTGGCCACTCCCTGGTGGTGTTGAACCATCAGGACCTAATCCTGTACCATCTTTGGCCACTACCCCCAGTTCTATTGCTACCCTTCCTGTTGCTCCCCACCCAGTTGGCTGTGCCCCCTTACCCAAGAGGGTGTACAACTACTGTGCCACAGGCACCTTTGCCCCAACCCCTGTTACCCCTGCTGCCCTGAGTGAGGAGGCTATTAAACTCCTGAGGAGCATCTCTGTGAGGCAGGCTGCCATTGTGAATGCCATCCAGGGGTTGGCCAGCCAACTTCAGCAGACCAATGCGTTTCTGCAAGGCATTCATAGTGCCATGCCTGGCCTACAGAGATCTTTTCAGGCTCTGGCCTCCTGATTGACGGCAGTCAGTCACCCACCACATTCGTCCCCCCTCCACCTCCCTCTTCCCAATCCAAATTCGCCACTCTCCTACCTATCTGAAACATACAGATACATCCACATGCACCTACCTCAACACACACAAGCAGCACACATTGACACAAACATTTCATGACACACTGTTATGCAAGTACTCAACATGCACCCATAAACACATCAGCCACCACTTCACCTGACAGCCCCACCAACCCAACTGACCCAAACACCACATCCAGTATACCCACAGCACCACCACACATCCACCACACCCACCATACCCGCAGACACCAGTACAACACACAGATATATCCTCCACATCCAGCACAGATGCAGACACCACCCCACAAGATGCACAAACATCCACCACATCCAGCATACCCACAGACACCCCCCCAAAAGATGCACAAGCATCAATAACATCCAGCATACCCACAGAAACTACCCCAACAGACACGCACTCATCCACCACTCCATGAACCAACACCTCCGCCTCCAGGCCCCTCAAGACATGCAAACACCAACGCTCACACATGCAACTGACACCACCTGAAAAGAAGCATACCTCACACACCGAAGACATTTACACCCACACACCGGGGCAACCACTCCCTCAACCTCCAAATTCCTAACCCATTCTGATGATTGTCTGTGTGTTCCCAAGGAGAGTTTCCTTTTTGACCTTGCCCTTTGCCCTGTTACCTCCAAACCCAAAAGGTTTCCACCTACATACCAACCTATCCCTTCCACATATAAGTACCTCCCTGCCACACCTGCCCCCCTTGCAATCACCCATACCCTTCCCCCAAAATAAATCCCACACCTCTAAAGAAACTGTCCACCCCTCACAAACCCACCCATCCCAAATCCGACCCCACCCCACCCAAGAATGAGCCCTGCAGTGCCTGTCTGCCCACTTGAAGTCCCTTCCTGCAGAGGTTCGCTGGCACTGATAGGAGTCAATTGTGGTCCCAGTACTGTGCAGAGATTTTTAAATGGACTGGCAAATGGTCTTTGCTCTTAATCATTTTTGATAGGTTTTTTTGGGGTTCACATTTGTCCAGCAATTCCTTTTCTACCTTTCTGCCATTCCTGAGTAACCTGTGTTGTATGCCTACAGTTTTGTGTGTTCCACCCTGATTGCTGATCCATTTGCTGTTGTTTGCAATACCTGTCTTTGTGGGCAGATGTTGACTGTATGGATACGTGGGTATTAATCCAAATGGGTTGTCACTGCATTGTGTTATGTTTGTTATGGTAAGTATTTCATCTTGTGGGATCCAATATTAGCACTTATGGTGTTAGACATGTCCCATGACATGGATTGTATATTAATTTCATGTGTGGCAGCTTGAATTATGTTTGTCCAGACATGGAAGGTGTTCAATTGTGCTAGCTTCCATTGCATTTGACTGTACATGTGTCCAGTTTGCTGAGTGCACCTTGCAGCTACTTCATCTAGATATATGGCTAATGCTGTTGCAGTTGCATGTGCTTTCTTGACTTGCACTTCCACATTATGCAGATGGGCATGTCACTTGGCTGTAGTATTGTTTGTCTCTGAGATACCTGATGGGTCAGTTCCTGTGCAAATGGTGCTTTAGGGGCATTTGCAAAGTGTAATGTGCCCCAGCGAAGCATCCTTCCATGAGTGCTCCTGTTGCACCCATCCCTATTGTGCAGGCATTGTTTTCATTGTGAGCTTTGAATGTTTGTTTCTCTGACTATTGTGCATCCCATTGGCCTTCCATTGTGCTGCAATATGGGCGATGTGTGGGTCTATTGCAGGGCTGTTTTATGGTAGTAGAGTTTATGTTCCATGACACATCCATACATATGTGTCAATCTGACAACAGTCCATGGCATGTGTGCAATGTGAGGGTGTCAGTTGTACTGGTAGATGTGATGTTGCTGCGTTGTTGCTGTTGTGTAACACAATGTTCTGTACACTTGACTGTCTCTGTGCCTAAGATGAACAGATGTGTGCTTTTATGTGGAATGGCGTTGGAGTGTGAGTGCCCTGCACAAACAGGGCATTCAATGACTGTGAATGTGTTCTTCTTTGTGAATGACTACAACTATGGACACAATGACACATGTACTTGGTGACCATAGTGTGGGCCTCATATCATGCTGAAGATGGCATGAAGATCTTTTGTTAAGGTTAATGGCACAGGTAGGCACACGTAGGTGTGGAGTGGATTTTGTTTGATGAGCAGCAGCAGCAGGACATGTGTGATGGGCTCAATGGTGGCACAAGATGTGTAACACTGCCTGCTTGGATGTGGTGGTTAGACCGCCATGGTCACATTGGCGGTGTGAAACATTATAATGAGACTGGTGGAAACACAGTCTATTTACCCTGGCTCATCACCATGGCAGTCTGTGCTGAGTGTCAGTGGAACCGTGGGGGTCTTTCCTCCATAGGCCCGCCAAGGTCGTAATTCAGTGGTCCGACTACCAAGCTGATGGCGGTTAAACTACCACTGCCACCATGGCAGTGCATGGCCGCAAAACTCGTGATTAGGCCCTAAGTACAAACCCAACCCCCTTGGGTAACTTGTATGGTTTTAACTCTAAACCTACATGCATTGAAGAAAAAGTTTAATTTTTGGGACTATTCTAGCTCCAAACGGTCACCTTTTATGGAAAGAGTTTGAGTTCTGTGAATACAGATTTGCTATCCCACATTCAACCCAAGACCCATTAGGTAAAATATAGAATTTTGGGGAGTGAAAAATTATTATTCTAAGTCAAATCCCACAGCTATTGGGGAAAGTGCTTAATTTTGGTGACAGTAGGTGTATTAATTTAAATCCAAATCCTCACCCTTTGGGGAAAGTGTTTGATTTTGAGGAGCCCAGATTTGCTATTATAACTCCAAACCAAAGCTTATTGATGAAATTGTTTCATTTTGAGGAGTGCAGGTTGACTGTTCCAACTGCAAGCTTGTACCTTTTGGGGAAAGTGTTTGCGCTTGAGCAGTTAAGATTTACAATACTAACTCCAGCCTTTTACCTTTAGAGAAAAGATAACATTTTCAGGAGTACAGATTTATCAGTCTAACTCTACTCTTGCTAACATTGGGTAAAGTGTTAGATTTTGATGAACACATTGTTACTATTCCATCTCCAACCAAACACCACCTATTGAGGTAAGTGTTTCATTGTCTGGATCACAGATTAATTTTTCTTATTCGAAACCCTCTCCCACTAAGGAATATGCTCGATTTTGTAAAGTGCAGATTTACTATTCTAACTCCAAACCAGTCAACAGCAGGAGGCGGAATCCACCATTTTAACTGAAGCCCTTAACCACCAGGGAAGGTTACATTTTAGGGTGTACTGATTTATGATTCTAAACCCAAACTCCTACTTCCTCTGGGGAAAGTATTTAATGTTGGTGAGTTACTTTTGTAAGTACCACCCAGAACTGATTGAACTACAGTTTAATTTATGTGTTTCTTAAGTTACTAATCAAAAACAAATGCAGAATAATGACTTCTTATCTCTTTAAAGTGTTCATGGTGAAAATCTCTTTTATATGAATGAACAACATTTATTTAGTTAAAATGCAATATGCACATAGAAGTATTAAAAAGTATATATTAAGAAGTCATTTTTTTTAAATAAAGAAATGTAACTTTTTATGAATAACTATCATTATAATTACAACTACAATTTAATATTTTTTAAAACAATGAAGATATTGATAGTTGAAGTATATTCTTAAAAATATATTTTTTTATCTAATTATACCATCACAATCTCTTTTCATAAAAAATCAGAAACCTGTATTATCTCTTGGTATCTTTTAATTAAAGATCACATATAATAAATTACATTCTAATTTTTTTTTTAACATATTTAAAGTGTGCAACATTCACTTCTGTTACACATAACTCTGTACAAGTATTTCCGTTTAAACCTAAAAGCCAATTCTTAAAGTAATACAAATGTAGATATTTTTAAGAAATATTTGATAGATATAAAACAAAAATAACTAATTTCAAATAAATATGTTAACACAATTAATGTAAAAGGATCACACACCAAAATAGCACTACTAATAAAAAAACAAATCATCTATACTTTAAATATTACATGTAATAATGAACTATTATGAGCATGAATTTCAATATTAAATTAAAAAGAATGTAATTCGAGATATATGTAAACAATACTTCACTTAAACCACTTTCCACCCTATTCCCCTACAAAATGAATGACTACATTTAAAGGTTTAAATGTGACTAAGCTTAATCATTATTTATTCAAATTAAAATGTAAATCATGTAATTAAAAAATAAACAATAGCATATACATAATATTACTTTATTTGTAAAACACTTACCGTCTCATTTCCCAACAAATCCAACATGTTTAAAGTCATTAAAAATAAAACCAAGTATTTTTTCTAATTGTACACCATTTAACTAATTAGTAAACAATTAATAATTTATACATAACATTTCATGCCCTATTCCCCAACAAACCGAATAACCCATTAAAATTAAGAACAGCCATAATGTAAGAAAACAAAAGTTAAACATGTTAAAAGTCCTTAAAAATAAAACCAAGTATTTTTTCTAATTAATACACCAGTAAACTAATTAGTAAACAATTAATAATGTATACATAACATTTCATACCCTATTCCCCAACAAACCTAATAACCCATTGAAATTAAGAACAGCCATAGTGTAAAAAAATGAAAGTTAAATTAATAAATATATTTATTTTAAAATAAAAAGTATTATAACATAAAATAAAAACTGAAAAAATAGAACACAAAAAACGTTCCAACATTTTAACAAATGTAAATAAATACTTAACATAAAACAAAAACACCTAGGACTGAAAATAAAAGGCAATCAACATTACATATTAAAATAAAACTTAAAATAGATAACAAAAAACATTACATACAGAGATATTTTGGTAAAAAATTATAAACATCAATATTTTTAACAAAATGAAAAACAATATTTCTTACCCTTACTATTAATAAATGGGATTCTGCGATCCCTGTATCTAATTTCTTTATAATTGGTGACTTGTGATGCACCTAGATTATAAGGAAAATAGGTCAGAAATCAACTCTAATGACTTATTATAGATGAGAGCTGACGTCACACAATGCCTACTGCCAGAGCCAACAGATGAGGGGACAGGAAGGTCAGGTCACAAAGCATAGTTAAAGCAACTGTTTAAAGTATGAAAAAGAAACATTGCTTTTCTTACTTCAGCTCTGTTTTTCTATAAGGTGGCAAGAAGAGAAAAAATATTTATGGCAACATATTTATTTTTTACACTTCTTGGGTAATTATAGAACATTTAGAATCCTTCTGCACTTTTTACTGTGCCTTTGGTAAAGAAACTAACTTGTATCAAACTGCTTCTACTATAGTTTTGCAACACATATCTAACAGCTTTTTGATGTATTTAATTTAGCACTAGAAATTCTAGTTTCATGAAAGAGCTACACACCATGGATGTAAGTGGCTTCTAGGAAAGATGATGGTGTGACCATGTATTATAAGGAATAAAGTATCTTCTGCTGTATAAGATAGGGATATTGCAAATCACCTCAGAGTTCCATTACCTTATAAAGGAACTCAACCTTTGAACTCATTCCTTTATGTGATTATGGAACTCGTGTGTGATTTGCAATAGCCTTATAATATACGACAGGGGGAATTTACCCTATGTATTATGACCCCTGATGTTTCGTATTCCGCAATATTTTGAAACAATGCTGTTTTTCAACAGTATTGCTGAGTCAATATCAAAGGGTTGGCCAGTGAGTAGAGAAAGGCTCTGCAATTTTGGCAGAACAATTGCTGAAGGCACAAACAGGACCTGATGGTATTAGCCTACACTGAAAATCATCAAGGGACCAGTGCACAGATTTTACCGTAAATGGAGTGCACCAGCAAACAACTGATTCCATTTATCACAAAAGACATCCATAAAGCCAAACTGTCAGCAAGGCTGCCAACAGCAATCCACATCCAGAAGTCAGGGCCAATAGGAAGGAATGAGGCAAAGTGTTGGACTTTTTAAGAAGGGCCATGGAGAGAAAGTGCCTGATTACCAGTTTGGCGGTTCCGTGACAGCCAAATTGGCGGTGGAGGTCAGACCGGAAAAAGGCTGGCAGAGTGGATCGTCGCAATATGATTTTGACGGCTGAGGAAACAGAAGGCTGCCAGCTCACCGCTGCCACTGCCAGGCAGCACAGACCGCTGCGGTCTTCTGGAGGCAGAAACAGGCCGGCGGAGACCATGTTTCTGCCAGACCTCTTATAAGGATGCACACCTCCAGTGTGACTGCTGCAGTCCAACCACCAACACCAGAAGGTGGAAACGAGCCATTCAAAGGAAGACACTCACCTTTAGACAGCAATACACGTCTGGAGCCTCCATGGAGCCATCCTAAACATCAATACCGCCGCTCTTGCTCATCGAAAGACAAGGGGTACAATGCCGACGTAGACGAACCATCCATAAGTACACTCACCTACCTATATTAACTACATATATAAAAAAAATCTGTTACCAAACACATTATAAGGGGGAACGCCAAGGCCAGCAGCTAAACCTATCTTTACAGATGCACACACTTGCATACTGCACCTCAAACTCACACACATTCACAACATGCACACTTTAGCCAGAACACACACATTTCATCCAACATGACTCTTAACTCAATATCTATGATAAGGGGATGTTTTTGTGGTGACTTGGTGGTGGTTAACAAGTGTTGAGGAAAAACATTTGTAGGTGCTGTGTGATGAGGGGGTGAGGAGGGGTAAATAGTGTGATGAAGTGCAAATATTTGTATTGGGGGTGTTGTGAGGATGTGTGATATGTGCTTTGCGTGAGATGGTGGGGTGCCTAATCTTTGGTTTGCTTTGCTCTGATATTGCTCAGGCTTCTGTGTTTGGAGTGCGAGATGCTAAGGATTGTGGTGTGTGTAAGTTTTTTTTTATAGTATGCTTGGTAGGTGTGTCGAGTGTGTGAATGTGTGTCAGCTGTGATGTTTTCAGTTCTATCCAAAGTGGTGTTGTGAATTAATGTGAGGTTTGTGCCATCATTGGAAGACCTCCATGGCAAATTTCATCTTGTAATCAGTCCGGTGATTGGTTGACGGGCTGGCTGTGCTGGTGGTCGGACTGCCCTTTTGCCCTCCCTCCAGAGTCCCACTGGTGTAGGGATTTTGGCTGTCTATTGGCAGGCCTGGCCATGTAACTCGCAATACAGTGTCTGTATAACCGCCATCATGGCAGTCTTTTGGCAGCTGCCAAAATGACGGTCTGGCTGACAGACCGCCAAACTCGTAATCAGCCGCAAAGTGTTGGCCTTTGCAAGGATGGCCTATGGGTTTATTGTTTCATTGGTATGAGGATTTTGTCCGTCTTTTGGCGGGCCTGCCTGTGTAACTCATACACGGCCATCTGTATAGCCACCAACAACGAGGTCTTTCTGGGGCCACCACCGTGGCAGTCTGGCTGTCAGACCGCCAAACTCGTAATCAGCCCCAAAGTGTTGGCATTTGCAAGGATGATCTATGGGTTAATTGTCCCATTGTGGGGAAAACACTGAAACCCAAGATGCTCCACCAACTAATATTCATCTTAAGTTAGAGACTGAAACACTGTCTCACTGCCCAGAACCACTGGTTTTTTTTCTTGAAACGTCTTTTGTTTTCTTATTTTAACTTTACTAAGAAGAAAAAATACTTTTTTGAAGACCATCCACCTTGTGAACACTGATGGTACGACCTGACAAGCCAGCAATAAACTATCTGTGGTCACAGGGGGAAAACGTCATTATATACGAGTACAAAAGTACAGCAATATTGTGATCTAACTCTTGACTTCTATAATATTGTGAAGGTAAGTGTATAGATGAGGCTAGCTTTACAACTATTAGCTCCACATCAAGTGATCTATACTGACCTCTATATACTTCACTAATCAATATTATGGTAGTCAATATTCTATTTGAGTCAGAACATTTTGTACAATTCGATTTTAAACTCAATATGCTGGTAGTATTACCAACATGAAGCATAGACACATTCCTTTTGATACACCAGTTACAACCCTTCTGAAATGCACATAGGTAGTGTTTGACTCCTCCGAGTGTGCCCCCCTTCTCCCTTTGGTAAGCAAGACGAATGTTCCCTCAAATATTCAGCGGGGAGAATCCCTGAGATGTGCCTGAACAATAAGGCTGTCAAGTTAGGGAAACAACTAGCACTTAGAAAATCCTTTGGGTGGCACACTAGTGCCATCATAATAGATGAACAAGGTAATTGAAGGACTCTAATGGGAATAGTGTTTTTGTGTGGGTTCATACTGACACATAATAGGAATTTACAGACATAATGTGATGGTACTGGGGTAATAGGTGTACGATTGATCTACATTTACAGGGTATGTCTTTCTCTCTCTCTGTTCTCTCTCATTCCATTAAATGGGAAGAGTTGGGCCTTTAATGTTGGAGACTTTTGCTTCTAATCCCAAATGCCTATAATATATGTATTGTGCTAGTTAACCAGGTTCACATATTTGTTTTACTTGTTAAAGAAGGGCAACTCTGCTTTAAAGTCTCTCTCAATTCCTATTTTTTGTAACATGGTTCAAATAATGCCAGTGTTGTAGCTCTGTGACAAGCCCATTATCACAAATAAAGCACATTTATGGCAAATATTTTGCTCAATGGGGTGAGGGATTCACATTCCCAATTAGGAAGTCGCAATTTTGGAAATCGTAAAATTGCAATTTCCTAATAGGAAATCACAAATTAGGAAATGGAGCTTATGTACCGAATTCATGTTTTGTGATGATCAAACAGCAAATCCAAAGAAATAGCCATTAGGGAATTGCAAAACCATAGGTATGATTTCCCTAATAGCAATTTCTATGGATTCACATTCGCAATTAGGAAATCACACTTTTGGAAATTGCAACACTGTGATTTCCTAATAGGAATTTGCAAATTAAGAATTTGAGCTTTCTGGATGCAGAATGAAGATGCCAGACCAGGAAGTCCATAATTACAAGATGTGGCCACAATCCTGAGGCCTAGGAAGCTACTTGAAGCAAGGAGTGACCCTGCATCACTGCCACCAGTTCATCACACCATTTCCAGATAAGACCATGGCTGCTGAAGAGTGGAACAAGGTGAAGAGGGGAACAAAGACTCAGGGAGCAAAAGGAGAACAATCAAGTACTTTGAGAGGGAGCTTGAGGTCTTGACAGAGGAATGTGTCTCCCACATGGCAAACTGTTCCGGAAAGCCTCCTTCACAGTACCCAAGACACAAAAAAATGCGGATCTGGGCCAGCATTTTGGAGAAGGTCAACTCCCTAATAGTCACCCAGATGACCATCCCAGAGATCCACAGGAGGTGGTATGGCCTGAGGTTCTGTACAACAGAGAAGGTGGCCAGCAGGATGGGTGAGGGACACAGAACAGGCAGAGGGCCTTTACAACATGCCACTCCAACTCCCATGGAGATACTCATAGAGAGGACCCTGGGAGTCGGTAGTAGCAGATACCAACACCTCCAGTCCAGCAGGCACCAGCCAGGGTAAGTCAACTTCCTTTTATGTACCAGATATAACATAATGTTAGCTAATCCATATATAATTCATCACAGCATTAATAAACTCCATTGAGGTGCTTGCCCACCCTGGCAATGTATCATGGCAGTTGTAGTACACATCATTTGCTTGCTGTACTGTGTGCTGATGATCACACCAAACATATCTGTACAACACAAACATGTCACAAACACATGCAGCAGATTCACACCAATATTGTGGCCAAACATTAACCATTTACTTACATTAACTTTGTACTTGAATTTCCACTGATCACAGCACGGATGTGTAAGGACCCGTGGCAGCAGAAGAGGCCACAACACCACTATCCCCTCAGCCCATCACCTCAACTCCAACTGACAGAAGAGCCACCATCTCACCAGGGCACGGCAAAAACACAGAGGCAAAACCTCAGCAGGCCCTCCAAAGACTAAGTCAGATGACATGTCAGATTCACATCTTGTGTATGGTGGCCTGGAGAGGTCAATCATCTCCACACAGCACCTGCAGACAAAACAGATATGCACCATCAGTAGGCAACTGAAACACATGTCTAGGTCTCTGCAGAATATGGAGAAAGGGGAGGATCGGTGGTTAGCAGAAATGGAACGGGAGCACTGTGTGCAGCGACTAAGGCACAGGTAGTAACTGGCAAGGTTTGATACCTTCACCTTGTCCATCAACTGGCTGGCTGCCACAACAATAATGCTGGCAAGGTAGATTGTTAAGTTCCAGACCGTCATGGCACACTGTTGCCAGGACATTGTACCAGGCATTTGCGCCTCCACATGTCTGAAAATGCCATTCCAACAGTCACACAACCCAGTGCTGATGACAAAGACTGAATCCCAGATTCCATAAAAAGTGACTCTCTATACACTCAGTTGAATGAGTTACCTCTGTTTTGTTTTCCAATATTTACTTTGTTGTTAATATTTTAACAATGTATCATCTACGAGGATGCAGTTAATCCTTGCTTGCAACAATTTTGTAGCCACCTGAATAAAAGGTGGTCACACAGTTGTGCACCAAGCATTATCATCTTGTGTGATGTCTTATTTTTAGGATGTTTTAAAATCTCTTACCTCAGAAATAGTTGTTGGTTATCTCTGTGTGTGTCATGCACATCTCTCTGCTGCACATGTACCCTCCTGCTGCACCTGTAGTGGTGGTAAGTCATCATCATAGTTGCACTGAGGTTCTGTGGGGATGTCACGCAGACCCTTCCTCTTTGTGATATTGTGCTGTATGGCACATGCGGCAATGATCTGGCAGCATGTATTCCATCTGTACAACAGTGCCCCGCTGGTCTTGTGCAGGCAACAAAACTGGAACTTCAGGATCCCAAATGACGTTCCTATGACACATTGTCCTTGCTGCCCTATTGTACTGTCTTTCACTTCTTGTCCTTGGAGTCAGGTACAATGTGAGGATCCAGGGATATAAGGCATATGGAATGTCACCTTAAGGGCATAAGAAGATACACCTTTAGGTCACATTACACACATCGTCTTGGCCACTGTGTGCATTAAGTCTGTGATTCTCTTACCTAGTAGGAAACCACTCTTGCTACCCTAGTAGCTTTTGGAAATGCCATGAGGGGTTCTCCTTTCTGCGGACCTGGTCTCTTGGTGAAGAAAGTTTCCTGCTATATTAATAAGGAATTTTGCAACATGTTTCAGGCATCAAAAATAAGTGATATATAAGCAAAATATTCGCAAATGTGGCAATTTAAAATACATAGGAAAAAAGAAACATTAGTTTGTGTTAACAGCAAACAACTGCAGAAATGCATGACACAAAAAGACTGAGCATGAATTAAAGGGAATCCCTAGGTGACATTGGATATGATGTTGAAGTGTGAGCAGTCGAATAAGGAATAAGGTAAAGAAATAACGCCAAGTCTAATTACAATATTTTATTACACATTAATGCATTTTATGACTTTAGAATGTATCCAAAGGGCTATCAAAGTCTAAGAAAATGATAATGCAGTTGATATTAATAACAAAATGCTTTCGATGGAAACTATGATATTCAAACATTTTACTCTTATTTGTGAAAGAGTCTCCTTTTCTGTACCACTCTGGCAGAGCTGTGACAGAATGCCTCAAAAGTGGTCTCTCCACATTAGAATACAATTTTCTTTCTCAAGCATGGCCCGAATAATAATAAGCTATCCCTTTGAACAGACTATTTGCCAGCGCAGAACATTTTGCAGAAGCTCTTTAAAGAATGTTACATCTTTTGGATGTGCGAAAGCCACAGTCTTCTTGAGGCCTTTGTCAGTTTACTTTAAGAGTCTGCAGGTGAAAAAGGAAAGGGTGACAAGAAAAGAGATAAACTCATTAACTTTGGGATCTGCTGCTATACTCATGTTACATTCATTATGAATTATTCCAGGCTTCATTAATTAATTACACAAGGCAGAAACGTACGTACTTCAAGAGCCCGGAGTCAATTAAATTAAATAGGCACGGATCCGCGTAGCTTTGACGCTGTTAAGCAAACACTTTTGACGCTCTGCACATTAGCATTATGTCTTATTCTAGTAACATGCTCGGAAGATCCTCGGAAAAAACGTCATTCAGGTACTGACGTAAGCAGCATCAGCTAAAAGGAAGTACCCCGTATTTTGTGGTCATGCCAACTTTTGCGAGGCATTTGCCTGGGGTTTTTCATGGTATCTGCCATACTATTAAATGGTTGACACCATGGCAATTAAAAAGTGTCTGCTTGTGTGAGCTGCATGGTATGCAATATTATCGGAAATGGTTTCAATAAAAACATGCTGACCTGGTCCAAATGGCGATAACCGTTAAATCATCTGACACGCACCAATTGCTTTTGAATTACATACGTGGACCAACCGTGCTGTGTAGCAAGCGGAGGCTTCCCATGGAAAATATCGAAAGCAGTTATATCGCTCCAATTATTTTGATTTGAAATCCATTTCTTGAAGACAGCATTAATATTTTGGGTCCGGGTGGATGTATTTTCTTCAAAGGCACGTGTATTACTTTTAATTGAAGTAAAAAAGGATCATTCAAGAAGTAACAGTCTAAGGCGGCTCCCAGTACAATTTCACCGTATCCTGACTGCGAACCCCACTCTGGAAGTTTAGAAGTTGAACATCCCAGCATCCAGAAAATATCGTACACAACACACTGTTGCAAATATCGTCCTGTTGAACAACACAATTGTTTTTGGTAAAAACAGGTCAATTGACAAACTCTTGCTTGGTATCAGGGTCATCGATATGTTTATTTGTGTCTAGTTGATATAAGTAAATTTCAAGCAGCAAAACTGTAAAAATAAGCACAGATCCTGATCCTTTTAACCCACAGTCCTGGTGTCCGGTCTGCGTCAGTCTCATATGATTATGAGGCGTAACTCGGGATTATTCTACGACTGTTTTAGAAAGGAGGAGGACAAAACCGTTGTAGGGGAGGCTTTTACGGATGTTTGTATTCACGCACACACTATGCTCCTCCAAGCTGTCCATCATTCGGATAACCTCAGATGCCCTCTCTCCCAGGTGGTTTGACGCAGCCTGGTCACAGGCCAACCGCACTTTAGGGCAAGCAATTGGACGCAACCGCTGGGACTCAAAGGAGTAAGGAAGTGTAGGGCTTTTTATAATTATAAATGAACACTGCATCTTAGAAAGTGGAACATTAGGGATCACAATCTCACTGTTTAAGAGGCAGCCAGCAAGAATAAAGGGGCAAATGTTTCTAGCATACAGTCAGGGATGACAACTTCAGCAAGTCTCCCCTTATTTCACACATCTCTGCTGATCTCTGGGTTTCACATTTTTCTAAATTCTACTATCCCTGCAGTAGCAGTGAATCTACTGCAGCACATTTTGTAGAAGAATATTCCATTGCTAACCTTACCTTCGATTTAGAATGCGTTATCACCGCTGTCAAGAAGAGTCCTACCACAAAGCTCCTGGTCCTGATGGTGTCCCAATTGATCTGTTCAAGTACAAATATGACTTCTCGGCTCCTGTGCTTACAGTGAGTTGAAAGTGACTTCCCTACCTCCTTCCTGGGCTTGCTATATTATTTTACCACTTTTTTAAAAATGGGGCCACGCTGATCCACGCTGCTATCAACCAATATTGCTTGTTGACTCACACTAAAATCTTAGGGAAAGCGATCTTCGGATAATCCAATAACATCCAACCTTTTCCAGTAGCGAGGGCGTGGGTACAGCAGAGCAGTGCCTGAACTTACATCTTATCTTAGATAATTATGTGGTTGCCAGGCACTGCTCTCTGTGCCTTGGTTTATGGTCCTGGTAATGCATATGATTGCAGGAACAGGTCCAGCTATTGTCCAAGTTGCTTGGCCTAGGCTTTGAGGCCACACTAGTAAATTGTTTACATTTTTTCACATACATTTATCTGCCAGAATTGGATATGTTCAGAATGGGAATGTACTGAATCTTTTGGTTTCCATAGAGGGGTGCGGCAGGGGGTGCATTCGGTCACCCAGTGTATTCCTTCTTTACAATAACAATTTGAATAACTACTTGTCTGAGAGTGCGCTGGATGTCAATGGTTTGGGAAGTAGCTGGTGCCTGATTTATCCTATGCTGACGATGCCATTCATCTAGCACGTACACCCAGAAGTTTTTCACACCTAATATTGTCCTTTTCCTCTTTTATGACAGTCCTGGATATGGGCATTAACTATTCCAAATCTCATGTGATGGCGTGTAGTTCTAAGAGCACCAGTATGAGACCCAGTCACATTAATTCTAATATGCAGTCAGCACTATCCAGCTCTCCATTCCTGGGGATTTTCTTTGAATGTAGGAGTTCTTGGTCCACCAATGTAACCGCAAGGTGTCTTTAATTCACGCAGTCTGTGGGTGCCCTTTTTAACTTAGCTCCCACTGTTGGGGGTAAACTCACAGTACCTTTCCTCGAAATTTACGGCAGTCAATGTGTTCCTATTGCAACATATGGTGCAGGCATCTGGGGATATGCACCTCTCCCAAGCCTGCAAATTGAAGAGAATTGCTTTTGCTGCAGATTGTTGTCACAGCCTCATGGCTGCCCACACTTTGCACCATGAGGAACTGGGCCTTACATAATTTGAGAACCACATCGAACTTGCCCCCCTCCCCCCATGTTTATCGATGGCAGTTTGGAACAACCACAGTGAATCATTTAACCAGCAATTAATCATGAACTGCCTTAACTGTGACTAGGGGATGACTATCTCATGGTTGTCCTACATCAAAGCATGCTTCAAGTCTTTGGGTACACCCTCCCTGTGCCTTTTGCAGAAGAGCTTGTGCAGCTCTCAAACAGACATTTTATCATGTTACAAACCAGTGCTGGTATAGAGCCCTATCTTTACTATATGGTTAATCGCCGGGAAATAGCACTGTTGTTGAAGTTTAGATTATACATCATTCACAGCCTGCCTTGCTTCCCTTTGGGGCAATATAGTGGGATCTGTTTGCCTGTATGTGTGTGTGATAATGCTACCCCCAATCATTACTTCATTTGATCTTTTTCTGAAAACATTATGCTATGCACATAATGGAGTTTTACTACCTATACTGAAAACCCATAACTACAGCTTGTGTTGACCTGCCCTTATTTTTCTTCAGACATTGCAAAACCTGTCAATTTGTGCTGCTCTCGGATCTTTTTAAGAATGTGTTGTTTGTTGTCCAGCTAGCGTGCACTTTTAATGTGAAATGTGTCCTATTATATGTTTTAATTTGCCCTTTTTTGATTTATTATTTTATCTGACGTACTGTTTAACTTGACTTTGACATCAAAGAGTAGGAGAGATGAGATGAAGGGAGATTAGGAGAGAATGGAGGGATATAATAGATTTGGGTATTAGTTGAGGGGTGAGAATCCACCACAACTAATAGTCACAATCCTTGTCAGGGTGAACAACAAAAGTCACTAAATAAACATATGCATTACTCTCTGGTAGGTTGGCTGAAAAAACAGCCAGGCTTAACTTAGAGCAATATGTAAAATATGTATACAGTACTAAAAAGGTAACAAATATCCCAAAATGATTTAGAAGAAGAATATAATGGAATAAACAAAGCAACACCAAAATGACAAACATCCAATAAGAGGGACTGGGGTTATACATTTTTTAAAAAAAGATAGCGTGAAGAAGCCAAAAGTGCCAATGATAGTTAATGGTCATGGTAGAACTTGGCCTGGGCACAATTTGACACTGACTGCGAAGAAGCACAGGTCAGTTCCACCAACCAGGTTTGCCCTCGTCAATGAGTTTAGCTTCTCAATGTATTCCTTTAAGTCAAAATCCACCTTGGAGTTCACTTCTAAAGCACCAAGGACTTCAAGAGATGCACTTTGAGATTAATTGCGTGGCAGGTACAGGCCTCAGCTGGGTCCTGTCCTGATCAGTTGGGCAGTTGCAGAAAAAGCCTCTTGGAGATTGCTGTGTCCCTATAACATTAACAAGAGAAGAGGACAGTCTTATGACCTTAAGAGTCCATTCCACTTCTTTGCCCTCAGCACAAAAGGCAGAGAAGGTCCAGTCTTCAAGGCTCTTCTCAGGTCCCAGATAGCAGGTCCAGTCCACTTCTGCTCTTCTACAGGTCCAGAAGGTAACTGAGTAGGATGTTACATTTATGCCCAGTACCAGCCTGTGGCTGGGGGAAATATTTAGCCACTCCCTAGCCACTGGAGTAAAGGTTCCTGGGGGTGAACCTACCCATTTTGTTGACACTTCCTGTTTTTTACTGTAAACTATCCCATAGTGCCCCTCTTTACCTAAATCCTCCATGGCAGAACCTTTCCCCCCGGCCAGCCTTACCTGTGCCCACTGTTGATTAAGATTAATGACTGTTTCTTTATAATCTTCTTCAGCTGCAGTTTATGCAGACATTGGCTTTGTAAAAGTAACCTTACTAGTGTATTTTATTGTTATTAACTGCATTGAAGTGTTCCTGCTGTTTCAAGATGTGGGGACAATGCAGGAAACATTTGAAATGTATTTTAACATAAGTGAATAAGATAAACAGAGGTTTTTTTGGTCATTCCCCTTCATCCACTGGTTTGTTCAAGTGTAATTTAAATTGTACTTCCACCCACTACAGCCTTCAGAATGGAGCAATAGGACAGCTCACTTCAGCAATAGTCACTCTTTTTTGTAAGTGACAGCATTTTGACATGAGCTTGTATGCCTAAAGGGTAGTCCACCTCAGTGCTAGGATTGATAGACTAATCTCTGTTTTCATTATTTTTGTATTTTTGTGATTGCTTATTGTTTACGGAGATATCCTCATGACCTTTACATCTGGGCATTTTTATTCTTGATTTTATACTTTAAATGTCTAGTTCATATGTTTGCAACAAAAGAAAAATACATACAAAAGAAACATCACACGTTTGCAAGGCTAGATCTCTTGGACGTGACAATGCTGTTGTAGATAACCCAGGTTTTGAGTTTCAGAAACGTTAGGTGCATTGTTGTTTATGGTTCTATATTATGTTAACCAGACTGTTTACCACACTGATGAATCAAAGATGACGCCTTGTAAAAGATGAATATTTTCAAATTAAAAGTCATTTTTGTTGCACAACAGATAATTTGCATTTTTAAATATGCATTGTTCTGTTTGCGAAGATGTTCTCTGAATGCCCTTTCTAGTCAGCAATTGTTAACATACCTTTATGGAGGGCAGACTCCCCTCAGTGCCATGCTCCCTTTCCCTTACAGAGTGGGCCCTTTCTGGCTATTATTGTAACCCGTGTCCGACCATTCACTTCTTTTCTGTTTCCATCTCTTGTGGAGTTTGACAAGGATCACCTTCAAGTCCCAAGCTATTCAATATATACATTACTTATTTAATGGCCTTAGTAAGATTGCATGGTTTTGGTAATGCCACATGTGCAGACCATACGCAGATCAACATGTCAAACTCCAACAACATCTCTGACACACAAGCTAGGTTCCACTCCTGCAGACCTCTTTAACCATAAGGATGTTGGCATATCGTTTAAAACTCAACAGTGATAAAACTGAAGTCATAATGTTTGGAAATTATTCTATCTCCTGATCGTGTCTCTGTGGTGGTCTTCAGACCTCTGCACTACTCCTTTATAAGTTGTTTCCACTAGGAATCTTGGGTTCTCAGTTGATGGTAATTTCTCTATGGCTAACCGAGTATCTCAGGTAAGCAGTATCTGTTTTACCATCCTTAGGATGCTTCACATAATTTTCAGTTTTTTTCCACTATCATCTTGCAACAGGTACTCAGTACTTCACGTCTGGCTTTCATCATCGCTCAGTATCTAGGCATGTCTTCTCATTTATTTTGCAGCCTATAGACAATGCAAAACTCTCCAGCCTGTCTTATGCTTAACCTACTGTCACATTCTCATATTTCAGCTCTATGTTAAGACTAGCTTTGGTTTCCAGTTTACAACCACTCCACATTGATAGAGCTAGGTTTTACTTTTCAAGCCTTAAACAATGAAGGTTCTGTATACCTGAAAAATAAGGTTTTTGTTTATGATCCTTCATGCAGTTCATAGTCGTCTTGCAACTTATTGGTCACCTACCATGTGTATACCAATGCAGAACTAGAGGCTGCTCCTTTTTATCTGCAAAAAAATGAAACCCCTTCCCACTAGCCATTGACCAAGATCACAATCTTCTTAAGTGTAAAATAACAACCTTTCCTTCGGATTCACCGCAAGGAGAGGCCCTGGGGGCCCTGTCTTTCCTAGGCTTTGCACTGTATTAGAAAAATTGTTTTTTTTTCTTCAAATTTTTAATTGAAGCAATCTTGCTGTCTCTATTAACAAAGAGGCAGATTAAATAGCCATAATCTTAAATGGTGCTAGATGCCTTGCTTTCAATTTCAGAGTAGCACATTTTGTTTTTATTACTTTGAATTAGGTACTTAAGGCTCCTGGCAAATATGGAAGAAGCATCTCTGAGCCTCAAATTCAGATTTCTCACAAGGCCAAACAAAAACTTTTCAACAAACCTGATTTTTTGTCATCTCTCTGCCTCCACTTCAGATCCTCACCCACCCCATTGTCCTCATGATTTCCTTAGTTGGTTTACAGCTTGCGATCTTTCCCCTTCAATGTCCTTGTTTGCCACCCTTTACCAATATCAATCTTGTGCTTCTCGTTCTGCTCCTCTGGCTGCTTTCCTCTTATATTCTAGCCAAAAAGCACAGATTACAGTAGACATACATTATTGTGGTGCTGTAGACTTTATGTGTATTCCCTCTTCCCCCCTTTGGCAAAAAATAAACAGAGGTATACTTTCAATTCACAATAATTCAAAATTTATCACAACTTTTACTATATTCTAATTTAGTTTTGCTTCGGGTCATGATTTGACCACACTGCTTCAATGTCGGAAAGAGTTGAAGGCTCACCTCTTTAAAGAACCCTACATTACAAACAATTTACTGTTCAAAACCCACCATCCTCTCCTACTAATTATTAAATATAAGCTTGCCTTTGACAAAGGACCACACTCTACTGCCTTTTGACTATAATTGCACTATAGAAATGCCATACACACAACACACACCCACACATATTACCTACTGGCAGTCACCAGTAGATAGTTATAGGTAGGACCTACTTGCCATAGGAAAAGTGTTTTTTGTTTTGCTAATAACTTTGGCACCCTTTGGCACCCTTTGACGAATCTTCACAAAATTTTCAAAACTAGTTTTCCACACAATTTGGCTGTTGTTTGGAAGGTTTTGCGGTGATTCATCAAGCAGGGGCTGAGTAAAAAGAGGAGGGGTCCAAAATGTGTTTTCCCCATGCAGCTTCCCATAGAGATTTTAGACACAACTACAACCCGAACCTCTGAGCGGCATTACATCAAATTGAACAGAAACTAGACCTTGGTCCAGAAAGAATGCTTTTTATAAATTGGTGTAAATCCATTTGTTAGTTTTGGAGTTATTAAAAAAAGATTTATGTATGTTTAGAGACAGAGAGGTGAGATGAGATCTGATTGGCTGCCATTGCTTCAACCAGCAAGTAGTGGCAGCCATCTTGGGACCCAGTCTCAGCTGAGTCTCAAGAAAAAATGCAAAATAAAATACATGGGGACAGGGTAGGAATACCATTACCCACTAGGTCTGGAGGCCAAAAAACATTGTTATTTAAAAAAAAAAAAAATTCCTGCAAGTTTGTGAAAGATCCACACATCCATGGAAAAATGTAAATAAAAAACAAGCGCAGTCTCCTCTTGTGTTTTTCTGTGTCCCCTGGGTGGGCCAGGTCCCGGGGAACAATATATCAATAATTTAGTTATCTTTATGAACAATGCCCAAGTGTCATAATCTACAACTCACCATTCGAAGTTGCAAAATGGTTCTAAATTAGTTCCCTTATGGGCATTGTTTGTCCTGGACAAGAGATAGTATGAACAAGTATTTCAGGCACTTGCATGAATTTTCTGCTTTTTGTGAACTTCTGCTTTCTTGCAGACGTGTATAAGAGGCGTTATACAGTATTAAACATGTAGCAGTGCAGACTAACCGTGAGCGCATGGTATGGCGGGTGCTTAAACCAGCCCTCAGGGCTGAGATCGGTCTCAGGCAGTGGGGTCCGTGTGAGGAAGGTGTTGATCATTGCCTCTGTTTTCTGCCTTTACATAGGAAAGAGTTGGCCCATTCCCTCTGCTCTCAGCTCTCGCTGGTAGTAATCCACCTCCCTGACTTCTACCTTTTGAGTTACTTGTTGTACCTGATAACACGTCCCCTCCTAGGTACTTTACTTACACAGGGACTCGTTTTAGGCCAATGAATCTTTTGACCCTGATTGGAGACTCCTTAAGGCGAGATATCTATTTAGTATTTAGTATTTCAATCAATAGATCAATAACTTCATCAATATTCACAATAACAAATCAATCAAATTAGTTAATGTCATTAATAAGAATCGAAGCACATCTTGGCCCTTTAGCCATGAATAACCACACAAATTTGGTAAGATTTATGATATTTATTCCCTATTTGTTACACTCTACTAGTAAATTTATTAGTCTCAATACCAGAAAACACATCAACAATGTCACAATATGGCAATTTGAATAAGACTTCATTAAAGCAAAGATCATGAACATTACAACAGAGCACGACGTCAACATGAATCAACTTTAGCAGAGTATCATTAGCGCATTTATTCAACAAAGCAAAGATTCAGTCATTTGACTATTTGCATCCGTTTAGTGAACTCCTTAACTAGCCTCGAATTAGCATCCGCATGTTGGGCTTCAAGCAAAACAATTTAGTAACACAAATTTAGAAAACATCTAACTATGGTCTTTATCAAAAGAGCAGTTGGTAACTAGAAAGAAAAGGCAAACAGACAATTACAATTTCATCATCATATAGTTACCCTCCATAATGGGTCAGCATACAGAGTCAATCTTCGTCCTCAGGCAGCAGTTCAGTCACCATCAGCCAGGATAGACCAGCAAAGTCTTGGCAGGATAGGGCAATAAGGAATACTTCCCTCATAAGGAGGAGAAGCAAGTATCGGGCAAGGCAAGAGAGGTGAGGATGGTTTAAAATATCAACAGCAAAGTCTCAAAGCAGAATATCAGAGTAACAGCATGAATGGCATAGAATGGCAGGATAAAAACACGCAAATAGCCGATTTCTCCTTGTCTCAACCCGTTATATCAAACTTGTCAAACAAATCTCTAATTTCCAATTGGTCAATGTTTGGTGCATCGTTATCTCTGTCCAATGATCCGTTGATCACCTTACTAGAATTTTTCACTCACGACAGTTCTCATGCAGTTTATTGGCTCCTGTGATTTACGTCTTTAACGGGTAGAATGTCAGGTGAGAAAAGTTACACTCCTCGCTTCAGTCAGTAGTCCCATTGTCTTTACCAGTTTAGGCGACCTTGTACCTGTTGCGAATTACACTGTTGCAGTCAGAAGGAATGTCTCCTTGAGCAAGTCGGGTCTCATGAGGACGAATTTACTATGGTTACACACACATCTCTAGCTTCTGGAAAAGTACGATTTTATGTCCTTCAGAAAGACAGCACAGTGCACGTTAGAAAAACACATTTAATATGAGACCAGGCAGCTAGACCCAGACCCTTGCTAACTGAGGCCTAGTGATTAATTTAACAAAACCTTAACATATAATTCTCAATGCTAATATAAAATCATACATTAGTACATTTCTAATTCATTATTCGTCAATTTCATTAATCATCGTATACATTGGTGGCCACTTCCCATGAGCACATTTCAAGCGCTTACATTATTATTAGTCTATCACGTTTTCTATGCAGCTTCATTACACATTATTTTGCAAGCTTTTCATGTTAATATTGATTATAAAAAGCTACACTCCAACATACCCTGATTAATCACTTCAACTTCAAAGATTTTTAATTTGAGATATTTTGTTCCAGTAACATGGAAGATACTGGAGTGGAGATACCGTGTGAAAATCTATCACACCCTCTCGGTTCAATTGTTCTGCAGTCATTCCTCACTAGAAGCTCCCCTTTAGGGAATATTACAAACTACAATATACAACCATTATGAAGGCAGGACCACAAAGAAACTAAGCTCGCCACACTAAACAATCCTCACAAAAGCCCCATTGTGGTGCAAGAGCAAGGGAAATCCTTCAATTTGCACAATAATGCTATCCGTGGGGTCAAGCCCCTTTGGAACCAGTTGTTAAGATATGAAATCTGTCTATGCAGAAGCAGTTCTGTAAAAGATTTGACTGTCCAATTAAGAGCTCATCCAAGAAGGAGGAGCTGTAAAAGGTGCTGAGGGCTTGGGTGACAGCCAAGAGCACTGAAGGGCATACAGAAGAGGAGGAGGATGAGGAAGAGGAAGAACATTACATACACAATGGTATTGTGGGTGGGCCTGCTATGCCCGGGGAGAGGGTCCCCAGGGCAGGTAGCAGTGTCTCATCTAAGGGTGTGACCTCTGAAGAATTGCAGGACAGACAGGCAGAGAGGGAGCAACAGAGGGAGTTGGAGAAAATGAGGATGGCCATTGAGGAGAAAAAGTTGTTGTTAGCTCATTAGCTCAGCTTGAGGGAGCTGGATCATAGGAGCCAGTCTAGTAGGGACGGTGGCAGCCACATCACAATGCAGCCTGAAAGGAGGGTGCACATTCCTAAAGATTTTGTGAAGGATTATAAAAGGGAGGAAGACATATACTTGTGGTTTAAGGGATATGAGTCTACTTTCCACATGAATCTAGTCCCTGAAGCTCATTGGGGGGAGGGTCTGTGGAAGCACTTTGAGGTGGCGGGGAGGGATACACTGACAGCCTTAGTGGATGCTCAGAATCTCTAACACACTATCATGAAGGATACCCTACTCAGAAGGTATGGTCTCACCCCTGAGCAGCAGAAGGATAGGTTTAGGTCCTATAAGAAGAAGGAATCCCAAACGTGGTTGGAATGTGTTGATTCTTATTGCAGGTCACTGGATGGTTGAGTGAAGGGCAGTAAGGCAACTATGTATGAGGGGCTCTACAATCTGATTGCTTGGGAGCACTTGTACAATGTATGTTTTCCAGAGTTGCGCCAGCACCTGATTGACAGCAAGCTGACTGACCCCAGGAAGCTTGTGCAGGAAGCAGTCCGCTGGGAGAGCACCAGGGTCCAAAAGAGGTGTGGGGAGACCTCATCAAGGGTGGAAAAGGTCACTCTCAGAAGAAAGGGGGGTAAGGGTAAACAGGGGGAGTTCTCTGAAGGGCCCCAAACTGATTCCCAGGGTAAGGATTCCCAACCCCCCAGTGAGAAGAAGCCATGGCTCTCCAAATGGAAGCCAGTGGAAGGTGGTCCCCCACGTAAGTGCTATGCATGTGACCAGGTGGGTCATGTAAGGGGGGACCCAAAACGCCCCAAAAGTACACCGGCACCCACTGGTCCCAGGGTTTGGCCAGTGTAGCACTTGGGGAGGAGTTGGTTCCACGTGGGTGGGAGCCAGCTGAGATGACCCTTGTCTCACTAGGGGACAGTGAGATGGTCCAGTGATCCCTTGTGCCTGAGAAAACTAAGAAGTACAGGCAGTGGGTGACCATCAATGGACAGAGTATGGAGACTCTGAGAGACACAGGAGCCGGTGTGACTACAGTGAGGAGTCAACTAGTGTCTGAAGAGCAGATTGATCCCCAGGTACTTCATCAAGTAGTTGCAGTGGACAACTCAGAGCACCTGTGCAGAGTGGTGCAGGTTCCCTTTGGATGGGGGGGGCTCAGGTTCCTTGAAGGTAGCTGTGAGTCCAACCATGCGTTTTAATTGTTTGCTAGCCAATAAGCTGGAGGATTCCCCTTGGAAGGAGGTGGAACACAGGTCTCTATTGGAGATTTTAGGACTGCCTGGGTGGGGGTGCGTATCCACTCAGTTGATGGCAGCCCGTCAGCCACTGGAGCCTGAAACAGTGGCCTAGGGGACCGTCAATAAGAGGAAAGGTAGGGGGTGCAGGAAACCGGCCCCAGAAGTTCCGACGGTCGGGGAGGAGGCAGAGCCTGAGGGTGACACCCCAGAGCCTACAGGGGAACAGGTGGCTAAACTAGGGGAGGTCCCTGTGCTGTCGCAGTGGCAGCAGGAAGGGGAACCAACCAGGGTGACACTCTGTGAAGCACAGAAAACTTGCCCTACTCTATAGGGACTGTGGCAGCGGGGTGCAGCCCAGGCAGCTGGCGAGGAGCCCAGTACTTACCTGATCTATTGGGAGGAGGGCCTCCTGTATAGTGAGCCTAAGGTTCCTGATCCTGGGTCAGCTCATATGCTGGTGGTACCCCAGTGCTTCAGGGCCTTCCTCCTGGGGTTGGCTCATGATGTGCCTTTGGCAGGACACCTCAGGCGGGACAGGACCTCTAAGAGGCTTGTCCCCCACTTCTATTGGCCCCAGAAGCACACTGTAGGTCTTGCCCAACTTGCCATGCAAGTGACAAGAGTGGGGGGAAATTTAAGGCTCCCCTCCAACCTTTACCTGTGGTTAGTACTTGCTTTGAGAGGTTAGGTATTGACATTGTGGGGCCTCTAGACCCAAGACATCCTTGGGCAACAGGTTCATCCTGGTCTTGGTGGACCATGCCACCCAGTACCCAGAAGCCATTCCCCTGAGGTCAGTCACTTTCCCTGTGGTGGGTCGTGCACTGATGGGAGTTTTTACCTGCATGGGGTTTCCCAAGGAAGTGGTATCTGATAGGGGTACCAACTTCATATCCATGTATATGAAGTCTCTGTGGAAAGTGTGTGGGATGACCTACAAGTTCATCACACCTTACCACTCCCAAAGTAATGGTCTGGTTGAGAGATTCAACTGCACCTTGAAAGGCATGATTCAGGGCCTGTCAGAGCCCTTGAGGTGGAATTGGGAAGTCCTCTTGCCATGCCTTCTGTTCGCTTACAGGGAGGTGCCTCAAAAGGGACTTGTATGGCCACCCTGTGAGGGGACCTTTGAGTCTGGTGAAGGAGGCTTTGGAGAAAGCTCCTAGTAAACCTCCAGGATGTATTTAGCTACATGATGGATTCGAGAAACCAGACTGCCCACTTCAGGAGTCTCGCCCAGGAGAACATAGAAGTAAGCCAGGAGGATATGAAACGGTGGTACGACCGGAATGCCACTCTGGTCGAGTTTCAACCTAGTCAGAAAGTGTGGGTGATGGAGCCAATGGAGCCTAGGGCGCTCCAGGGTAAGTGGACTGGGCCATTTGAGGTGGTGGAGTGCAAGACTGAAGTCGCCCACCTGGTGGACTTGCAGTCTCCAAGGAGCCCTTTAAGGGCCCTGCATGTCAACCAGCTCAAACCTTACTTTGAGCGGACTGAACTGTCCATGCTCCCTGCAACAGATGATGGGGTGGAGGAGGAGAGTGAGCCTCTTTCTGACCTCCTGTCTGCAGGAGAAAAAGATGGGTCTGTGGAGGGAGTGATCCTCTCCCCCTTCCTGACTGAGGAGCATCAGGGTGACTGTTGCCACGTGCTGGGGCAGTTTGCCTCACTATTTTCCCTGATCCCAGGAGTCACGCACTTGTGCACACATGATGTGGACACTGGGACAGTACAACCATTAGACAAAAAGTTTACAGGGTGACTGACAGGGTCAGGGCTTGCATTAAGGATGAAGTACCTGAAATGCTAACCCTAGGGGTTATTGAGCACTCCAGCAGTCCTTGGGCCTGACCAGTGGTATTGGGCCCAAAAGCTGCTGCATCTGGTGCCACTCCAGAACTTACGTTCTGTGTGGACTACCAGGGACTCAATGCGGTCAGCAAGACTGATGTACTCCGCATCCCCTGAGCTGATAAGTTTATTGGAGCAACCTTTGACCCTGCTTCTGCAGGCAGGTCGCTCCCCGCTCCGCCATCCGTGCCACCTCCACACCATATATTTTTCTCCCTTTTCCAGTCCCCTGCGGCCCCTCCCGCCTCCCCCCTCCTCCTCATCGTCTTAGTTTTTCCTTTTTCCCCACCCCTGCGGTACCTTCCACCTCCCCCTCCTCCACTCAGCATTTTTCTCTCCCTTTTTCCCACCACTGTGTCCCCTGCGGCCCCTCCCACCTCCCCCCTCCTCCTCACCGTCTTAGTTTTTCCTTTTTTCCCACCGCTGCGTCCCCTGTGGCCCCTCCCGCCTCCTCCACTCTGAATTTTTCTCTCACTTTTCCCAGCCGCTGCGTCCCCTGCGTCCCCTCCCGCCTCCCCCCTCCTCCTCACCGTCTTAGTTTTTCCTTTTTTCCTGCTGCTGCGTCCCCTGTGGCCCCAGCCTTCTCATTCGACAAGCCCTCTCTCCTCCCAGCTGCCACTCCCACCTTCCCCTCCTATTATGGCAAGCCTGTCTGCACCCGTCCACGCCAAGACCGCGCCCAGCGCCAGTCCCCCTGGCTCTCTCAGACACACCTACTCCCCCCTCACCCGCCACTCTCTCAACCCAGGTCCCCGCCCTACGTGCACCCCATCTAGCCCCACACACACTCATGGCCCCTTCACCTGCCATTTCTCCTGCTCCTCATCCCTCACACCACACACCAACCATAGCGACCCCACCTTAAAAAAACACAACACCCCCAACGCAAGACTCACCCGCTCTGCCACGCACCACACCAACACCACCCACCACAACCACCTCAACTGCCTGCTCCTCAACACCCGCTCCCTTCACAAACATGCCATAGAACTCTGGGACTTCATCACATCACACTCACCTGACATCGCCTTCCTCACTGAAATCTGGACCAAACCCTCCTCAGAACCCGACATAACCATCTCCACCCTCAAGGGATACAAACTCCAACGCAAAGACTGCCTCAACAGGCCAGGTGGTGGCATTGCCATCCTACACAGGGACAACATCAAAGTCACCACCAGCTCCCACAGAACACATGCACTTCCTGATCCACATCAACAACAACTCCACCCTCAGAGGTACATTAATCTACAGACCACCAGGACCACGCCCGCCTTCTGCGACACCATCGCCGACACCATCAGCTCTCACGCCCTCACCTCCACAGACTACATCCTCCTCGGTGATTTCAACTTTCACTTAGAAAACCTACAAGACCACAACTCTACCTCCATCATAGACAACCTCACCAATCTCGGACTCAAACAACTGGTCACCGCACCCACCCACTCAGCAGGACACACGCTTGATGCAATCTTCACCGCAAGCCAACACCCACACCAACAAACTCTTCTGGACTGACCACCACTGCGTCCACTTCTCCTTCACCAAACCCCCCCAACACTACCATCAACACACCAAACCCTACCGTAGGTAGGAGAAGATCCCCACAGAACGACTAAACTCCCAACTGGCCCATAACCCCCCCCACGCCAACGACCCCAACACAGGAGCACACAACCTCTCCAAATGGATCACCACCTGCGCAGACACACTTGCCCCCCTCAGAAAACACATCGCTACCCGCAACATCAAGAACGCCCCATGGTTCACCCCTGAACTCCAAGACTCCAAGCGCAAATGCCGCCAAGCTGAGAAAATATGGCGACTAGAACCTTCCACAACCAACTTCTCCACCCTCAAAACCACCATTCGCACCCATCACCAACTCATGCGCACCGCCAAGAGATCACTACAAGACACGCCTTGACAACAACCCTCAAAACAGCAAAGAACTCTTCACCATCATTAATGAACTTGCCAAACCCAAAGCCAGCAACGTAGACCCCGCACACACACAACCCCTATGTGACGCCCTCACCACTTCCTCCACAAAATCATGGACATCCACAACAGCTTCATACCACACCCACCCACCACACACACCCCTCACTCACCCAACCCAACCCCCACTTTTGACCCCCCACCACACTCTCCACCTGGACCCCCACCACACACGAAGAAACCAAAAAAAACATGAACTCCATCCACTCCGGATCCCCCTCCGACCCCTGCCCACATTGCATCTACGACACAGCCAGCCCAACCATCGCCCCCATACTCTACAACATAATCAACTCCTCTTTCGACTCCGCCACCTAACCAGACCCCTGGAAGCACACGGAAATCACTGCTCTCCTAAAAAAAAAAAAGCCGCCCCATCTCCCTCCTCCTTTTCCCCACCAAAGTTGCCGAGAATTTAGTCAACGCCCGCCTATCCCACTTCCTCGAAGCAAACAACACTCTTCACCCCTCACAATCTGGGTTCCGCAAGAACCACAGCACGGAAACCACCCTCATCGCATGCACTGACGACATCAGGACCAAAGTCGACAAAGGCGAGACCGTCTCACTCATCCTCCTAGACCTCTCCGCAGCCTTTGACACCGTTTGCCACCACACACTACGCAAACGCCTCCACAACATAGGAATTCGCCACAAAGCCTTAAACTGGTTCACCTCCTTCCTCACTGACCGGACCCAGAGTGTCCGCCTTCCACCCTTCCACTCCAACACTACCAAGATCACCTGCGGAGTCCCCCAAGGGTCCTCCCTCAGCCCCACACTCTTCAACATCTACATGATCCCCCAAGCCAACATCCTCCGAGCACACAGAATCACTATCCTCTCCTATGCAGATGACACCCAACTGATCCTCTCCCTCACCCGCAACCCCACCACCGCCAAAACCAACCTACACGCTGCTCTCCTCGACACCGCCAACTGGATGACACTAACCACCTCAAGCTCAACTCCAACAAAACCGAGATCATCATCTTCGGCCCCAACAAAACCACATGGGACGACTCCTGGTGGCCCACTGCCCTAGGCCCTGCACCCACCCCGCAAACCACGCACGCAACCCCGGCATCATCCTGGACCCCACCCTCTCCATGACACAGCAAATCAAAGCTCTAACCTCCTCCTGCTTTCACACACTCCGCTCTCTAAAAAAATCTTTCAAATGGATTCCCCCAGAAACCAGGAAGACAGTCACCCACGCACTCATCAGCAGCAGCCTGGACTACGGTAATGCCCTCTACGCCGGCACCACACTCAAACTTAAACGCAAACTCCAGAGAATCCAGGACACAGCCGCACGCCTCATCCTTGGCCTCCCCGCCACGAATGAATCTCACCACACCTCAAATCCCTTCACTGGCTCCCCATAGACAATAGAATCACATTCAAGATCCTCATCCACGTACACAAATCCCTCCACAACACCGTCCCAACCTACCTCAATGAAAGTGTGAACTTCCACACTCCCACACGCAACTTCCGATCAGCAGACCTCGCCCTAGCCACAGTCCCCAGCATCCAACACACCACCACAGGAGGCAGGTCCTTTTCCTACCTCACCCCCAAAACCTGAAACTCCCTTCCCACCAACCTTAACAAAACTAAAGACCTCCTGCTCCTCAGAAAGAACCTCAAGACATGGTTGTTCGATCAGTGACCCTCCCTGCCCCCCCTTTAATTCCCCCCCCAGCGCCTTGAGACCCTCACGGGTGAGTAGCGCGTTCTACAATTTTTTTTTATTGATTGATTGATATTGACCGGTTAGGAGCTGCAAAGTACCTCAGTACGTTTGACTTAACATCTGGGTACTGGCAGATTGCCTTAACTGAGGGGGCCAAAGAGAGGTCAGCATTCTCTACACCAAATGGACACTTTCAATTTAACATCATGCCATTTGGGATGAAGAATGCCCCTGCCACCTTTCAGAGGTTGGTCAACCAGGTGTTGGCTGGGCTGGATGAGTTCAGTGCCACCTACCTGGATGACATTGCTGTGTTTAGTTCTACATGAGAGGAACATCTGCAACACCTCTGGAGAGTGTGAGAGGCACTGCAGAAGGTATTCCTCACTATTAAGGCAAGCAAGTGCCAAATAGGGCAGGGTTTTGTGGTGTACTTAGGGCACCAGGTGGGGAGTGGTCAGGTGGCACCCCTACAGCCTAAGATCGATACCATTCTGGCTTGGGAGCCTCCCAAGACTCAGACTGAAGTGAGAGCCTTTTTAGGTCTCACAGGATACTACAGGAGGTTTGTCAAGGGGCATGGTACCATTGTTACCCCCTTGACTGAGATGACTCCATCAACGTCATGATGGCTGGTGAGGTGATTCCATCAACGTCACCACCTCCACCGAAGACACCCCCCTCGCCGCCGAACACCTGCACTTCCAGATCCACACCGACCCCAGGACCACCCTCAGAGGAACTCTCATCTACCGACCCCCTGGACGACGCGCCCTCTTCAGCGACTCTATCACTGACTTCATCTCCCTGCACGCCCTTGCCTCGCCGGACTACATCCTCCTCGGTGACCTCAACTTCCACCTGGAACAGAACAACGACCCCAACACCACTGCCCTGCTCGACAACCTCACCAACCTCGGTCTCAAGCAACTGGTGAACACCCCCACCCACATCACCGGACACACGCTCGACCCCATCTTCTCCACCAGCAACCACGTATCCTTCAGCCACTCCTCCGCTATACACTGGACTGACCACAGATGTGTCCACTTCACCTTCCGACGCGAGACTCGCCACTTCCGCACACAACCCATCCCACGCCGACAGTGGAACAAAATCCCTGCGGAACAGCTTCTATCCACTCTCAGCGACAACCAACCCACCTTCTCCACCGACCCCAAGGACGCAGCCCTCAGCCTCACGCATTGGATCACCAACTGCGCAGACAACCTCACTCCCGTCAGACGCCTCCCAAGACAGACCAACACCAAAAAACCTCTCTGGTTCACTGATACCCTCAAGGAATAAAAAAAAACCTGCCGCACCATCGAGAAAGCCTGGCGCAAGGACCACACCGTAGATAACATGACTGCCCTCAAGAACGCTACCCGTGAACACCACCAACTGATCCGCGCCGCCAAAAGAAATTCCTTCACAGACAGACTGGACAAAAACAGACACAACAGCAGAGAACTCTTCAACATCGTCAAAGATCTCTCCAACCCTAACGCCAATGCCAACGCCAACGCCATCACGCCCTCACAAGACCTCTGCAACTCCCTCGCCACCTTCTTCCATTGTGAGATCACCGACCTACACGACAGCTTCGGACACTAAACCCAGCCAACCACCACAGAACACGGAAGAGACCAAAGCCACCATGAACTCCATCCACTCCGGTGCCCCCTCGGACCCCTGCCCACACTTCATCTTCAACAAAGCCGACGACATCATCGCCCGCATCTCCAGACCATCATCAACAGCTCATTTTCTTCTGCCACCTTCCCCGAGAGCTGGAAACACGCTGAAGTCAACGCCCTACTGAAGAAACCTACGGCGGACCCAAGTGACCTGAAGAACTTCCGCCCCATCTCGCTCCTCCCCTTCCCTGCCAAAGTCATAGAGAAGACCGTCAACAAGCAACTTACCAATTTCCTTGAAGACAACAACCTACTCGACCCCTCTCAGTCCGGATTCCGAGCCAATCACAGCACAGAAACCACCCTCATCTCAGTCACAGACGACATCAGAACCCCGATGGACAACGGAGAAACAGTCGCCCTCATCCTCCTCGACCTCTCGGCTGCCTTCGACACCGTCTGCCCCGCACCCTAATAACCCGCCTCCGCTCCACCGGGATCCAAGGACAGGCCCTGGACTGGATCACCTCCTTCCTCTCCAACCGCTCCCAAAGAGTATACCTCCCACCTTTCCGCTCAGACCCCACCGAGATCATCTGCGGCGTCCCACAAGGCTCCTAGCTCAGCCCGACTCTCTTCAATGTCTACATGAGCCCCCTCGCCGACATCGTACGCAAACACAGCATCATCATCACCTCCTATGCCGATGACACTCAGCTGATACTTTCCCTCACCAAGGACCCCACCAGCGCCAAGACCAACCTGCAAGATAGAATGAAAGATGTTGCAGATTGGATGAAACTCAGCCGTCTGAAACTGAACTCAGACAAAACGGAAGTCCTCATCCTCGGAACACCCCGACCACCTGGGACGACTCCTGGTGGCCCACGGCCTTTGGCACCGCACCAACCCCCTCAGACCACGCACGCAACCTCGGTTTCATCCTGGACCCACTTCTCACCATGACCAAACAAGCCAACGCCGTATCATCCTCCTGCTTCCTCACCCTCCGCATGCTCCAAAAGATCTTCCGTTGGATCCCCGCCGACACCAGAAAGACCGTGACCCACGCCCTCGTCACGAGCCGCCTGGACTACGGCAACACCCTATACGCAGGAACCACCACTAAACTCCAGTAATGTCTGCAACAAATTCAAAACGCCTCCGCCCACCTCATCCTCAACATACCCCGCAACAGCCACGTCTCCGCCCACCTGAGACACCTGCACTGGCTTCCCGTCAACAAAAGGATCACCTTCCGACTCCTCACCCACGCACACAAAGCCCTCCACAACAAGGGACCCGAATACCTCAACCGTCGCCTCAGTTTCTACATGCCCACCCGTCAACTTCGCTCCGCCAACCTCGCTCTCACCGCCGTCCCTCGCATCCGCCGCACCACGGCAGGTGGGAGGTCCTTCTCCTACCTGGCGGCCAAGACATGGAATTCCCTCCTCACCAACCTCAGGACCACCCAGGACCACTCCGCATTCCGGAGGCAACTCAAGACCTGGCTCTTCGAGCAGCAGTAACCCCACCCCCTAGCGCCTTGAGACCCGCATGGGTGAGTAGCGCGCTTTATAAATGTCTATGATTTGATTTGACTTCTCAGAAGCAACCCAGGAAAGTGATCTGGACAGATGCTTGTCAGAACGCTTTTGATGCCCTGAAGGCTGCCATGTGCACAGCACCTGTGCTGAAGGCACCTGACTGCTCTAAGGAGTTTGTTGTGCAAACAGACGCCTCAGAGCATGGTGTTGGAGCAGTACTCTCACAGCTTAATGAAGAGGGCCTAGGTCAATCCGTAGTCTTCATTAGCAGGTGGTTACTTCCCCAGGAACGTAGGTGGAGTGCGATAGAACGTGAAGCGATTGTTGTGGTCTGGGCGCTGAAGAAGCTCAGACCCTCCTTGTTTGGGACTCACTTCCAGGTTCAGACCGACCACAGGCCCCTCAGATGGTTAATGCAGATGAGGGGTGAGAATCCAAAACTGTTGAGGTGGTCCATTTCCCTACAGGGGATGGACTTTACGGTGGAACACTGTCCTGGTACAGAGCACGCCAATGCTGATGGTCTGTCCAGGTTCTTCCACCTTAGTGATGAGAACTCCCATGAGGTTGGGTAGTTGCTCCTCACCTTCAGCTGAGTGGGGACACGTGTTAGACTTTTCATCCTTGGCGTGGTCTCCCTTAACTTTTTGCCTCTGTTTCCCAAGTTGTTGATGTGTGCTGACTCTGTTTTTGCTGTTTTTGTTACTCTGGGCACTTTACCACTGCTAACCAGTGCTAAAGTGCAAGTGCTCCTGTACAAAATGTATATGTAATTGGTTTATCCATGATTGGCATATTTGATTTACTAGTAAGTCCCTAGTAAAGTGCACTGGAGGTGCTCAGGGCCTGTAAACCAAATGCTACTAGTGGGCCTGCAGGACTGCCTGTGCTACTTATAAGTAGCTCTGTAATCATGTCTCAGACCTGCCACTGCAGTGTCTGTGTGTTCAGTTTTAACTATAAATTCGACTTGGCAAGTGTACCCACTTGTCAGGCCTAAACCTTCCCTTTTCTTACATGTAAGGCACCCCTAAGGTAGGCCCAAGGTTGCCCCAAGGGCGGGGTGCAGTATATGGTTAAGGTAGGACATATAGTAATGTCTTTTACATGTCCTGGCAGTGAAATATTGCTAAATTAGTTTTTCACTGTTGCAAGGCCTGTCTCTCTCACAGGTTAACATGGGGGCTACCTTTAAATCTGATTAAAGTGTAGATTCCCTTTGGGAGCTGATGGACATGTGGACTTTGGGGTCTCTGAGCTTACAATTTAGATAAACATATTTTAGTAAAGTTGATTTTAAGATTGTGTGTTTGAATATGCCACTTTTAGAAAATGAGCATTTTCTTGCTTAAACCATTTCTATGAATCTGCCTGTTTGTGGATTCCCTGTCTGGGTCAGTTTGACAGTTGGGCTGGTTGCACCTCACACTAGACAGTGACACAGAGGAAGCTGGGGTGTTGTCTGCATTACCTGATGAGCCATCTGTGCTAGGAGGGAGGGTAGGAGTGGTCACTCACACCTGAAAGGGCTGTGCCTTCCCCCGTCCAATGCAGTCTCCAACCCCCTGGTGAGTGTCTGGGGCCTGCCCTGGGCAAGGCAGGATTTCACAATCGAGAGAGACTTTCCTTTGAAGTAGGCCTACTTCCAAGGAGAAGATGGGTATAAAAAGGGCACCCAAAAAGACAGACTTTAGAACACTTCTGGAAACCAAGAGGAACCTCTGCCTGGAGAAGAGCTGAGGAGCTGAGGAAGAAGAGCTGCCCTGTCTGAGACTTGTGCTTTGTGGAGCTATCCTGCAGTTGCTGCTTCTGCCAGAGTAAGAGGGGAAAGACCAGACTTTGTGTGCCTTCCATCTTGTGAAGATCTCCAAGGGCTTGATTTGGAGCTTGCCTCCTGTTGTTTGATGTCTCAGGGGCAGCAAAGAGTTCTCTCTGCCAGCATCTGGAGTCTCCGGAGAGACTCCTAATCTGTCAAATGGTGCCCATCCAGTTCCAGGGACCCTGAAAGAAAATCTGGCAGCCCAAGAGGTAGAAATCCACACACAGAACCTCGTGCATGGAAAAGATTGACGCAACTCAAATCTGTAGCTGAAAAATTAAAGCGATGCCGGCTTTGTGGCTGAAATTCGATACTCACATGCAACGCGACCCGAAGATCGACGCCAAGGACTGGAGAAATGATGCACAGCATCTCTGACGAAGGCTGATGAGATCGCAACCCACGCTGCGTGGTTTTTGGATCATCGTGCTTCTGGACTTCCAACGTAAACACCGCTGGACGTGTAAAAACAATACAAGGCCTGCCAGGACCCAAGAGTGTTGACTGGATCGATGCATCGCTCTCCTGCAGAGATAAGAAATGACGTACGCCGACCCGACTAAAGGAAAAACAATGCAAGTCCTCGCTCGTGAGTGAAATCGACGCATCACAACAGTTTTTGACGCACACTCACCCATGTGGGGTTATTTTTAATGCACCCAAGGTACATTTTCACGCTAACAGTGTTAGCGTGTGTTTAAAATTACATGAAGACTCTTTTTGTAGTTTCATTGACAACTTGACTTGTGTATTATGTATTTTTGTCGTTTTGGTCTTGATTTGTTCAGATAAATATCCTCTATGTTTCCTAACATGTGTTGTGTCATTTTGTAGTGTTTTCTTTAAGGTACTGTGTGTGTTGGTACACTTTACACCTAGCACTGTGAAGTTAAGCCTGCCTGCTCGTACCAAGCTACCAAGGGGGTGAGCGGGGGTTAGCTGAGGGTGATCCTCTTTTACCCTGACTAGAGTGAGGGTCCTTGCTTGGACAGGAGGTAACCTGACTGTAAACCAAAGACCCCATTTCTAACAATAGCCTACTGGTGGTCGCCAGTGGGTAGTTATAGTTAGGTCCTAGTTTCTATAGGAAGAGCATTTTTTGTTTTGACAATACCTTTGGCACCGCTTGACGAATCTTCACAAAATTTCCAAATCTTATTTCTATATCAGTTCAGGTCCTGTGTGGGAGCTGAGAAAAAGGAGGGTCCCAAAATGTGTTTTCGCCATGCATTTTCCCATAGGGATATTGAACACAACTACAGCCCGAACCACTGGACAAAATTACATCAAATGTGGCAGAAAGCTAGCTCTTGGTCCAGAGAGTGGGATAACTATAACTCACCCCCCACCACACACAGTGTTCTCTTCAACAGTTTAACTGCTAATGTTATTGATATTATCAATTATGTTATAAAATATGTAATCAGTTAGGTAGTATCTAGGGTGATTAGCAGTACATGTTGAGGATGCAAGTTATAGTTACCTTAGGGCATGAGTTATAGTTACTTGAAATAACTCTAACTATAACAGCTGAATTTCTATGTAAATTTAGATAGTGAGCCTAACTCTAATATCTGTGTAACCTTTGTTTTTCTAAGTGAGTTTCTATGTTGTTTTAATTTTATTTCCTAACTATAACATCCTGAAGCGTTATTTTATTTTTTTCCTTGTTGAAATGTTTGCAGCCAATCAGATATCAACACGGGGACAGCTGGATGCACGGAGGATTTGTGTCCGTAGATATCTATATTTTTTAATCACCAATTACTCCAAAACTATTAAAATAATTTACACCAAATTACAAAAAGAATACTTTCTGGACCAAAAGCTAGCTTTCTGCCAAATGTGGTGTAATTCTTTACAGCGGTTTGAGCTGCAGTCATGTTCAAAATCTCTATGGCAAAATGCATGGTAAAAATGTATTTTGAAACCCCCCTTTTTTCTTGGCCCCCGCTTGATGGATCACCCCAAAACGTTCAGGACAGCAGCTGAACACACTGAAGTATATGTTTTAAAAATTGTATGAAGATTCGTTAAGCGCTGCCAAAGATATTGGCAAAACAAAAAATGCTCTTCATATGGAAACTAGGTCCTAACTATAACTACCTACTGGTGACCGCTGGTAGGTAATACATATATATATAGAGAGAGATAGATAGATAGATAGATAGATAGATAGATAGATAGATAGATAGATAGATAGATAGATAGATAGATAGATAGATAGATAGATAGATAGATAGATAGATTTTGTTTCACTCGTCCTCTCCTCTTTTCAGGTAAAGGTGCCGACACCATGCAAATGAAAGGCAGGATTCTCAAATTCAGTTTATTGTGCTACTGAAAAAAAACATCAGGCACGTTTCGGCTGTCCTGCAGCTTTGCTCACAGATAGTGAGGTGCCCTATTGCAAACCTATTTACAAAACATTGGCGTGTGATGTCATCATAGTCAGCGTGTACCGACTTTCACTGTGGTGGGCTTTCAGGTGTCATATTTCATTCTCAACTTTATAGCTTATATTGCATACATTGATAAATTCCGAGCATGCAGCATTCAATCTTTTAATTAATTACCAAGCATTCACATTTGTGTTTATGTAAGAAAATTATAAAAATTATCAAGAAAATAAAAATTTCATAATCATATCAAAATGTACGCTTTACACGTATCCTTCCTGGATTCAGTTATAATGACATTGTAAACTGTAATATTTCACTTGCAATGTTATCTTTGATAATTCCACACTTGATCAATTTTATCTAAACATGCAGCATCTTTGACACACCATATTCACAACTCACCCAATACAAACCCAAGTGGGTTATTATGACAAAAGAAAAATAAAATGTACATTTTGTTAGCAATAAGATTGAATCACTGTATGGTCAAAGTAATCTACTTCATACAAACCTAGATAGGTGTCATGCTGCATCATTCAATGCATGCACACCTGTTCTTTGCACCAAATTCATCCTTCCAAAGTATCATCAAGTATCAACATTGACAAGTGACATATTTTGACATGTTCTAAAATCAACTTCTATTCATTAAGGGACTGCTTTGACTTTTCCTACTATAAATGATCCATTGATTGGCACCACCATTTATTATATCTACACCCTTGATTGTTAAAAAAATTACTGAATTTTCATCATGTTCAGTGACAAAGAATTGAAACTATAAGTGTGTATGAAGATCTTCCTCCGAATTAAGCCTGCATGGACTCTTCAAATTTAATTCCACTATATACCACAACTCAAGTTACCTAAGAGCTTTCTCCCTAGCACCACCTCTGATATCAATGACAAATTATGTTAATACCTGTTATCACTCTGATGTTGTTCCTGAAAATGTAGGGGTGGGTAGAAGCAATGACATCAATCCTTCAACCTTCTCCAGAATCACTTCGCGCCAACAGTTACCAAATCTCTGATCTGTGGCAGGTTGAATAGTGGTATGTGTGGTAGGGATTAGCTATCATCTTTGTAACCTGGCATAAGATCTTCCTGCCTTGGGTTCAATCATGAGACAGAAACGAGATTCAAGAATGCTAAATTAGGACTAACCATGAATTGAGGATATGTTGGAAATGTCCCAAAACTGACTATGTTTGCCTGATGAAAAACAGGCCTGACAACTACAGAATTGGTGAGTCAAATCTGATGAGTATAGAATTTAATCCAAGGTATAATTGATAAAAGGGGATCCATAAAAAAGGAACTAACACTACTCAATGAGTGTATATTGTTGTCCTCTCTATAAGAGGATTCACGTTATCACAGAATTCTAGAGAAACATGTAACAGGATCAATCACAGTGTCAAAATGCACTCAAGGTCAGTAGTGACATTTCCTTGTGCTCCGTCACACAGCTGAGGTGTAGAATACATACAGAACATTTACCCCAGGAGGCAGAAAGAACTTCACTTGGGTAGATATTTCATGCAAGGCTGTGGACTATTTTTGGATAAAAGAGCAGGTGAGGTTCCTTTGTGGCAAAGTCACTCACACAGCTACTGATACGCCCACACAGACACTCACACACCGACTCGCAGACACACTCAGACACTCACTCTGACACACATGCACCCACTCACAGACCCACTCAAAGCATCACATACCCACTGACAGACCAACGTAGACACTCACACACCCACTCACAGACCCATTTTCATACTCTCGCACCCACTGATACACCCACCCAGAGACTCATGCACCCACTCACAGACCCACTCATAGACTCACGCACCGAACAACCCAGAGACTCATGCACACACCCACAGAACCACTAACAGACTCACACATCCACTTAGAGACCCACTCAGACACTCACGCACCTCAGGTTATGAATTTACTCGCACAAAACCAGAGAGCAGCTATAGTTAAAGTTATATCAAGTAACTATAACTTGCAACCTAAGCTAACTACAACTCACGCCATCGCCATGCACTGCTAATTACCCCAGCTATTTCATCACTCATGACAACTTTTATAACATCACTAAAAATATCAATGAAACATTAGAAGTCAAGTTACTGAAGAAAATAACTGTACATGGCGAGGGCACAGATTATAGTTACCTTAGGCCGCAAGATATAGTTACTTGAAATAACACTAACTATAACTGCTGAATTTCTCTGGTTTTGTGCGAGTAAATTCAGAACCTAACTATAACATCCCAGTAACCTTTGTTTTTTTTAAATATATATATGTGTGTGTGTATATATATATATATATATATATATATATATATATATATATATGTAAAAAGATATATGGCTATATGTATAGATATATGTGTATATGTGTGTGTGTGTGTGTGTGTGTGCATTCAACATCATTAATTTCTCTGTTTTTTTGGTTGCCCATTTATCATATACCATAGATCAAATCACATACTCACCATTTCTGTAGTTGTCAGGTCTGTTTTTCATCAGGCAAACATAGTCAGTTTTGGGACATTTCCATCATGTGCACAATTCATGGTTAGTCCTAATTCAGCATTCTTGAAACTCGTTTCTGGCTCATGCCTGAACACAAAGCAGGGAGATCTTACGCGTTTTTACAAAGATGATAGTTAACCCCTACCGCGCATAACAGTAATCAGTTTGCCACAGATGAGAGATTTGGTTACTGTTGGCACAAAGTAATTCTGGAGCAGTTTGAAGGATTGATGTCATTGCTACTACCTACTCCTACTCTCTGGCCTCAGCCTACTAAGAATGAGCTCGCTCCCCGCTCCGCTGCCTGTGCCACCCCCTCACCGTCTTTTCATAGTGCCTTTTCCCCGCTGCTGCCTTCCCCTGCGGCCCCTCCCGCCTCCCCCTCCTACTCCCCCTCTTTTCATAGTGCCTTTTCCCCGCCACTGCCTTACCCTGCAGCCCCTCCCACCTCCCCCCTCCTCCTCACCATCTTTACATAGTACCTTTTCACCGCCGCTGCCTTCCCCTGCAGCCCCTCCCGCCTCCTCACCGTCTTTTAATAGTACCTTTTCCCCGCCGCTGCCTTCCCCTGAGGCCCCTCCCGCCTCCCCCCTCCTCCTCTCCATTTTTTCATAGTCCCTTTTCCCCACTGCTGCCTTCCCCTGCGGCCCCTCCCACCTCCCCCTCCTCCTCACCATCTTTTCATAGTGCCTTTTCCCCGCCGCTGCCTTCCACTGCGGCCCCACCCCCCCAGCCTTCCCATTCGACCAGCTCTCCCTCCTCCCTGCTGCCACTCCCACCCTCCCCTCCTTTTATGGCAGCTGCGGTGCGGTAACGTGGAGCAACCCTTGACCCTGCTTCTGCAGGCAGGTCGCTCCCCGCTCCACCACCCGCGCCACCCCCTCACTGTCTTTTCATAGTGCCTTTTCCCTGCCGCTGTCTTCCCCTGTGGCCCCTCCCGCCTCCCCCTCCTCCTCACCGTCTTTTCATAGTGCCTTTTCCCCGTCGCTGCCTTCCCCTGCGGCCCCTCCCACCTCCCCCTCCCTCCTCACTGTCTTTTCATAGTGCCTTTTCCCCACCGCTGCCTTACCCTGCGGCCCCTCCCGCCTCACTGTCTTTTCATAGTGCCTTTTCCCCGCAGCTGCCGTCTCCTGTGGTCCCTCCCGCCTCCCCCCTCCTCCTCACCGTCTTTTCATAGTGCCTTTTCCCTGCCGCTGCCTTCCCCTGCGGCCCCTCCCGCCTCCCCTCTCCTCCTCACCTTCTTTTCATAGTACCTTTTCCCCACCGCTGCTTTCCCCTGCGGCCCCTCCCGCCTCCCCCCTCCTCCTCACCGTCTTTTCATAGTACCTTTTCCCCGCCGCTGCCTTCCCCTGCGGCCCCTCCCACCTCCTCCTCCTCCTCACCGTCTTTTCATAGTACCTTTTCCCCGCCGCTGCCTTCCCCTGCGGCCCCTCCCACCTCCCCCCTCCTCCTCACCGTCTTTTCATAGTGCCTTTTCCCCGCCGCTGCCTTCCCCTGCGCCCCTCCCGCCTCCACCCTCCTCCTCACCGTCTTTTCATAGTGCCTTTTCCCCACTGCTGCCTTCCCCTGCGGCCCCACCCCCCCAGCCTTCCCAGTCGACCAGCCCTCCCTCCTCCCAGCTGCCACTCCCACCCTCCCCTCCTTTTATGGCAGTGGTGGCGCTGGCGCGCCTAAGTCGCACCAAAGGCAAGCCCGTCTGTGCCCGTCCACACCAAGACCGCGCCCAGTTCGCCTGGCCCTCTCAGACAAACCTACTCCACCCTCCACTCACTCAACCCAGGCCCCTGCCCCACGTGCACCCCTTCCAGCCCCACGCGCACTCATGGTCCCTTCACCTGCCACACCTGTCATTTCTCATGCTCCACATCCCTCACACCACATACCAACCATAGCAACCCCCCCTTCAACAAACACAACACCCCCAATGCAATACTCACCTGCTCTGCCCCCTCTCCCACCAACCAACCCTGCCGCACACCAGCCCACAACCAGCACACACCCCGCAACAACACCCTCATGCACCACACCAATACCGCCCACCACAACCACCTCAACTGCCTGCTCCTCAACACCCGCTCCCTTCACAAACATGCCATAGAACTCTGGGACCTCATCACATCACACTCACCTGACATCGCTTTCCTCACGGAAACCTGGACCAACCCCTCCTCAGAACCCGACATAGCCATCGCCACCCCCAAGGGATGCAAACTCCAACGCAAAGACCGCCTCAACAGGCCAGGTGGTGGCATCGCCATCCTACACAGGGACACCATCTAAGTCACCACCAGCTCCCAAGACACCATCAACAACACCGAACACATGCACTTCCTGATCCACATTAACAACAACTTCACCCTCAGAGGTATATTAATCTACAGACCACCAGGACCATGCCCTGCCTTCTGCGACACCATCGCCGACACCATCAGCTCGCACGCCCTCACCTCCACAGACTACATCCTCCTCGGTGATTTCAACTTTCACTTGGAAAACCTACAAGACCACAACTCTACCTCCCTCATAGACAACCTCACCAACCTCGGACTCAAACAACTGGTCACCGCACCCACCCACTCAGCAGAACACACACTCGACACAATTTTCACATCAAGCCAACACATAGACTACACCCACACCACCGAACTCCTCTGGACTGACCACCACTGCGTCTACTTCTCCTTCACCAAACCCCCCACACACCACCATCAACACACCACACCCTACCGCATGTGGGACAAGATCCACACAGAACGACTAAACTCCCAACTGGCTCACATCCCCACCCCCCACGCCAACGACCCCAACACAGGAGCACACAACCTCTCCAAATGGATCACCACCTGCGCAGACACACTAACCCCCTCAGAAAACACATCGCCACCCGCAACATCAAGAACGCCCCATGGTTCACCCCCGAACTCCAAGCTCAAATGCCGCCAAGCGGAGAAAATATGGCGACTAGAACCCTCCACAACCAACTTCTCCACCCTCAAAACCACCATTCGCACCCATCACCAACTCATACGCACCGCCAAAAGAGGTCACTACAATACACGCCTTGACAACAACTCTCAAAACAGCAAAGAACTCTTCACCATCATTAATGAACTTGCCAAACCCAAAGCCAGCAACATAGACCCCTCACACACACAGACCCTATGTGACGACCTCTCCAACCACTTCCACCGCAAAATCCTGCACATCCACAACAGCTTCATACCACCCACACCCACCGCACACACCCCTCACTCACCCAACACAACCCCCACTCATGACCCTCCCACCACACACAAAGAAACCGAAAAAAACATGAACTCCATCCACTCCTGATCCCCCTCCGACCCCTGTCCACACTGCATCTACAACAAAGCCAGCCCAACCATCATCTCCATACTCCACAACATAATCAATTCCTCTTTCGACTCCGCCACCTACCCAGACCCCTGGAAGCACGCGGAAATCACCGCTCTCCTAAAATAAAACAAAGCCGACCCGGAGATCCTCTCCAACTATCGCCCCATCTCCCTCCTCCCTTTCCCCGCCAAGGTTGCCGAGAAACTAGTTAACGCCCACCTATCCCACTTCCTCGAAGCAAACAACACTCTTGACCCCTCACAATCTGGGTTCCGCAAGAACCACAGCACGGAAACTGCCCTCATTGCATGCACTGACGACATCAGGACCAAAGTCGACAAAGGCGAAACCGTCGCACTCATCCTCCTAGACCTCTCTGCAGCCTTTGACACCGTCTGCCACCACACACTCCACACACGCCTCCACAACATAGGAATTCGCCACAAAGCCTTAGACTAGCTCACCTACTTCCTCACCGACCGGACTCAGAGAGTCCGCCTTCCACCTTTCCACTCCACCACTTCCAAGATCATCTGCAGAGTCCCCCAAGGGTCCTCCCTCAGCCCCACACTCTTCAACATCTACATGATCCCCCTAGCCAACATCCTCCGAGCACATGGAATCACTATCCTCTCCTACGCAGATGACACCCAACTCATCCTCTCTCTCACCCACAACCCCACCACTGCCAAAACCAACCTACACGCTGCTCTCCTCGACACCGCATCCAACGCACCACCACAGGAGGCAGGTCCTTCTCCTACCTCGCCCCCAAAACCTGGAACTCCCTCCCCACCAACCTTCACAAAACCAAGGACCTCCTGCTCTTCAGAAAGAACCTCAAGACATGGTTGTTCGAACAGTGTCCCTCCTCTCCCTCCCCCCTTGAATCCCCCCTCCCAGCACCTTGAGACCCTCACGGGTGAGTAGCGCGCTCTTTAAATTTTTTTTATTGATTGATTGAAACAAACAGGCCAATAAGCAGCATCAGAGGAATCAGAAGTTTAAGGTGACCACGACTCACCCCTTAATTTTTTCACATGCTTCTGCATCCTGAATGTGCCATGTATGTGGAAAACAGTGAGCTAATGTAGTGCGGTTCTCAGATGTCTGCAGGTAGAGAGACGTCCATGGTACAATAGTTTGTCTCGTCCCTTCACCATGTGGTTCCAGAAATGAGTTATATCTTCGTGGGTAGTTGTTTGAGTGGAAGATAAGCACGTTGTGAGGGCCCATCTGCTCTCAAAAACCTTTATGCTCCACCGTGGTAGATGTGGAATCAAAGCACCAAAGCAAACTCAGGTGTGTTAGTGTTGCGGGTGTTATGCATCACTGTGCCAGGAATAGGGAGTATTTCAACAACTCTAGGGTTGCAAATATTCTTGACAAATACGCATCTTTCAGTAAAGTCCATTTCATCTCTTGGGCCAAATAAGGCAGCGTCACCCAGTGCTTAACAGTTTGCTTGATTTATGAGGTTCAATTGAAAACTCAGCTAGGGTGATCTTATTTCCTTCAAGGATGCCTTGTTCCTTCATGTCCCTACATGCCGTGATCACCTGGATGATATGGACGTGACAGAGTCCGACAATAACACATTCCAAGCCTGACCAGTCATTGTACTTCCAGATATCAGAACTCAATAAGCAATACCCGCTCCGGACAGCAGTTTATTCAGTTGCATTGCCACCTGTTGAAAGAGGACATTAATGTAATTTCTGAAATCTAAGGAAGACGCCCCCCACCCCACCTGCACTTCTCCTGCTGAAAAGATTTTAGGTGTTAATATTTTGGAAAAAGGGCGTTGGTATTTGTTTCCCAGCTATTGTTCCTAGTTTTAGGAGGCAACATCCTCCATCGTAAACGCATCATCGCATACAGCAAAAGAGGGAGGTCAAGACTTTTGTTTTCCGAGTATGCATTTTAACTGAATTCCACCTCTTCTCAGTTTTATATATTGCAGTTGGCAGACTATTGTGGTGAGTGTATACATTTTCAAGGTCACATAAGGTACTTGCTGGGAAAATGCCAGACAGCAGTTATGTTACATATCGTAAAGGCACATTATTTCTTTCAACTGCGTCTTTCATTATGTGTTCAAAGGTAAATAAAAAAATCCTACCAACTTTCTTTTTGAAGGCGGTGTGTTGGGTAAAGGCCACATTGGTACACTCTCCAAGACTAATGACTGGTTTCCACTTGGCTGACAATTCGAGTTAAATGTTTTAATGGATGTTTGACCAGCAGCCAGTCAAACACTTTATTTTAAAACAGCAGTATTTATAGCATAATGGATCTTTTCCTACCTGGCAGCTATTCCTGTTTATCTCTGTTTCTGAAACGAGTGGATGTATTTACCTGATGGTACCCTCAGCATGCACTCCTGAGTTTATCTCTGATAACAACTAAATCATCCTGCCTGGCGCCAAACTGAGTCGTATTTGAAATTCCGTTGAGGGAAAGTCGTAGTGGGTTGACATTCAAAGCAAACATTAGCATTTGCTATCCACTTTGTTGATGGGACCTTGTTCATAAAATACAGCAACAATTATGTCTATTAAAACTTCTTCCAGACCTCGAAAAACACCACGTTTCCATGCATCTAATTTTTTTTTTTTAAAGATTGTGGAGAGACCGAGTCTTGTATAGCGCTCTTACTGTTAGACAGTCATTTAACAACCCATACGATTATGAGTAGGGGGCAGAGAAGTTAGTCTCGTTTCTTATCAATAGAGAGCCTTGATGGCACCATTATTTACATATTTGGGGTTACCTCAAATGATACTATTACTTGATGCTGTATCGGTTTTGACGCTGTTCCAAATCTCGCACTGTACAGAGTGCTATGAAACACTGAGGCATGCCATGTGGGTCCATACTATATTGTATGCAATGCTTTTCTGCAATCCTTTTTTAGGGTACTGTTCCCTGCATTATGTTGACACGTTATCACACGCAGAAGGCGGAGCTTGTAACACCACCGAGGATTTGGTTCTTCTGGAAGCTTTAGGATGCCCCCACTACTTTTATTAAGGAGGAAACCCATCGCCTCCTAAGTGTTTGACCTCAAGATTGCCCTTCTGGTTGTTTCCGATAAGCAAGTTGTGAATAAACATCTGTATTATGTGCTCCCTTGGGGTTTACATTGTGTGTAGGGTTTGTTTGCTGCCTCTGTTTAACTGCATTATCTTTCTTTGATTATTGCTTCCTTTGAAACAATGCTAGTCCGTGATCCATTTATTTTCCAGTCTACTCCTGGTGCCATTCCACCAGTTGTGTTGCACGGTATTATAAAATGTTCCTAGATGTTTGAAGACTTATGATTAGTATAACTGTTAAACTGTTTAAAATGAATCGTTTCAAAGTTTAGAAGAATCACTGTTTGACCATTCGTACTTCGTTCACATACTGTGACTAATATATTAACAATATATTGACTCTCCCACTCTCAGCCTAAGCCCTTTATAGGAGACTCGAGCTGGTAGTAAAATGCTAAATTTGGCTAATTTATATTTGGCTTAGGTTTTTTAGCATGCCAGAAGCCAAAACAAAAGTAACAGTCCCAGAGATCTGTGGAACACGACTCACAAACAATTCCTCACAGCAGGGTAATGTATGTCTCATAGAGATTCTGTTGATCAAATGTTAATTAACAAAATATGCGTCTACCGGGCATCCCCTGACAGCGGTGTAATCAATTCAAGTTGACTAATGCAAGCAACAGTTTTATCAGGCTGACCTACTTCTGTCAGTGAATTAATGAGATAGAACGTAGCTGATCAGAAAGGATAACTCATATCTATCCATCCTCCTCCCAGTTGTTGTCACTAATATGGCCCAGGCCGTGGGCTAAATTAAAGAACTGACATGAGCAAAACACAAGATTTCTGCTGCTTCCCCCGTTTCTGCTGCCCCAATTTCTGCCCTCACACAGTTCTTCCACTGCAGAGCCTTGAGGGGGAACCCCAGACCTGTTCCCTGCTATTGCCTGGCTTCTCCTTGCACCTCTCATAGGTACAATTGAGCTACTGCCCATCAACGCTCTTAAGGTTTTTCCACCGTTTTGAATGTGGATTTTGAATAAAACCAATACTCTAGTGAGTAATCACTCTTTCTTTTAAAAGGTCCCCAACTTAATAGGACATCTTCAAGAGCTTCTGTGCTTTGGAACTTGCCTGTGCCCTTTACCTGGAAAGAGGTCCTGATCCACCTTCGACTTGACCCTCAGTCCTCATTTGCCCATATAGAACCCAGGATTCTGGGTTCAGAACAAAGCAGAGGTTGGTAAAATTGTTCACAATGTTTCAAAAAGATCATATATGTCAGATGTGCTACTTAGATATAATTCAAAGGCTGAATCATCACAAAAGGATCATTAACGTAAAGGAACATCAACAATCAGCAAATGAGGGAATTGGAAGTAAATGTCAGGAGTCATCACAAAGACTAAGATTATTGTTATGAGTGGCATGGAATTACCAGATGGTATCATCCCTGCGTGAAATCATTACTGTAGCTTGCAGAATTATCCCAATTACCGACCTCTTTTCCCCTTTCAAATGGAAGTTATACCTTGATGAATTTGTACAAATGACATAGAATGCAGTCATTTTTCACAACTTGGATTCCAACATAGTTTCTTTCTCCAGAAATGAAGGTTTCATTTGAACTTAGAATGAGGATCTAATTTATAACTCAAAAGTGGAAATGCACAGAAGTACTAATATACGAGGAATCTGGATGGCATACCGAGCACTTCCCCGAGTCACAAAACTCTAGACTAACATAGGGAAACCTTCTTCACAAAGTATTGAACACCTTCGGAAGATTTGTTTCAGTCATGATCATACATTTGTTTCTGCTCACTCTGGTATCCTTTGTTATTATACTTGTAGACGCTAATGTCTACTATGAAGAGCAAGAGAAATTATGGTTTATGTCTTTGTAATAACATTTTGTCGCCAACAGCAGACTGCTGTGGAGAATAACTTGGGTGTGAATGAATGTGCTTAACTTGGAACATTGATAATCTTTTTCTCCTGTCCTTTCCGCCAGTACAGCAAGAGAGCAGCCCATACACTAGTAAAGCGATGGAATAATCCCGATATTCATTCTGGAGAACAGACTGCCAAAGCCAGGAAGAAAGAATAGACATAGCAACACTGAAGATATAACACTTTCTTTTTTCTGGTATACTGCAGCCTGCTCTGGGTGTTTATGAACTGTGCCTGGCTGGGAATTGGGTAAGTTATAGAGAACTCAGTTTGATAATATTCTTCTACATTAGCGATCATTGCAAATCTTGGTATTAAAACTACATTGAGAGGTAAAATAAAGCGTAGGTATTAGTAGAGTATGGCATAAATCAAAAGGTTAAACTCCTTCAGTATCCCTGGTAAGAAATACACAGAAGCCCAAATCAAGTCGTGGAACCCATGGATTCCTAAATCACAGAACAGTGATTCCCTAAAGAAAAGAGAAAATGAGTGAAAAGGGTAGATTTATTTATGGGCCAACATGTCACCCCAGGGTGTCCACCCTTATTATTCTTGTATATTAATATTGTTAAAAAGAATTGTGATGAAAAGAATATTGTGGAACATAATATCGCAAGTAAGAATATAGTTTTTTTTTACCTTGTTAAAAATAAGTATTTGATGTTGCTTTTATTTAATATCATTTTTGATATGTTTGTTGTTTTAGGCAATAATATTTTATTGATAATTTGTTTTTAGTAGACTATTTTTTTTTGTTTGTTAATATATTTATTACATTTAAATGTGATTTGGTGTAATCCATTCAGTAGTTTTTGGGACCTGCGGACTCCTCTCCGAAGTTGAAAATTGTCTCAGGGACCACCACTTCCCCAGGACACAAATCTACTTGAAACAGGAAGAGGAGTCATGTGGCCTCCCCCATCCTGGGCCATATTTGGCCTCAGTTACCACCACCTCTCCAGTACATGGCCAAAGGAAAACTGGGAGGGGGTTGCGCTGCTCCCATCCCGAGCCATTTTGGGCTCTGGGGACCTTCTCCTCCCTGGAGCTGGCTATGTGCAAACTAAAGGCCATTTAGACCACCACCTCTTAGGACCGGTTACCTATCTCCCGAGGTGCTCACCCTCAGGAGAAAGGAGTTTGATTTTGCTTGGCGTGAGCTTTGACAGCTCCTGCCAAGCAAGAGCAAACTGCAAGTCCGGTCCCCGTAGGCAGGAAAACAGATGAAAGGACTCCTTCCACATGCAGGGTGCAGCATTTTTTGCAGCTCCCTGAGTGCAGGAGTAATGCTGACTCCCACTGGAGATGGGGAGCCGGGTGCCTTTAGGCTCGCCCGCGGTCTCAAAGTACTGCGTTGACAAGTGGATTTTTTCTTGTCATCTTCTGTTGAGACCACAGCTCATCGTTCACCCTATTACCCACTACTAGTATGCAAAATGATCTAGAAGCTATACCCATCTGGCCTCGCCACATGTAAGTTGGTGGTATGCAACTACTTCCCACCTTTTTCCAGAGTGTTGGACAGCTTACCCTCAGCACGTTTCACAGGGATTTTGGAGATGCATTCTTAATGCAGAAGAATATGAGCACTTCTCCACCAAATAAGTGCTTACTGCATAAAAGTAAAAGGAAGTACCCTTGTTTGGTGGAGATTAAACTCTTTATAGTGTTGTTCGCTACATGAGAATTGATGTTACTGCATGCTTCGGTATGAAGACACTTGAGGAACAATCCCATTCCCAAAATTACAGACACACAAAGCCACTGGAGACATTACCTCAGGGTCCTGTATGCAGCTGCATTGAGGAACAGGTACTATACATTTGTGCAATGCGGTAGCACTTACTAATGAGCAAGTAGAAAGTACTCTAATTGGGTAGACATTTTGCACAAAACTGTGGCCTCTTCTTGGATAAACTAGCAAGTCAGGAATTAGTATTCTGGCACCGATGCATATTTCACAGAAATTATACCTCAATGAGAAGCACTTATGAATATAAACAAAGCAGGTGCCCGAGTTGAAACTCTGCTTCCAGGCCCTGTGGCCAACTCCCACCTCGTAAGGCCAAAGGCTGTGCATGGCATGGGGTTTAGACATATACAGGGGGTTGGCCGCAGGGCTTGGCCTGCAGCCAGACCCTGCAGCCAACCCCCCACCATGCATGGCTGAAGGCTGTGCGTGGCACTGGGCTGGATGGATGTGGAGGGTTGGCCCCTGTAAAAAAACACAAGAAATTCATTAAAAAAAAACAAAGGTTACAGGAATGTTATAGTTAGATATTAGCATTTTAAAAAAGCCTTAAAAATGTACTGAAAAACCAAGGGTTAGAGGGAGGTTTATAGTTAGGTTCTGAATTTGCCTGCTCAAAACCATAGAAATGTAGCTGTGTTAATTAGAGTTATTTCAAGTAACTATTATTCACGCCCTCACCATGCACAGTTAATTATCCCACATATTTCATCCTTCATGACATCTTCTGGGGCATCATTGATATTATCACTACAACATTAACAATAACATTATTGATGACAAAACTGTCTACGTTTAAAAAAAATGCTATTTCCTAGGTGTAGCCATGCCCCACTCAGAAAGAGAATAAGCTATGCCAGTGCAGATTGTGATTTATTAATAGGAAACCCAAGAGAAATAGCTTCCTTCTGAGTGCTTACCACCTCATGTCTGATCTCATGCATCCGACTTAAGATTCATATTTTTCAGACAGACTATTTTATTCTCTTTTTAATGTTTCAATGTTTAGGAAACCACTGACTGCAGGATAATGACTACACAGTTGTGTCCAACAATACACATGTATTCCTTACAATCTTTCAGAGAGTTCAAATTTCTACTTTTTAGTGTTTGGTACCTTTTACAAATGGTGAACAAGGTGAACAAGGAAACCAGGAGTACATATGCTCTGCTACACACTAAAAATCCCATACCAGATACCCATGTTGGTTTCATAATCTTAGCTAATGCAACTATCAGGCCTTATTGTGGCCCTACTCCAAAAGATCAACCCCTCCCCCACCCCCAATTCTCCAAGAAGCCCATAACAGGGTTTTTATAAGAGGAATTCAGTCACACATGTCCCCTTCGTTATGGACCACCTAAACAGATCAATAGCTGAAGATTAGAACAATGATACCAGAAAAGGAAATGTAGTATGGTCCTTCTAAATAAATGCCTATTTATATGATCTTAGCACAACTACCAATACAGGGGTTCACTTCCTTTTGTTTTACACAGGATGCTAGAAAAACAATTGGCAAGAAAATGTCACACAGAATGGATCTAACTCCACCACCATCTGGCATCAGGATCTCTCATCAAGCATGGGAAGGAATTGCCCTCCCTGACGCCTGTGACATTGTTCCAACAATAGTGGACACAAGGAAATTAAATACTAAGCCTGTCCAAAATGCCCATGGCCTTCAATACCATGAACTGGTTGAAAATGATCAAGAAGTCCCATATTGGCACTGCTGTTCTTTATCAACAGTTACCACATTCTGGGAGGTCACCATGGATGTTTTTGACTTTTTCTGTACCTCAGATAGCTTGACTTGTCAAGTTCCTAAATTGTGTAACATCAGTATGGTGCAGCTTCTAAACATTGTTTTCTTACAGAAGTACACCTCATCACTCATTTGTCATTGGCATCACAATTTACATACAGGCACTAAAATCAGCCACTTCATAATGTCTGATGAAATTGAAAACTTAATAAGAAAGTGCAGGTTTCATCCTCAATTGCTGAATGAAACCCTTCTTTCTTAACCTGTCCCCCTCTACCACTATCCCATTCAGCTCAATAGGAACATTCATATATTTGTTATATGGCTGTTCCAGTATGTAACACTGAGGCCTAACATCCACCATCAGAAGAGCATCGTTCAACACCACCAGATTCATAATACCTAGAGATTGTTTTGTAATGGCTAAAGAGGTGGTCGAAGGATCTAATTGGTCTATTGGAAATGTTTGTATTTTGGCCTCCTAGAAGAAGGCTACAAAGAATCTAAAACCCCCTTCAAAATGGCCCAGTCCTATTAGCCAAAGGTGGTAATTAGCAACACAAATTGTAAAATACCAGAAGGGATCTTCACTGGTTTGCACTAAAGGAATAGGTCTGTTTTAAGGACAGACATCAAGATTGTTACCTTCAAAATGTACTCTATCTATGCTCCCCTTCCAGAGCAACTGCACTTTCACAGAGAGAAGTCCAAATATGGTGCTACTTTTCTGCTTTTGTGCTAGACTAGTGTTCTTTCAGTAGTTCCTGCTCCCTTAACTGACACACATTCGCCAAAGGCATGCATCACATTTGATTGACACTTTACAATTGTGAGATACCCTGTTATACCAAGCTAATGCTGTAACATATCAAGGGCACAAACTTGTGACTTAACTAATAGGTGCCTTTTACACTGTTAATCATCCCACCATCACCCACACCTTTAAGTCATGAATGGGATTCACTGTCAACATCCTACACTGGCCCTTTTCCTACCTGTTCGGACTATACCAGGTCGTTCACATGAGGTTTCAGAATATCTCTGATCTCTTGTGGAGCCCCCAAAGGCGTAACCTTGTTTACTGTCATTTACATCCTCCACATGGACCCCCTTCAAACTGTATTCACTAATAACAGCACCAAAATCCACTGCTTCACCAACAAACATACATTATTACTTGTAAATCATGTCTCATCTAGAGATCCGGGCCTCAAACACTGAATACAACTCATCCAGTCTGGGCAAGACCACACCTACCCGAAGCTGAAGTTCAACAATACAGAACTTTTCACCAATAACAACAAGAAACAACTAGTCAAAAATGGTTCAATGGCATGAGCCTTGATGAATTTGAACTACAAATGTCACCCAATGTCATGTCACTCTGATTCACCCTGATTACCAACTTCACCCTAGAGGATCATATTGGTAAGAAAACCAAGATGGTGTGGTATCATGCCTCTACTGAAGAAAGTGAAATAATTCCCTCCAGAAATCCACTTCATAACTATTTTTCAATCCCTAATACTGTTGCATATGAATGGGACCAATAACCTGCTGCACAGTCTCCCAGATTCCACTTAGGCTATTTATAAGGGAATTCTGGGTGCCACAGGACAACATAACAGGGTGTGAAGAAATATAACCAAATCCCATCCAGACTGATAAATCTCCACCATCTCCTCTTGCCAGACAGCACCATCCTTAAAACCAGATGCAACACCTACAAGGTCCTCATGCCCACCCCCCTCCTATCTGCATTTACAAGCTAACCACCTCATGTGGCTCTCAGCACATCTGCAGCCATGGTACCATCAGTCTGGAAACAAAAAAGTGTCAAACAGCAAAAACAAGACAACAGGCATTCTCAATTTGTGCTCTTAAGATCTGCAACTATGTCCCTATAGCTATAACTGCAACCTTGCTTCATCTTAGGATAGAACAGATGACATACCTCTTTAAAGAATGCTCTACATCACAATCAAGGAACATTTAATCCTCTTCTATCAGAAGGCAGCTTCCTCTCCAGTTACTATCTGGCAGTAAGTTGGCCTTTAACTATATGTACTGATCTGCTGCCCTCAATCTATTTTTGTGATATACAAATACTACATACATACATACATAAATACAAACATACATACATACATACATACATACATACATACATACATACATACATACATACATAAACACATACATCTATGCATACCTACATAATAAGTCAGCCATAGAAGTACTGATCATACACATCCATACAGTTCAGTTGATGAAGAGGACATGAAATATATCTAAATTGTACCAACTTTCCATAGACAAATGTTCTATACTGTCTGATTTTTAATGGAAAGACATTCCTTAAGGCACAATATAATAACTGGGATGCTAAAATAATTAGCAGCATACAAAAATAAAAGGAATACATAAGCTTGCTATTGATTTCAGTCCAGTGGTAGAGAGTTCAAGTTCCAGTCATCACTGCAGAGCAGGGTTACGCAAAACAAACCCAAATCAATTTCGAGGGGGATCTCCAAAAAAGGAGAACACAGCTCACAAGGAAGTGGGTGCCCTTCCCATCAACCATATGTGGCATTCTATATTGAACTCATTATATTTCTCATCTTATTTTTCTTTCCCATTTCCATTTTTACTTTCACTGCAATTCACCTGATTTGAATGTTCTTTCATCCACCTAAGATTTTTAAACAATAATTACTTTTATCATTTTTACAATTCACCATTTACCCTTTTTCTACCCCATCCCTTTTTATACCTTTATATTTTGGTTGTGTGAATCGTAACTTACAATTTAATTCAATTGGAATAAATTACTGACAGAGCTTTCCCTTTGAAATTAACAAAGATCTAACCTCAACCAGTTTACTTGCATGCTGAGGAAGATCAAATCCCTTTATGTGAGGTTTATCTTTTAATCTTTGAATCTCTCCCTACGGGGCTGGGTTTAAACTAAACAGATGATGTGATGGTGAGGCCTAGATACAACAATATCAATGGTATGTTGTCTTTCTAGATCCCTCAAGAACTCTTGTTAGGAATAGAGGCAGATATGAGTCCAACATCTGGACCTGCAGGCACCCCAGAATGTGAGCCACTAGCCTGTGGGCTGATATGATGGCCAATGGGTATCTGCCTTCTCCACATTGCTCCCTCCTACCTGGCCTTATAGCTTTCCCAGGTGGCACTCAACTTAGGCGACCCTGGTTCACTGTCATTATAGGTCAACATGGACTATCACCTCACTGGATCGACATACTCAACACCGCCATGCAACTTTCAGCAGTCATTTCCTTCCTGGCAACACAACACAATTCTGATGTCCATGGCGGCAGCATAGAAAATGGCCTATAAACTTCTCCACAGTGGAAAACCAGTGTGGCTTAATGGTGCCTTTTAAATAGCTGGGCCATCTTTCAGCTGAGCTTCCTAAAAGACTTGAGAAGTACTGCAGATTGACCACCTACTTGGTGAAGGTACTCTTAAATCGATTTCATTGCTCTTGCAGGAGTTTAACCTCACCCAGGCAGACTACTGGAATCATAGCTCTTCCTCTGCCTCCAGTTTGTACTTGGAGACTACCTAATGGATCTACCATCTTCCCTATCTACAGATTTCTTCATCTCTGAAGTGGCTGTGAGCATCTAGATTCCGAACTGTATGGATTACTCCTTGAGAAAGCCCATTCAAAACCGACAATGGCTGCGATGTGCAATGGGTGGCAGGCAACCCTGGGTAGAGAATACATTCCGAAAGACTGCACGCAACTTCTCCTCTCTCATGATACTGTTCTCCAGAAGTCCTGGCTCAAACTCCTGTACTTCAAGATATTACATAATTGGTACTGGTCTCCAAAAAAGCTGTACCCAGAAACTTAGATGCCCAGCAGTAACTGCTGGAGAAAAACTTGTGATGTGATGCACATCCTATGGGACTGCCGATCTGCCCTTCAATTGAGCATCCCCAATTCATCAGCCCTTCAGCACACCTCGCCATTCTTCATGATGTTGCTCATGCCCGTGACATGGACACCCATACCCACCGGTAGCTCGCCATTGCCTTAGCAGTGGTGAAAATGTGCACCATCCACCATTGGCAACAACTCACCCTACCCAACTATACAGAATAAGTGGTGGAGCTCCACACAATGGCCCTCATGAGCAATTTACATATAAATTAAATAATGAACTGGACATCTTTGACACGGTGTATGGTACCTTTTTTGAAGTCAGTAGACAACTGAGCATGAAGTCTGCTACTCCAGGCTACCCTTGATTTTAAATGTTGGTCATGCTCCCAGCTGCAATTGTGTGCCACTGCAGCCGTTCTTGTACCCCTCTCCCATCACACCTTGTCTGCCCCTGTGCCACCACCCTTGGGACTACGAAAGGGCCTTTCCCATTCTCTTGTTCCACAACTGGAGCATCCTGTTGGCCTTCCAGCTCCCCTTAACACAGTTGTCTACATTCTGTCAGACTGCTGAACTGTTCCCTCCTTCCATATCCACACAGTCAGCTTCCCCACCACCTCCTACATGCTTCCCCTATGTTCCCATTGTTATGGGTATGGTATTTTGCATGGTCGACACAGCTGATTCTCAACCCCCCATTGGGGCTTCTTCTTTATGGTTCAGCTGGGCCCAGAAGCTCAGGGCCTGATTCTACCTGGCATACTGCCTGCAGTGCATAGTTGTTCCTATGGTTCCTTAGTTTGCTCTGATGTCCTATGCTTATCCATTTATGTCTCTTAACATGATTTCTTATTTTACCACTTGTTCTATAGGGATTATGCATATCTGATTATTTGCCAGCCTAATTGTGATATTTTTGTGCAGTGTTTTCTTCCTTGAAAATATAAATAAAGGTTGTAAAAAAGCCAAAACTAACAATTACCATTTCCAAACACTTATCATTGATTTCAAACGAGCACTGATTCTGTTCTGGAAAATCCTGGCAGTAAGGAAAAGTAAAAGCAATATAATGCTCCCCCTCCCTGGGTGAACACTCTCATGGTAACAAGAGAATTTTTTTTTTTTATATACAAAAAGAAATCCTGTTTTTGAATTTTCTTTTTGTAAAGAAAAAATAATTAATCTGAGCTGCAGGGATACGTCCTGATGATGCAGATCTGTACAACAGAGCAATAAGCATTGCCAGGAACTGGTGTGATGGGGGTTCCTGGTAAAGCTTTTATAAATGACCCCCGTTGGGCAGTCATTTATAAATGAGACAGGCAACCTCTTCACCATAGGGCTGTAATAATTTACTCCATCCCCATTGTGGACCGGCGGTCTTCACACTGAGATATAAATCTGATTCTTATTTCCTTTTTTTTTTTAAATGCATTTAGAAATGCGGAAAGTCCTGCAATCTAATGAAAAACATGTAAAAAGCAAGAAATACCCACCCACACAAAACAAATACCCTGTAAAGATAACAAATAACATAACATTATCTATAAATAAATACACATACTATACAAAAAGCAAAACATTACATTAAACCATTAAACCATGCTGGAGTGTAGGCAGTGTGCTCCCTTTCTTTGTAATATATATATATGTGTATATGTTGTTTCTGTGCCTGGCATGTTTCTATGAATTTCTGCTCTCTTTTTATCACACTTATCTACTCATCGCTCTTATGTCATGTCTCTATCAAACTATCCTCCATTCTCACTCGGACTCATCCCAAATCCCTTCGACCACTTCCATCTCCTAAATATCTCTGCCTAAGCTCACCCCTCCACCCCCACATCTAACTCACCAAACCTCACTCTACCTCTGTGACCTCCCACACAACCCTACTAAATTCTCCTGCATTCATCTCACCCTGCTACTACGCTCTCCCTAACCCTTCCACATCCTCTTTCCCCTCCGCCCCCCTTTTTATTCATCTCAAGCCTTTGGATTGAGCAAATGAAGGATAAACTCCCAATTAACACTTCTGGATTTCTTTCCTCCTCCACCCCTCCATTACTCCAGTCAATCTAACTAACAAACTCTCATATCCGCAACTCAAATTAACTCATAATAATACTAAAACTGTACTCCTTATTAAATTATACTAATCCATCACTAATTCTTGTTGGGTACCGGAGTAGCGTGCTACTCATCGAAAAGCGCTTCGACGCCTCGTCAGGGGTAGTAAGCGCTATATAAATACGATTACAATTACAATTACAATTACAATTAATAACATTCTAAGTGCTGCTGCATCACACCACAAAAACTTAAACTACAACCTAAGTAGAACACTAAACCATAACAGTACACTAACATACACTATACTTAAACACATCTCCCCAGCCACCAAGTAATACAAAATTAGGTGAATGGAAACAAAATAACAAGGTAGTGGTTAAAAAATGTCTCCTAAACTAAACTAAATAAAGACTGCTTATCCATGAAAATCAATGGGAATAAAAAATAAAGTTTAACAATAATTTTTATTTTTAATAAATTGTAAATATAATGTGAACAATGTAAAAAAATCATGTAAATGCTTTGCAATTTAAAAAATGTAAATATATAAGAAATTATTAAAATGTGAATATTTTTGGTTTTGCACTAGTTAGTACGACCTAATTAGTATGCCTGATTTAAAAAGAATTACAAACCTGGCCATGTTAAAAACTAAATTGTTTTTGTTAAAAATGAGTATTTAAAAATATGCAAAACTATATAATAATACAGTGACATGTAAAACGGACATGTGAAATGTTTTGCTAAAAAAATAAAAATACTAACATTTCCAAAATAAAAAACAAATATAACGATGTTCATCTATCACAATGTATGTTAAAATGTGCACAAAAAAAACAAAAAACAAGAAAATGTTTATAGTATGTCAGATTGAAAACTGTATGTAACAAAAGTGTCTAATTGTGTGAAAGTAAAACTGACTTTCACAACAAACTGTTGAAACATTATTTGTAAAAATGCAACATTACACTGTGACCTAAAAACTGAAAGCTATGCACTTTAAAGAGGGTTTGTTTACCATTTCCACTCCAGGGTAAGCTACATTGCAGAACGTTTTGGACATTGAAGGGTGCATATGTAGGGCTTCATTACAAGTTTGGAGGTCCCAGGACCACCATGATGGCAGTGGCGGTTGTACCACCAACATGCTGGTGGAGAAGACTGTCAAATTATGACATTGGCAGTATTCAGAACAGAATACAGCCAAAGCACCGCCACAGCGGTCTGGCCGCAACAGACGACGGTAGCCATTTGCAGGCTGGTGGAGACCATGTTTCCGCAAGACAGATTACGAGGTTGCACACCACCAAGATTTCTGCCGCGGTTGCACCACCACGGAAACCCAGGCAGAAAGGGACTGCATAAAAGGAGACACCCACATTCAGGAAGCCATACTCGTCCAGAGCCACCATGGAACCTGGACTGGACCTTATCCCGCTGCTCACCCAAATACATCAGAATTTGTGACAATGACGACAACAGCAACCATAAGTACACACACTTACCTGTCACTGTTCGGTCAATTTTTATACACATACACAACATATATTTGGGAAGCGGGTGCGAGGGCATCACTCATACGTAACAGCACACTGACACACACATTCAGATAGAGCCACCGACACACTTGCACATATACAACAGCCATGCTACGGCCACCACATACACCTGTCACAAACACACACAGGTACACATGGAAACACTGCACAGGCTCCCCCTTACACAGTACCACACAACACCACAACATGTCACAACTACAACAGAACAGCATCATCTCCAATTTCTTGGCAGGGACCCACAGTGGACACTACCCAGGGACACATCACACATACATCTTAACGAATCACCAACAGGGAACAAACACACACAATTATAGAACCATACTACTTACTGATCAACTTACACAGAACATCGTATCTAACATACCATGCACAAAACACACATATGCACACAGTCAAAGCACACAAAGCCACACAACACACAAACAAACATGTCAACACAAACACCACTCAATTCACAACAAAATGTGTTGAGCACACAAATGTCCATCACGTGACACACACCCCACCACTGTCAGATGAAAGCACTGCACACAACCTCACATACTGTCTGAACAATACAGGCAGCACAACCACCTCACACACACAGATACAGACGCACAACTAATGTCAGCCAGGAACAACTCCATACTAGGGAACAAATGCACGACAAAGATTTAACCATGAAACCAACAACAGGTTGGTTGAATTGGTTGAATTGTTTTAAACGTTAGTGGAAATGTGCAAGTCAAAGGCCATAGGCCAGTTCAAAATATAACAGTTTTCATGCACAGAGTGCACAGATGTGTACCTCCAAAGGTAGGGACATCTATGGGGCAGGCAGGCACCTCAGAGGTTATCTGAGGAGGGGGGGCGGTGTTTTGATTTAGGTTTTGGAAGAGACCTTTGGGATCTGCCTTGGGTGGGGTGTTTTTACTTTGTTTTAGGTTTAAGGGAGGCTTGTTTTTTTTGGGATGGGTAGACTTCTTGGCAGGGGGAGGGTCATGGTTACATTCAGGGAGGGCAGGGAAGGTCTTGGAGGTGGAAGGGCAAGACAGATGGATGTCTTGGATGCATGTTTGTGCGAGGTATGTTTGTGTATCAATGGTATGGTGGATGTGCCACATGTAGGTGTGTCAGTGGTTGTGCCGTTTGCAGGTGTGGTGAGTGGGGAGGATGTCTGAGGGTCTGCTGTGGTGCTGTCTGCGGGTAGGATTGGTATAGTGGCTGGATCACTGATTGTTGGTGTGGTATCTGCAGATGTGTCAGGTGTGCTGTAAGTGATGCTGGGGGTGGTGGAGTGTCAGGGCAGGTTGTGACTGTTGCTGAGTGTGTAGCTGAATCTTGCTTGTGTGCATGCCTGAGGTGTGTCTTGTGGTGCTTATGATTGTCTGAGCTACTCTTGGATGTTGAGGTGGATGTATG